>NC_086249.1:94104922-94404922 GCF_021018805.1 Prinia subflava | reverse complement strand
ACCTCCTCCATGTAAATATTTAGTGTTACTCTATTAAAATAAAATTATGGAAACTAAAGTTTAAATGCTAATACTAAAAGAGACAGTTCAAGGAAAAAAAATATTGTAATAAAAAATAGAATTTTTGACAATCCATCAGAAACCACTGTGCTGTGTTCTGTTTGATGCTTTTCTTTAAACAGATCGTACAGTCCCCTAGGACCCTCTGACACTAAAGCCCACACCCTCACAGAAAAGTCTCTTTTGTAATTCAGTCCCTCAGGTTTTGCTCATAATGAGAGAAAGTCTCGTGCTCTGTGGCAGTAGGAAAGGTCAGGGAAATGCAGGAGGCTTCCAGGCTGTGGAGTGGTGTGCAAGTGGCAGGGTGGCACTAACCAGAGGAGGAGCCCCACCAGGCAGTGCTGAAAGGAGGACAAGTTTAGTTACAGTATATTGGCTTTTGTAGCTCTCCACCCCACTTCTCAAAGATGCTGTAATACTAAGTTTAGAAGAAGAAAAATTCTGCTTTTGCCTCACCAGACAACGTCATTTCATTGAGAACAAAGCTTTACAAGAATAACATCTACTTTTCATTCTAAAAATTCTTTTTATCTCAGGTAGTTTTAAAGTCAAGATCAGAATGAAACATTTCAATTTTATCAAAGTGAGAGAACTTTTCTATCAAGAGAGCCTCCATTTGACAATTCTGCTTGTGAAAAATACCCTATCTCAAGATATTTGTTCCGTTCTGGAATGAAAAGGAACAGAAATGTCAATTGTTAGGTTTTGTAGAGTAGAAATTTCCCCTCCCACACACCTCTGCATTATAGATGTGAAATAAATTAGTGGTGGTGTACAGCCCCAAAGTGATGATGAAGAGACAGCTTGAGATGGCCTGAGACTGACTCTTGGGAAGCTTTGCTGTAAGCCTGGCCCTGCCAAGCTGGCTGAATTCCAGCAGCTTTTCCAAGCTGGGAAATCTTCAAGGGGCGACTCACCTGGTGATGGGCACACGAGGGAGGCAGAGGCAGCAGCAGCAGCAGGGACCGGTGCTGATGGTGAAGAGACCATTTTCAAACCTCCTGAGGAGCACCTTCTGGCCTCCACACTCTTTAATCATCATCATCAGGAACTTGTGGATAATTATGGCAAAAAATCTAGGAGAGGAACAGAATTCCAGCTGAAACTTTCCTGTGTGTCTCGTACGCTGGTGCAGGGCAGTGCCACCTTCTGCACAGGGTTTTTACAGCTTATGCTTGGCAATCAACAAAAATTCTAGCTCTATCTGTGAGACACCTTCTGTTTTCTATCACCTTGGAGGACCAGAACAGATCTAACCTCACTGAAAGAGGAATAAACTGAGGCACAGAGCAGGTGTGGAATTTCTGCTGGTGGCAGAGTCAGTATTAAAGCACAGGCTTTCCTGTCATTATGGCTGTATTTTTCCATACATTATCTAGTTCTGGCTAGTCCAAACTTTTTAGAACAAGTCCTCTTCCTCCTCAAACATGGCTTTCAACCAACAAACATGGCTAGGTTCACATCAACAGCTATCACCGAATGTGCTGGCCCAGGCAGGGTGTGGTTCCTCTGCAGACAAAGCAGCGACTGCCACAGCCCCACCTCTCCCTCCTTCCCCAGCTGCACATTCTCAGCCCTACCCAGGAACTACAGATTATGCCACCAAACATGAAAATCCAATCAATAAAAGAGGTCCTCTTGTGCACTGCCTCCAGCTTGGGCAAGGGAAAAAGGGGAATTCGAACATGATTGAAGTGCCACAGGGTTAGATTGTTGGAAGTTTCTGGCAATCCACACTACCTGCAAACACTGCTGCATGCCAACAGTGCTCCCTTCTACTGTGTTGTCCCTCCTCTTTTACTCCTTTACTCATCTCCAGATGTGGAGTGCCCAGGGCCACGGCATACCCCTGCTTGGTCCTGCCCACCAGGGCTATGCCATCACCTCCAGAAGGCAGGAACCACACTTCTCCCTTCTTTTCTTCTCTGTCTATGCCAGAGCTGTCATGCTCACACATAAATGTTTTTTTTAGGACAACTGTGGAATTTTTACATTGATATACTCATTGGGGGCTCACTTGGCATCATTAATAATAGACCTCCACGGCTCAGCATTGGTAAAAGTGCAGGGAAGGAGTCACAGGCCAGACCCTCATCCCACACAACATGCAGAGAGAGGACAGACAGACTGCTCCAAAGAGACTGTCAGTCCAAGGAATCAATTACATGCGAGTCACAGATCCTCTGTACTGACATTCCCACACTGGGGGACTGCAGCACTGGAACTGGTTCAGCATTTTCCACCTCCCAGGAAAGAGCTGCCAGGAGATTTCAACTCAAACAAAAAAATTACTGAATTGTTAAATTTACAGAATGACTGTGTTACCAAGAGCGGCAGATGTTTAAAGGGAAGAAATTCAGGGTTGGAGCAACACCTAGAAAAAGGCAGAATACTCACATTCCTGCTGTGAAGTTTGTAAACATTGTTGAGCGAGGAATCCACATGCCAATGCATGAAGTAGTGGAGATCACCTACAGAGAAAAGGGAGGAAGGCTGTGTGAAGGGCAGAGATAAATCTCATGTGGATTTTCAGGGAAGCCCTGTTTTCAACACTGAATTTTATCTTGTTTCTATTTAAGCTTACTGGAGCTGCAGCATTAATCCAAATTATGATTGATCTTTTGGAGGAGGGGATTTTCCTGTAGATGTAGACTGCTTCCTCTATAAACACCAGAATGGCAATGAGCGTCATCAGAGTCAAGGTTGCAAAGAGAAATCTCCCTGGTAGGTCAAGGCCTGCAGAGAGGGAAAAGAAAACAGACAGTTCTGATTTATTTCATAAGCTTTTCAAACATTAATGTAACACCACCATCTCTGAGGGGCTTCTTTGCCCTTTTCCTGCAAATACTTGCACTCATCCCTAGTTACACAGCCAGACCACTGACTCCACAGAACCATTCAAATTCTGAAGTTCATGACTAAATCTTTCCAGCATCCACAGACAGCAGGCAGGAAGAATGAGCCTTCATCTCTTCAAAGCATTATGCAATAGTCTCTTTCAGAAAGGGGGAGTTACAGAATAAACATCCTTAGGTGAATGTAAAGATGTAGCAGAAATGAATCCATAATCTGGGAACTTTTCCAGGCAGGCTACAAGCAAACATTCACTCAGTATTAGTTCTCTGCTTCCATCATATGTTTACTGCCTGTTACATGTAACTTCCTTAGGCAGGCAAACTTACTGGAAGCTCGGTGGAATTTTGTAGGGCAGACGAACAATGTAAGGAAAAGCCCCTGATATACCTTGCCTGAGATAAAACTCCGTGTCTTCACCAAAATCTTTTTTGCTTCTCCCTTAAAGCTGCATATGGATATCAACATTGACCCATAGGTGATAGGTTTTATGTCTCCATTGACACTGGGTATGAATACCAACTTTGTTCTACAGCTGATGGCTGAAGTGCATTTTCTCCCTAGAGGTGTGTTTCCAGAGACAGAAAAAGGCAGGGCAGCAGAGCCACGCTTAATTTAGCAGTTCATGCTCATCATCAGTACTGACTCCTGCCGGACCCGCAGCCTATCCGAAGGGAAAGCAGAGCCTCTGCCCCGGCCTCTTTACCCTAACCTGCTTCAAAAAACCCCTGCGCTTCCAGACTTGGCTGCAGGGAGGGCACTGCAGGTCTCAGTGGACATCTCCACTCCTTAATCTCACGGGACGGAGCCTGAGACCGGCGCAGCTCCAGGGGCCGGTTCAGCGCTCGGTTCCGCAGCTCCCGGGCGGCCCCAGCGCCCCGTTCTGACATCCCCACCCGCGGCCCGGGCTGGGGCCGTGCTGCGCTCCCGCCCTGCCCCGAAGCCAGCTCGGCCCCCAGACAGGCGGAGGATGGGCCGGGACAGGCGGGTGCCGGCCTCTGCTCGGGGATTTCCTCGCCGGGGAAGAACGGCGAAGGAGCACGCAGGGACAGGGACAGGGGCAAGGCTGGCCAGGGACAGGGGCAGCAGCAGGGGCAGGGGCAGCCCTCGCCATCCCGCCGCGGGTGAGTGCCGAGGGCGCTGCCGGGCAGGGGCTGCTCCCGGGTGTCCTGCGGGCTCAGGCACCCCCGGCAGCGGGCAGCCCCTCTCCTCCCGCCCCACACTTACTCCGGAGAAGCTCCTCCGAGTAGGGCGGCTCGCTGGCGCTGCAGGACGGGTCCAGGGTCCCGTTCCCCTCGCCCTCCATGGCTGCGCGGCCGCCGGCCCCCGGCGCGGTGCCCTGGCGGTGCCGGGGGCTGCGGACGGCGGCGGGGTCGGTGCGTGCCCGGCCGCCGGTCCGTGCCCAGAGCGGGGTCGGTGCGTGCCCGGCCGCCGGTCCGTGCCCAGTGCGGGGTCGGTGCGTGCCCGGCCGCCGGTCCGTGCCCAGTGCGGGGGCGATGCGCGGCGCGGGGCCGGCGGCCGGGCCCGGTTAATGATTAGCCCTGAGCCGGGGCGGGCGGGCGGCGCAGGGACCGAGCCCGCGCTGCCTCCTGGAGCCCGGCGGCCCCGGCACGGCGGAACGAGCAGCGCCGAGCCGGGACAGAGCCGAACCCGGGGCAGTGCGGAGCCCCGGGTAGTGCTGAACCCGGGGCAGTGCCGAGCCCGGGGCAGCGCCCCCGCCCTGCGCCCACCCCGCCGGCCACGGGCCGCGGCTGCTCCCGGCTGTTCCCCGTGCCTCTGCCCGGCCTCGGTGCAGCTCCTTGCGGAGCCGACCCTCCCCCGGCCCTTATCCACAGCCCCAGGGTGTCGAGGCACCTGCAGTCGGGGCTCGGCAGCCGAGGGGAAACTGGAACCGGCCGGGGGCGGACGGGATCCCCAGGGCCGTGTCCGCCTTCCCTCCAGCCCCGGGCCACGGGCGGAAAGCTGCTCGGTCAGTGGGGCAGGGTTTGAGGGGCTTTTCATGGAGCCCTTCACCAAAGGCTTCCCCGTCATCTTGGCTGCAAAGAGGTGAGACGCTGAAGGAGAGCACAGTGAGGGTAGGAACAAACCGAGACATCCTCCACTTTCCCACAGGTTTTCTCTGCTGGAAGGATTCTTTGTGCAGCCTGAGCATTTTCAGGCTGTTTCCGGGAAAAGGGAATGAGTACTGAAATGATGGAATGTGGTTGTTCAGGATACTCGGGCTGGAAGCTGGCTGACCCTGATAGTTACAGCGCTGAGTGACAAAACGCCAGGGACACAGTGAAACAATGAGCATAGGGCGGTGTCCGGGGGAGGAGGACAGTCCTAATTACCTACGCAGTGATAAGCGATTGCCACTCATGAAAAAGATCCTGGAGGCACAGTGGACAGTCCTCAAAAATGACAGCAAGAATCAGCATGGGACAAAATGCAAAGGACTGCGAAAATTGTGTGAATAAATAAAGGAAGACACAAAACAGCCATAATACATACGGAGGACTCCCTTCACCATGGTGGTGTTCTAGAAAGTTAAACAAACCCAAGTGGGGAGGTGAGGAGTTTAGGGACATTTTTAAGCCCCAAGGGCCCTTGTAGTAAGGGCTGTCGTCTTGCTGTTTTCACAGGATTTCCAAAGGTTTTACAGGAAGGACAGGCCAGACATTGAATCGCTGCCAGCACAACACAAGGCTGCAGGGGAGAACTGGACTGCTTACTGTCTAACACCAGCAGGAACCCAGCTGAGAGAAGGCAGGCTACTCCCAGAGTGGCAGGATTTGGGAACAAGACAGGCGAGGCTACTGACGGCCTGTTCTGTTGCTGTCAGGAAAGCTTGGTTACAGATCAAAGCAATTTATTTTGAGTCCTCCTTGGCATTGTTGACATTGTTTTCACTGCGTCGAGAGGGGAGGATGACAGCCTTCCAGTTTCACCAGAAGGGATAAACCATAAGTGGCTGTTGGGATGTGGTATCTGCTCAATTTTCACAGTCTGCCCAGAGCATTCTCCATCCAGCACATCTGCTGCTGCCCAGCTGCAGAAACATACAGGCAAAATCCATGAAACACTGTTCCAGCTTCTTTTCTATTTGAAAATTTGTTTTCTCATCCTGAAGAAACAGTTGATAGTAGAGAGGGAAATGACCTTTAAAAGACCATTCATTTTCTACGCAGTTTGCTTGATTTTTTAAACCAACTATTTTCAGGTGGTCACATATTCCAAAATGTGACCAAAAGCTCATTAGGATTGCTGAGATTTAAAGATGGCCCAAGGCCTTTGAATGTTCTTCCTGAGCAGACACAACAGGATTTCCATCTGTTGCTATTTTGGTTGCCAGGTCCTTGTATTCCCTGAAAGCTAAAAATCTCTTACCTGTGAATTCCTTTTTCTGAATGAGGCAAGTTTGGCAATGCTTGTGTGAAAGACAGTCATACACTAAAGATAAGAGACTCAAGAATTCCTTGAACTCAGTAACAGTGTTGGATTTGACAGTCATATTTAAGCCATTCAGAAATACCAGTTTGGAAGGAATACTGCAGCAGACATTGAACATGGCATTAGAGAGCTTCCTGTCTCAAATCTATAGAAAATTAACAGGCTGAAGTTCAGAGGTTAAGGATTAATTCTCACCTGCTGCTGTAGGGGTCCATCCAACTCTCTTCTTCTACTGGAGCATCTCATGCAAAATAGAGTCTAAAAAGAGAACCACAGACGAACTGTGATTCCCTTGTGTTAGAAACACCATTTGCCATTTTTGGGTCAAGCACTGGAGCCACTTCCTTAAAAGCTGCAATATGTCCTGGGGGGAGCAGGCATCACCCCTTCCTCACACTCTGGACTGTGTCTCGACATCAGTATTTGCCTGACAGTGTTTAAATGTAATAAAGCAAACTGAGGAATGTGCCTTGATCCCTCAGTTACCACAGCCAGACATCAGCTGCCCTGTGAACACTTTCTTAGACCAGGCTCTTCAGCAGTGCCCTCTTTGCTCTGCCCTCTAAAGCAAATGCTGTGTCTCTACATCAACAATGAATCCTTCAAATGCCCATAAGCCTGAATATGTTTTCCTTCCATCTGCACTATTCCAGTTTTCAGTTTAACCTTTTAGTTCTATATATTGTATTTTCCATGAAAAATTAACCAACCAACCAATCAACCAAACCCCAAAGCCACATTCAGCACTAGAAGAGTGTTTATAAATGGATCACCTATCCATTTAGATGCATCAAGAGATTGTCATGGGTCCTCAGAATAAGAACCAGTTCCCTGCCTCTGCTGACCACGGGCTTTCAAATACTTTGTGGTTCAGCCCCCTTACAGACACTGCACAGCTCAGACTTGTTTCTTCTCAAGAAACCTTTGCTTCCACTTGTATTCATCTTTTAAAGAGCACTGCAGATGCTTATATTCCGTTTTCATTTTCACCTGTCTCACTGCAGGGATTACTGGGTTCTCCCAGCTCTGTGGAACGGGATGCCTGTTGTGATCATTGCACACGGCGTGTGGTCCAGAGGAGCTGATGCCATCTGTGGTGTCTCCCTGAAGGAGGAACATTGGCCTTCAGAAGGTGACACCGCCCCTTTACCCCATGTTGGAGGGCCAAGCCTATGGATAAAAACTTGATGTCAGCCCTGGCTCAGAAACTGAACAGCAGGAGATCCTGCAGGGTATCTCACAGGACAAACTCAAAGCTCCATTGCACAGGATACATAGGATAGGCTGTTGCATTTTGGTTGTGGGAAGTGCAGCAGACATCAGCATCAGCAGTGCAGATGGGAAAGGTGGAAATGCAGCCCACTTTATAGAATCATTCGGTCTGGGAAAGACCTTTAAGATGATTGAGTCCAACCACAAACCCAACATTGCAAACAGTTCTGAGGCAAGGTTAACTCACCTCCTGGCAGGGTACACAACCTTCAAAACCCTTACATTCCTTTAGTCAGTGAAAATGTACATTACCTGGAGAAGGTTCCAGCTGGTTCTGAAAGGGCCCCAACAACTGTGAACTCCAGGGACAGATACCAATATGTGGAGCAGCTGCATTTGCTAGGTTAAAAAACAAGGAAGGCATTTCATGTTCAGTTGCAGAAAGTAAAGGATTTGAGTTGTAGATGAACATACTCCAGAAGGAAAGGTTACTACACCTACCTGATTCTCTTCTGCTGGTAGTTCTGGACCTCCAATCACCTAGACAGAACAGCCAGTTGGATAGAGACAGATGATTTAGCTGTTTAACCTCCTCCCACTGCATTTGCTTAAGACAGTTTGGAGGCTAACTGATCCAGAATGATGAGCTGAATCATGCCAGAAAGAGCCTAACCCTAATTCATGGGAGAGGTAATTATCCTTCTAAGTGCTGTTGCTGGATTTGAAATGCTGCATTTGTACACTAATTTCATGAAAAAGGAGGCAGAGCTTCAACAGTACCTCTGCTAGAGTGTGGACACAGGGAGCACTATAAAAGTACTTGCAACTAGGCTTGTATGAAAGGATATGGTCTATACTGATACAAGAAACTCATAATGTCAGTAAAAACTTGTGTAAAGAAGTCTTTAAACTTGGATTAATATTTCAATAAAATGAAAGCAACTGGTTCTTCATTCATTTTTCCCTGTGATGGACAGAAAGCAAAAATAAATAAATATAAAGAAAAGGAACATTCACAGAGAGGAAAGAAAAAAATGAAAAATGAGAAGAAAGATAATACTAACTGTTTATTTAAAACAAGGATAAGCCTAGACTTAATTCATTCACTCTCAAGAAGAGAGGTATCTCCAATTCCCTTCAGAAGAAATTTAGATTCCCTCTGCTTGATCTGCTAAAACAAATCTATGCTTTAGTCAAGTATGAAACACTAAATGCAAATTCAGAGGAACTGGGTGAAACTGCAGGGAAGAAAAACAACTTTCTGAATTTTTGTCCTGTTCAACATAGCTCAAGCTAACAGGACAAATTTGTGTTACAAAAATAATTCATCAGTTTTCAGTGCTGTAGGGGACTGTACATCACATTTCTCCCAAGTCTGGATACCCAGATAAGAACCAGAAGAGTCAGCTAAAATTGTTCAGATTTCAAATCAATGTACATGTTTAATAATTAAATTAAATCTTGTTTTTCAGCTATAGCATAGTGTGCAGTGGGCCTACATGCAAGTCAGCCTTTTCCACTATAAATTAGTTGATTTTTTCACCAGCCACCAGTAATAAACTACCCATTTCAGGAAAGGTTGGTCATTAATGTAAGAAAAGGAACATCTGTATCATTGTAAAAGAGATTAATAAGGGGATTTGCTTCTTATCTGGATCACCACAGTAACTATAAAAATAAGTAAATACAGTCACAACAATAAAATAAATTAAGATTACAAAACCAAATCGTAATTTTAGTGCTTATTCAGGTGGACAAATTTCTGTGTTAAAAAGAATATCAGGTGTGACAGAAGCTTTCATGCTCTTAAGAGGAAAGCTTAGACAAAGACTCTTATCACTACAGAAGCAATAAAAGAGGAAAGAGAGAGACTTTCATTAAATCTGAAGCTAACAGGTTTGATTTTATCTTGCTTCTGAAGTAGCAGATCAGTTTCTGGCAGTCAATAAAGGGGAGAATTACAGAGACAGAATCAAACTATTAATTTTTTAATGTATTGTTACACTTCCCTCCAGTTATGAGTAATTATTTGCCCTGTCTTACCCTTTTGAAGTAACTTAGGAGCAAGTAAACTGTGTCAGTAGAATAACAGAAAGGAAATTCACAGTACTTCAGAGTAGAACAAAGAGCTGAAAGGACCTCATAAAATGAGGACCCCAAACTGGCAGTAAGGGGGGTAGCCAACAATCAGCATCCTGAGGGAGAGTAGAGGCAGGGAGTGCATTTTCCCTGCCATTGCTCTGATAAAGTACACATATTTGATTGCAGAGCTTTTCAGCAATGGAAGAAGTTTTTCCCCAAAGGAGTGTTGATGAGCAGTAAGACAAATATGCCTTAAGGACCAAGTAAATGCCACTCTGAGAGCATCTCGTATATATCCAAGGGCACTGATGGGCAAAGACAAACCTCACAGATCTTGAGTATCAAAAGGAATAGATAAGGATTAAGAAGTTTTGTCTCTAGGGTGAATTTCTGTAGATTTTTCCTTTCCAGTCCTGATTTATAACCCCTAACTTCTAGAGCAGGGCTGTCAAGAATTTTGAGGTTTTGTGTCAAAAATGCCAGTTCATCTGAAGGGAGACTTCTGATAAGAGCGGTGATTTTAAAAGATTTAATGTCAGGAAGCTATTTTGTAACTTTGGTTTATGTAAAAATATTTCAGTTTGACATTTCCTACAGGAATTGTTTTGCATCTGCTGTTCAAAGCAAATTTTGAAATATGAAACATTTTGAAAATCATTAAAATAAAAAAGTAATGTAAAAAAATTGCAATGCTTCAAAAGGAAATTACACAAAAATCCATTGATTTTTTTAAAAATTATTTTTAAATGTAAGTTTCTGCTTTTCAGCTTGATTCAGGATGTCGGACCTTAGGAAAAACTGAGGACCTCCTCATGGAATAGGGTTTGCAGAGCCAAAACCATGCTGGAGATCATGGTTTAGGGCAGTTTCCTGGAGGGGAAAGCAGGGGTCTCTTCAGAAAATATTGATGTTAATCTGATTGGGGCATCTCAGGCACTCTGCCCTTAATGACTCAGAGTGCTTTTTTCACAACACTCAGGTGCTGGGCAGGACACATCATGCATTTCTTCCAACACGTCATAACATGACAGAAACGTTTTCTGCTCTCTTTGTACTGCTATTACTGGGAAAAAAAAATCCCAAACCAGAACATGCACAAACAACTGCAAAACTGTAATATAGTATTATAATTAAAATACAGTCATATAATTTAAAACCTAAAACGCAACATGCTACAAAACCACAAATCTAGGAATATACTGTTTGTGGAGTAAGCAGAGCACCCACCAGTAAGAAATGAGAAAAGAGCACACATGCATGAATGCAAAATATTGCCAGCGTGGGCTTTAGTCACCATGGCAGTGAGACTGCCTGTGCCAGCAGCCAGGGCACGGGTGAAATCCTGCACTGTCTACCTACAAAATCACTGCTACAGCCAGAAACTGTTCTTTTGACCTTTGTATAATGACAGCCTGTGAAATAAACCTGAAGCTCCTACTTGTTTTTTACCTTCTAAGTAATTAGCAGAAATTTTATTTTGAAAGCAACTGTTAGGAAAAATTGTGTTTTCATTTTGTTGCTGTTTGAAAGCTACCTCAGTGCTATAGTTCTTGCTATATGCATGGGAAATTCGTGGCTTAGAAAACACTGAAAAGCCACAGGCAGTGTCTGAGTCTGTAGTGAACTGTGAAGGTGAAAGAAGAGCACAAACATCCACATTCAATTTAGAATTTTTGTCCTGTAGTCCATACACAAACAGAGTCAAACGGAGAGATGAATAGGTTTGGCAGGGAAGCAAGAGGATCTAGAGCAGAGTTTGGCTGGAAAGAAAACACAAAATTATGCTTCAAATAAACATTAGGCACATGTTTTAATAGTTCAAAGATACACTCTCTGCAGATGAAAACTGGAAGCTGGGCTTCAACAAATACCTGAAGTGTCCAGGGATATCTGCATGGTCTAGGATGTCATGAAATAACACACAGGTCACAGTTAACCAGAAAATTATGAAACTTGTTAGCAAGAGAAAGGCTGCATGGCTGTGCATCTAGTGCATCTCCCTGTCTTTGTGCAAGTGGTGTCTGTGCCTCTGATCCATGTGTTGAGGAAACGTGCCCCAGACACAAAACTGCAAATCCAGGGCAGTTTTTGTCTTGAGGCAGGGGGTGCCCCCACTCGAGGACTTACAAATCTTGCTAAATTGTTTGTGGTGCAGAAAAGGAAAAGACCACCCTGAAACACTAACTTGCAAAAGACCCTGCAGCCTTCTTCTGCACACCCCTGAATGGTTTTGCAACCTCTGACAACCTGTGGCAGCCCGTGAGGGGTTTTCCCTTCTGGAGTTGGTGTGTCTGGTGTACCTGCACTGTCACCCCCGGGGGTTCCACTGACTCTCCCCAGCTCACAGAGACAGGCAGGGGCGACTCAGGCTGCCAGAGGGAAACAAAGCATTGAAGAAACAACCGGGTCCTTCCCTAGGGAATGGCCATTTTTGTGATTTCCGGTATGAAACTGCTAAATATGCACGCTGTGCTGACATTGCCTTGATAATTAATAACCTGTACCACTCTGGGGATTTATGATACTGTTCTAATAGGGGTCTTGTTGATTCAGTGAAGGTGATTCACAATAGCTGTGGTGTCCCTTTAGTTTTGGCAAGAACTATTTTGGAAGTCAAGCAGTCTGAGTTTGAGCTTTTTCATCTGTGCAATGGCAGAAGTGCATTTGCATGGAGGAAAGGGTCCCTCCAGAGATGGATGCAGGAGGACAAGAAACATTAACATTTCTTAATCATCACACAAACAGACAAGTGAATCCTTCTGATGCGTGTCCCATTTGGAATTGTATTGTTTTTCAATAACACTTTAAAAAGTGGCTACCAAATTCAAATGTTTGCCTTTGCTGGGCAGAACTGTTACGATTTATTCCAAAGTATAAGGTTAAAGGCCTCATTTGCAGAGGGAGTCTGGATAGATCTATTTGTTATCTGGCATTTGTATTAGCCAAAAGACTGCTTCAGATCAGCTTACTCCTTGAGCATAATGAGCCATAAATTACTAAAAATAATCACATCCTGTCATCAGCTGTCACATCATCTTAGCAGCTGTCAGGGGGTACAGCTAGAAATCTGTGACTATCCAAAGAGCAAAATGGAGCCAGGAGTAATGTAAGAAGTCATCACCAAACAATTGTAAGTATAAGTACACATCAGCCTTAAAAAATAAACAAAGAGCATCACATAGTGAACATATATTTACACTTAGAAGTTTCATTTTCTCTGCACTTTCCCCCCCTCAAACTTTTGAATGGAATCTGATAGCCATGCTTCATTTTTTATGCTTCAAGAAAAGATGCTGCAAAAATGCCACCTTCTCCTAATGCAGCTTTGCCTAAGCAGCACTGACGTACTCCTGACAGTGTTAATTCTCATGATCCATTGATATGGAAGATTATGAATTAAGCAAATTTGCAAAGACCTGCCAGAGATGAAAAGCAATTTGAAGTGGAATAGGGTTCTAATGAGTATTGTCATCTACTATGTACATATCTTGATTTTATCTGAGTGCAGTTTTCTTCTACTCCTGGCACACATTCATCCTGCTTACTTCAAAGTGTTCATTTGTCATCCCCTTCCATCTGGAGCAAACACACAGGCACACACCACAGCCATCCTGAATGAGACACAGGATCCTGAGTGGCTGCGGATTCCAGCTCCAGTTTGCAGAAGTCTGCAGAGGACTCTCAGGACATCATACCTGGCATAACTCAGGAGTGGTTTCTTTGGCAAAGGCTCAATGCCCATTTCATCAGGTGAAACTCGGAGCCTGTCTTCCCATAAGGAAGCAAAAGCAGTATCTTCCAGCAGACAGCTTGGAAGGTCCTAATTGTGCCTTTCAAGCTGAAATACATATTCCAGCTCCACATGGCAGAGTTTTGGCACTCCTGCATTTCCAGAAGGTCCACACTGACCTGGTGGAAGACCGGGGAAACAAAGATACATTGAGGTGACTCACCTTAGGCTTGGGTCCACCTTGCATATCCCACTTCTGCTCCCTCTGTAAGGCAGGCTGGAGTTGAAGAAGGAGAGATCTGTGGGACGTTTCTAGTGAGGACTGGCACCTCCAGCATGCAGGACTTGCTTTAGGCTCTCATCCACAGCCAGCAGCTGACATTTAGTAGGAGACCAGCCCCATCTCTACAGGCTACTCTGAAGGCAGCAAGCTGATTTTGTGGCATTTCTGCAGGAATGAGGACAGCTGCAGTGGCATATCCAAGATGCCCACCCTGTCTGAGTACCAGCAAAGCCTCTTTTCACGCCTGTCTCAGGACACCACTCTCCCAATGCAAATGCATGTACTGGATGAAGGTGAATTTCATCAGCATCTGTTTCAGGAAGGAAGAAGATGATTTAGAGCCACCAGGAACCGCACTGCTGGGCTCTTTCTCCTTTGAACCATTTTCAAAACAGCTGTTACATTTCATCATCTCAGGAATGGAATAGATATATTCCAGAGTTCCTGAGGGGACAAAAATAATTATACAGAGATTGTTAAAAAAATAGGAAAGAGATAGGAAAACAGATGTTTTGCCTGCTAGTGAGGCAAAGTTGTAGGTAGTGATAATTTTATTACCCTGACTTGAGAAAACTGGGAAAAAACAGGAAATCTTTCAGATGTAAGAACCATCAGAGGCAGTGGTGTGTCAGAGACATGGCTCACACTGTAACCTGAGGCAGCAACTAAGCACAAAAGGCAGAAGCAATTTTAATACACCATGAGCTAGACTATAACGACACCTTTTCAACACATCTTTCCCTTGTCTTGACAAATTCATTAAATATTTCCAGACACTTCTTGCATTCCTGATAGCCTGTTTCTCTAGTCCCCTCATCATTTTGTTATTTTCTTAGAATATATTTCTGTTTCACAAGATACTTTGTTCATGTTAATGTGTAAGTTGCAGGGTGTGTGGTCTATGTGAGACCCAAGCCAGCTTTTCTACTCTTGCTTGGCAGTTCCCATGGCAGCATCTGTTATCTCTCCCTTAGTCTAACATCTCTCTGATTTATCTCTACTTGCCTCTTCTATTATCTCCCCTTGCCACCAATTTCCTCTTTTCTAGCATCTGACAGGTTGACTAGCACCTTCATATAGCAACTATCACAGCTCCCCCAGCATCCTTCAGGCCTTGCTGACAGCTGAATAATGCGGTACCTGTCCCAGTTCAGAACTGTCACTCCTGCATAATAATTTTCTGAGAAAAATTTCTCTGATGCCCTTTGTTTCTTTTCCCTCTCTCTCAATTCTACCTAGTCAGGTTACAGTTTCTCTAATATTTACTCCCCCACCAATTCATTTTGACTTTGTAAGCGGAAGCAAGAATTTGAATAAGTTCCACCCAAATGTTGAGCTGTGTATTTGGGGGTAGGGAGGAGGTGTTCAAATCTCACGACAGAAAATTATTACCTTGTCTAACTGACAGGTAATACTTAGGGGCCAATTTCTACAGTGCAAACATTTGCATGTCCAGAGAGTAATTTGTATAAACATTTGTCAACAATTGCTTGTAGTTTACTATGACTGAAATCACATGACAGTAAAGCTAATTCAGTGAAATGCTTGCAAAAAGCCACACTGTTATATCCGTAGGAAAAAATAGAAGCCTCAAAATACTTGGTATTAAAGTATTAAATTATTTTAATAATTAAAATTTTTCTTGAAGTCTTATTTTCTGAAAAAATCTCAGCTTTTTCTCAAAATAAAAGTCCAATTTTAAAAGATGTTTTTGTCCAAAAAATATTGAAAGTGTGATCTATATTCTAAAAAAAAAAAAACAAAAAACAAACAGATGCACACAATGAAAAAGATTGACAGAATACTGTAAAAGGGGTATATATACCTATACCTGTATGTATATATATGCATGTATTTAAATCTCACAGTTGTCTGAAGTAGCCTTTTATCAGCTTAGTTCAATTAACTAGAACACTGGAGAAAATGTATGCAAACCAAAAGCATATTTTTAATAATTCTTGGCTATTTTTGCGACACTTGACAAACCTGTTTCCTTTTTAGAAGTCAGGTATAATGCCTCGTGTTCAAAACCAGACACAGAGCACAGCATTGTTACATACTCAGCATGGTTCCCAAATGCACACGTGTACTCCTGGTCCTTGCAGTTCTGGAAGAAGGGCTGTCTCCCTTGCCTTCACTCACTTTTCCTGCAGCTTCCACTGCCACTGGTGGCCTTTGTGGAAGCTGTTTTTATCCCACTAGAAGTCTATTGCCCTGTTTAAAACCATGTGGAGCTGTGTGTTCCCCTGAGAAAACAGAACTGGTAACCACTTCAGGAGATCAAACCCAAGCCTGTGCCCAGGAAATTCACTACTTTCATGTGCTAGTGCCCCTTCTCTACCCAGCCCCCGTGCGGGACACCCAGGGAGCAGCAAGTGAAGAAACACCTCCTTGTCATGCTGCATTTCATGGGATTACAGACTGCCTGAGGGCTTCAGAGGACAGACAGCACCCTCAGAGAGAATCTGCTCTGCTCCCCTGCTCAGGGCAGGGGCACTGAGAGCAGGTTGCTCCAGGTGTGTCCAGCAAGGTTGAAGACAGAAAAACCAGAAGGCAAATGTTAGAGAAAGGCAAGGTTCAGGCATTGCACAGAGTGTGAGCTCCACTGAAACTGAAAGACACTGTTGTTCTCATGAAAAGTTTTCATTTAAACAAATATATGGCAGTTATGATGACAAAATTATTAAGTAGAAAGCTCTAACTGCATGTACTCTTGATTCACTTTTACAATTCTTCATTCCTTTCTTATTCCTCAGAATACCAGTATATTTTTCTTCTTGTTCTCCTTTTCTTAAAAAAGAACCAAACAAAACAACAAAATAACATCCATAATTTTGTAAAGAAATAGAGTTTTGATCCTATTCTCTTGCAGATTATTTTTGTAAGGGCCAGCCATAAATCAACCTGCCACTGCATTTTTTCCTTCCAGTGAAGTGGCAAAAAGTGGAGTTCTCTGTAGTCAGAAATGTAGTTGTGTAGACATAAATATTGTATCCTTAGCCATCCTAGGAATACTTATCTCAAGATGTGTCTTTGTGTTCTTCAGAGTAATAACTGTAGCAACTGAGAATGGGATGGTGGAGCTTAAATGTGATGAGCAATCACTCATTTATTCCCAGCACATGCAATGCACTTCAGAAAAACCACAGTGGCCATAACATAAGGGAAGTTGTCATGTACTGGAGAACCTTTAAAGCCGTTAAAATTAAAATACAAACCATTAAAACTGGTCAGGTATTTTTTAACTTCCTGTTTAAGGCACAGACACTGAGGATCACAGTTGTGTTATTCTGTCTGATGTCTAGCAAAGGGCTGTGCTTTCAGGCTGTGCTTTTCCTCTTCTGTAGGAATAAGGAAAATCAACACAAGCTGAGCAAGAATCTTTTTGTGATGCTGTGATTTATAATATTCATGCTGGGTAATTTGATTAGGATGTTAAACACCTTCTACACATGAAATAGTCTTGCAGTCTCCCTTTTGCAGCAAAAGAATTTTTATTTGATACCAAAAAACCCCACCACAACCAGCTCAAGGTGTGGGATAGAGTTGAAGATCAGGAGGTGTTTGGTGAAGGAGGACCAGGCCAGACCCAGAGAAGAAGCAGAGCTGAGGCAGAGCAGGAGTGAAGGGTTTGGCTGGACAGCCCGGCACTGCAGCTGCAGCTGCTACACAGAGCTTCCTACGAAGAGCTTTTGGTTTTGCAGCCAGCTGAGGAACTGGATGTGATTTTTACAGGTGAGCTGTAGAAATCCTAAACACAAGAGGGTCTTTTTCCACAGAACAATATGGTTTATAGATTACTCCAAAGCCACAGATAAAAAGAATGTGAGACATGCAAGGTGCACCATACATAGTATGTTTCTGAAAGATAAGCAGTAAAGCTGGAGACAAAGGATCAGATGGATGCCCAGTAAAGTGATTTGTTCTTACAAACTGTCTGGAGGAAATCAAGATTGTAAATCAGAGTCCTTTAGGATCAATATCTTTTCATGTGTATCTGCTGAGAAATGATGGCTTTTGCTCATGCATCACTGCCCAAGTTTACCACCAAGACAAGAGGTTTTCCAAGGCTACTTTGGCACATCACTTCTTTAAGTCTCTTACAGTCACAATGAAAACTGTCACACAGCATGGAAAAAAATCCCTGCATCGGGTATTATTCTTCACAAGAAAGCTATACTGTAGTTTAAATTAGCTAGGTGCTTCTGACCCCCTATTTAAAATGTGTTTGCACTGACATCCCAAGAAAAGAGTTTCGTTATTTAATTGCACTGTCAGTGCCAATGCTTTCAGCTAAACCCATTTGGAGTTAGACCTTTTAATAGAAAGTGACAATTTAAGTTGCCACGATATCAGCATAAATGGTGCTTAAAGTCATTATTAACCTGATGCTGCATTTGGCTCCAAACCAGTTTATTAAAGCAAAATCAAGGTGGAGGGAGGAGGGGAAGAGGAAATTAAGGGATGAATCATGAATTCCTTTGGTATTCGCTGTAGCAACAGTAGCTGTGGTGAACGATTTTGTCTGTGTGAGGGAGACAAGGTATAATCCCGTCCTCACTTTTCCTCAAGCGACATCCCTCGCGGAGGAGTGGGCGGCTCGGGTTTGGGCTTGCTTTCTCGTGGGATGGTGTCCTGCTCTCCTCGCCCACTGCCACGGCCCACAGCGTGGGCATTTAGGGGCTTTGTCAGGCTCCGGGGGTTTCACAGGACACCAGTCACACTGAGGCTGAGCAAGAGGCTTGGGGCAGGTCCCCCTCCCCTGGCTGCCAGGACAGATCCGCCTGTTTTTAACTCCGTCCCGGGCCAAGGCAGCTGGTGCCGGGAGGGGCCGACGCTCCCTCTGCCCGCGGGGCTCCCTCTGAGGGCCCCCCGAGGCGCCCGAGGCTCTGGTAGCCCTGGGGAGCGGCTTTGCCGGCAGGGTGCGGCGGGCTGAGGGGCACAGAGAGGGCTGAGCAGGGTGCTGAGGGGCACAGAGGGCTGAGGGGCACAGAGGGCAGAGCAGGGGGCTGAGGGGCACAGCGGGCTGAGGGGCACGGCGGGCTGAGGGGCACACCGGGCTGAGGGGTACAGAGGGCTGAGCAGGGGGCTGAGGGGCACAGAGGGCAGAGCAGGGTGCTGAGGGGCACAGAGGGCAGAGCAGGGTGCTGAGGGTCACAGCGGGCTGAGGGGCACAGAGGGCAGAGCAGGGTGCTGAGGGGCACAGCGGGCTGAGGGGCACAGAGGGCAGAGCAGGGTGCTGAGGGGCACAGCGGGCTGAGGGGCACAGAGGGCAGAGCAGGGCCCCTCGCGGCGCGGCCCCGCCCGGGGCTCGGCGGAGCCGCTCCCTGCCCGCGGGCCCGGCCTTGGCCGGTACCGCCACCTGCCGAGGGCGGGCAGGCAGCGGCCGCAGAGCCGAGGGCGAGGGAGGCGCAGTGGGAGAGGAAACTTTTTGCCATGGAGCAGCTCGGTGCTGGGACGGTGACTCTGGCAGAGCTGCAGCAGACGGGCTTTCCAGCTCCGCCGGAGCCGTTTCTTCCTCTCGCCCCTTCTGCCTCTTGCTGGCCTCAAAGAGGAGCACCACAGGTCAGGAGCACCACAAGTTTTCTAGGCACATATCAGCTGGGAAAGCTGCCCAGCCTTCTTCTTGTTTGGAGACATCCCTCACCACTTCTCCCCAAAGCTGTCAAAGTGTGTGTTTGGGGCTTACATCTGCTCTCTGCAGCCGGGAGCATCACACTCTCCTGGAGCCTCTATGGTGACAGAGGAGGAAAAGCTGTGCACTCCTGAACCGGCCATCATTTGGTTGGTCAACAGAACTTAACTTGATCTTGACCAGGCCAACCAAAAACCAAAAAGAAACCCTGTGGTTTCTGCCCCTTGAACTTGGCAGCCCCAAGAAGGAACAGGACTCCTAATACTGGTTCCTAATATTGGTCCGACTAACAGGATCACTGATTTAAGACTCACAAGCCTCTTAGTACTAATAAGCTAAGCACCAGCGGGTGTGATAAGGCATTGGATACAAGAATTTACTCCTTCATGCAATGAGGAAGAAAAGCCCACCTGCAGGGAAGCAGCAAGTTGTGCTGGCACAAGGCTCAGTGGTTGAGATTGTATCCCCAGTGCTGCTGGGGTGATCTTGACCCTGGGCATCCAAACATGCAAAAGCCACCAGGGTGACTAAAGGATGGACATGATGCCCTCAGCATTGGTTCTCTCCTTTAGAGGTGCTCCTCTAGTATCCAGCCTCCTGATTACCATAGGCAGGCAGGACTAGTTGCATGTTACCAGCCATTTTGCATTACACTTCGTTGTATGCTCTTCCAGAAACAATAAATAAATAAATAAACAAATAAGAAGGAGAACAAATGTTATTTTTAGGCACTTGGAGCTCAACTACAAGAGCATGCTCTGTAATCTGGAATCACTTTCAAGTTTGAGAGTCAAGATCACATTAATTTAATTTTCTTTTAAGTAAGAGCTGTATCATACTGAAGAGACATCACTTGCCAAATTTTTTGTCTTTCAAGCCCTGGTGTATTTCAGAGATGGATGTGTCTTCTGGGAGACATCACTTGTCCCACTTGTATTTATTTGAAAGCAGATGGTAAATCAAGTCCTTCCCCTCCCTGAGAAGGCAGGGATGGTCCTGCATGTACAGGGCTTTCTTTGCTTTAATGATCTTCTACATGGGGAAATGCAAGGCAGCTGATGCTTAGCTGCTGGTGCACCCTTCCCAGCCTCTTTGTCTCCCTGATGCAAGAAGGAAGTCTCTTTTTATGCAGTCCTTTTTGTAACTGACCTCCTGCAAGCGGCCAGGCTGGTACCTGGGTTTCATTTCATTGTCTTCAGCTCGTTTCTGTGGGAGTTCAACTGGTTGGGATGGAGAGTGAGGTAGCCTTCATTAACAACAAAGCATCAAATTAAGGCCTCAGGAAATGAGATGTTAAGAAAGGAAACATCTAGTTAGGTTGTGGTGAGGAGAATGGAATCATGGGAAAGGTTATGTAAATATGTTCATACCAAATAAGGTTATGTTTTGAGTTCTTGTTTCTGATTTGTTAACAGTGCTTTACATATAAGGCAATGTTCTGAGTTCCTGTTATTCATTGGTTCCCTGCCCTCAGATCACACTGTATATATGTTGTTATGTTCACCTCATTGTCGGGGTGTTCAAGGATTATCCTATGCTGTGTACAGATTACACTTTTGTTTGCTCCTTTATTAAAGTTATTTTTCTGATAGCCATCATCATTCCCATTCCTATTTCATTTTGCCACTCCCAGCTGGTCCGGCCTTGGAGTTGCCCACACCAGTGACACACTTCAAAAGCTCCCAACGAAGAAAAAGAATCTCTGGTAAGAGAAGGAGTTGCTGCTCAGCCACTCGTGCCAGCCCGGGAGCCGTTCCTCCTTCCAGCCAGAGCCAGAGGAGGAGAGGGGGCTGGTTCCATCCCTGTGTGCGATTGTCAGGAGGCCCCACGACCCAGCACAAGCTGGAACTCCTGGGAGAGTGTCCAAATCGGGATCCTTGCCAGCCTTGCCAGAGCAGGCGCTTAATATCCAAGCTGTGGGGAAGGTTTTGATCTGCATTTGCAGGTAAAGCTACCTGGCCTCAGTGGCATGGATCCATCATCCCCAGCCCGATGGGGGATGGGGCCAATCCTGCACTTTTGCCAGGATTCTCTTCAGGCTTGCACAGAAATCCTGGCATAGGACAATTGCAGCACAGGCTGTTTGTCTTTCTGCAGCAGTCAGCTTCTTCTGATCCTTCCCAAGCTCTGTGCCTGCACATGTGAAGTGTCTGAATTTGTGGTGGCAGCCCTGAGCCTTGAGCTGCTCTAACAAGAGGAGAGTCAGGGCTCCTCTTGCTCTGCAGTGACCGTGAGGTGGTATCACTGTGCTGACTTGCTGGGGTCTCTTTGAAAGGTGTTTGTTGTACTACAGGAAGATCCTTTGCATGGCAATGTAGGGCCTTGGGGTGTTTTCTCCTGCATCCATGTTAGGTTTATTGTGATACCAGTCAACTGTCCAGTGCGGTGACAGCTTTGGTACTGCTGCAAAGGAGCTCAGTGAGCCTGGGCAAGTGTTGGCATCGCTCTGACTACGCACAGAGAATTCACATTGCCATGACTCCATGCCAGAAATGTTTCAGCAAAACTGCTGCTTTAAAAGCCTAAGAAGTAAGGAAACTAAAGTGCTCTCTTAGTAGGGTCATGATAGATAGGCAAAGTGGTATTAATGATATCACAATGATGTTTAAAAATAGAGCAAACATATAAAGTATACATTAATTTTCCTGATTTCAAGCACTTCTTTATTCTTAGCATTCTCTGCCTCTGCCAGTCATTTGACTGGCTGTAACATCCCAGCTTCTGTACCTGTGAGTGCTTGTTAATTATGATTCATGCTTTCAGATGGATACAATCCTGGCAGTCTTTGTTTTCCTGGGCTGTGTCAAACAAAATATGTCCTAGTTTTATTAGAACTAACTTTACAGTATCAGACTTAAAAAAGTTTTCTCATGCCAGTGCAAAAGAAAAAATCAAGTCTGTGTTATGTCCTTTTTTTTTCCTGTCATGAAGTGTCTTTTCATCTGTACTTGTTTCTGGGCACACCATCATGCGTAGAATCCCCTCAGGACCTGTGTAGCACCTGGGAATCCCAAGACAATCAATCACACGTGGCTTTTGTGCCTGAATGTGAGCAACTGAACTAAGACCAAGAAATCTAAATAGGGCAAGGCAGGACCTTCAGACCCTGCCTGACACTGTGCTTGTAGGTTGTTTTTTGAGCTTCTAGCCAACCTGCTAGACTTTAGTTTAAAAATCTCAAAATGTGGCTTTCTTTTTCCTAGGGCAGGAACACCTCTGTGGTCCCTGTTGGAAATGCTCTTGCCAGGGCTGCTGCTTTGTGTTGGGCTTTGATCACAGAACACAAGTTTTTCCATCAAAAACCTGATTTCAAGCACTTGGCTCCTCAAAGTAGACTCCCTCAGGCTCCTCAGCCTGTGAGCAGCACAGGTGCATTGGCCTTTCCCAGGGGCAGTGGGCCTGACAGACATCCATCCCCCAGACAGGAGACAAGGACAAGCTCCACAGTGGGAGTCACCCCACCCTTGGCCCCACAGTGGAGCTGGTTAAAGTGAACCTCCAACACTGGTTAAAGCACAGCAGAAAACAAGACAGAGGCAGAGCAGGGGGCAGCAGTGGTGGTACGTGGTACTCAGCTCTGGAAGGCTGTCCTGTCACACCAGGGACAGCCCAGGACACAATCCTGCACTACCACAGTGCTGCAGGGATTTATTCAAAGCTCGGGCACATGTGCTCCAGCTGTAATATAGGATGTGTTTGTTGTGTTTCACTCTTTTTATGTTCCTTTCTTTGCTTGGTCCCAGCAGCTGTAATTCTTTATCCTGATTTTGCCTGAGCTTGTGCTGAGATGATTCCCAAAGTTTTGTCTTCAATGGAATACTAACATTTTTTCCAGATTTGTGGATTTCCACTAAATATTAAGAAGTCTGTGTGGTACATGGCCTCTGAACCATATGTGCTCGCAGTTTTTAAATGCTCTTGGCCTATAACATCCATTGTCACAGGTCTGGAAAAACCATGCCCAGGCTCATTTGATCCTTACGCTACTTTTAGAAAAGAATAACCTATCAAACCCCTTGCCTTCTCTGCATCAGCACTTACAAATGAAACCGAATCAAACTTCTCAAAAACCAAAGAAAAGGTTTTTGTTTGTGTGTATCAACAGCCCCTTCTTTGCCCTGACCCCTCTACTCACTTCCTTATTGGTTCCAGCCATCCCCTCCTTGGTCAGTTTTCTGTCCTGTTAATGTATTATTTGTATTTTCTATTTATGATATATTACTTAATTTTAATTACTACTTTAACAAGCCAGGGAACAGCAGTGAGCAGCTATCCAGCTGCTTATTTTCCTAATTAGTGACACAGCCTTTGGCTTGCAAATAAGGCCGTCAAAGAACTCTCAGGTTGGCATCCAGGCTCTGAATGCCTTGGCTACTGTGCCCCCGTGAGAGCTGCAGGCACCTGGGCAGGTGGAGAATCCTTCAGCAGAGCAGCGAGGCTCCCACAGCTATGGGAATCCAAGAGGAAAAGGGAGATCCTAGAGGAGGGGGGGACTCTCTACTGTGCAGGAGCCTGGAGCTGGTAACTGCTCCTGGCCCTTCCTCACAGAGTCATGCAGCCAGGATGATGCATTTCTTCTCCAGTGCCCTCAGTGTCTCTGGTACTCAGTGTACAACTTCCTGATGAGTGGTTGAGGAACATCAGGTAGATGGAGAAAACAAAAAACCAAACCAAATCAAAGGGAGACTGCTGGCTCTGCAGTGTGACAGATTCTTATTGCGAAGAGTTGCCCAACGCCAATGGGTCTGAATCACGGAGATGAGCAGTAAGTCAGCTTTTCCTAAAGGTACCAGTGAGAGTGAACCAACTGGTTTGAATGTTCTGAAGGTATCTGGGCTCCTCCCTCGGAAGGCAGGTGCGGCTAGAGGGCAGTGACACCCAGCAGGACCAGCGGGCTGGCGCTGGGTGACGTCCTGCTGTCAGCGCAGGATGGGCTGTGCCAGACAGACCACGGCCAGAGGAGCTCCCACTGCCCAGCTGGACTTCACTGGGCTGAAGATTCGGAGAGCAGTGGGGAAAACAGGCACAAGGCCTCTGCACCCGCAGCCGGGCCTGCCTGCCCGCACAGGGAGCGGGGGGTGCAGATGCTGGGCAAGGCAGCGAGGCCCAGCCCGGCACCCTCCCTGCGGAGCTGCATCGTGCTCAGCCAGCCCAGCGGGAATGGGGGCAGCTGGGCCCCTGCTGAGGCTCTCACGGCAAAAAAGGCACCAGGAAATATTTGTTCAGTCCCAACAGTGCCCCTCATTTGTTTCAAGGGCTGGGGGGTGTTTTGGGACAGTGTAGCAGCACTTAGTAGGTAATCACCTTGCTGAAAAACACAAAGGCAGTATCAGAAGTTCATCAGACGTGAATTCTTTAATATAAAACCAGGCATTAAGATGGATTTCGAAGACCTGCCATCCCCTTCACTTTTGCAGACTTGCAGGAAAGGGAACGTTTCAGCCTCAGCAGGGACTGAACTGCCCCCAGCCCAGTGCTACACAAAAGGAGCAGAAGGGAAGTTAAAGTGCAGTAGAGCTGCAGATGCCCGTGTCCCTCAGAACAAGGCTCCATCTCAGAACTGGCATCAAATAGACTAAACGTTTATTAAAAGGAAAATATTTTGAATTTTATTTTTTCACGTTATTATCAAGTACACAATTACAATAATGTCACACATCCCTATATGGTTCTATGTATTTTGTTTTTTTCTTTTGTCTTTTTTACAAAGTGTACAGAGGGAAGGACATATACAATATTTAACAGGGTATTTTCTACAGAACAATAATTTATATTATGTCCTTGTAAAAATCTGTACCTTTTTTAAACATTAAACTGAAACATCCATTTTATAGCATTTGCTAAGCAAATTATTTAAGAATTAAAACTAACCTGTAACTAATGTCAGTACATTAACAATAACTATAATTTCATTTTCTCTTTATACAGACAAATACATTTTACAAAATCCACTTGACCAAACCCTTAATTATTAAAAAAAACAGTTTCAACATTGTGCTTTAAAAAAAAAAAAAAAAAAAAAAAAAAAAAAAAAAGTGTGTATGATTCCAGGCTACGTAAGAGAAATAAAATGCGTAAAATTGTGTTCTTTGTCTTTCAGCTTATTTAAAAAAATAAAGTTCAAAATGGCTAAAATCCTCAGCACTACTATGGGAATTTATGCAGATTTTGTACACTTTCCAGGTTTCCAGTTAGAAAATGCTTGAACATAAGAGAGGGAAAAAAAGTAGTCACAGGCAGGTATTTTGCAAGAAGCGAGTGGGAATCTCTGCTGGGTTTTACTGCATCTGGTTTGGCATCAGCAGGCAATGGACACTACGGCCACGTAGGAAATCCCCTGGCCTCAGCGGGATTTCAGGGAAGGCACAGCGCAGCACAGCCAGGAATTACACACTGAAGGGTCTCGGCCCCTAGGAGCAATTTACACAGGAGCACGCCTGGCGAGTCTGGGGGCACTGCAAGCAGGCAGAGAAAGGAAACCCGTCCTACAGCACGGCAGTGACACAGCATTGGACTCTGCTCAACTGCGCACTACAGACACGGATTCAGCTAACAGTGAGACAGGAGGGACGAGCAGTAGGGGCAGGTCTCGGTAACAAGACAAAACACAAAAAGCCTAGAGGATGCACATCCAAAAAGGAAACCTTTGTCCCTCTATCACTCCAGACTTGAAACCACCACTAAAATTCCTGTTTGATTCCAACTGGAAGTTCACCTGCCTAGAAACAGGAATTAACACTAGCCCAGTCTCTGCAGCCTTTCCATTAGTGAATTGTTGGTTACAAATCTATCCTAATCTGGCAGGCAGCCGGGATTGAGTTCTGCAATCCATCATCAAGCAGTGGCTGGGGTAGGAATTTGAGCAAGGGGAGCAGGCAGGTTCTAAAATCTGGCCTGTAATTAAAGTGGTTTGGTTTTTTTGCTCCAGGGTTGTTAAAGCACATGACTTTGTGCTTGGTACATTTACACCGCAATTAGCAAATGATATGGAGCTACTTTATAATAGTCTTCAGGTGGCAAAATTGCATCTAATAATTGTAATATTCTCCCAGCTGTTTATAAACAGATTAAAAGAACTGGGTTAATTCTGGATACTGTACTAATTAATAAACAGCAGCTGAACACAGCTACGAATGGCTCAGGAAAAAACATTTAATATAGTCACAGAACTGCATCTATCATATGTTACTTTTCTTATTAAGTATATCTACATTACAGCGTCTCTACTCCTTAGAAATTCATCTGCTCTGCTCCATTCTCTTCTTAAGCTCTCACTGTAAATATCTGGTTTCCAAAATCGAGGCACCTCTTGGTCTTAAATTTTATTCTAAAACAACTAACAATAAAAATGTGACTTGAACCACAAACTGCTCTTTCAAAGAAATACCAACATACATAAAAGCATAAAGTTTGAGGTACGTTTACCAGCACATACAGACAGTTGTGACCTATTGTTAACGCTGCAAATGGAACAAGAGTATTTTACGTTTCCAACATTTAAGACAGGAGTAAAACAGAAAAAACCCAACTCTTTTGTAACACACAAAACCTTTCAAAGACAAAGAAGCACAGAACAATAAATGTAATATTTGCGCATACTTTTAAATTTGCCCAGGAAAGATAAAAACCGCCCCAAACCATTTTTTAAATATTTTTCTCTCTGAAACCAGAATGAAAACACGAAGTGAGGCTTGTAACTCCTCAACTGGAAAATAGTTAACCTGCCACGAAGTCTGTATAGTTAAAACAGGACAATCAGGTGGGCCCTAGTGACTTTACTGTCAACATGACAATTCCCCATTTTATACACACCTCTGACAATTTTATCAAGAGAAATTTCGTATTTTTAAAATTCACGACAAAACTGCATTAACATGGACACTGTGAGTATCAACGAGGTCAGTAAGATAAATATACTTAAATAAACTATTACGGTTGAAAAATTCAGTAAGAGACAGGGTTTACTTTAGTAAATGCAACTTTATTGTTGCCATCTTTTCTTCATTTATTAAACAAACTGAATAGAATTCAGAACACGCTATTGAACAAAAGGTATAAAAGTCAACTACAAGCAATAATCCTATTTTTATACAGCAATAAATCAAATGCACAGTATTTTTTTTTGTTGGTTTTTTTTTTTTGTGTGTGTGTGTGTGATCGCAGGTGATTGGCTTTAAAATAAGCTAACTGCCTGAAAGGCAGATTTCCTTTATAATTCCAGCCGTAAGTCTGTGAAAGAGACTTTAAGGCAGCCCAACATCTTTATGATGTCGCATAATGTGCTGGTTCTTCTCGGAAGGCCTTCGGAAACCTTTCTTGCAATACTCACACCGGTGAGGGTAGTCTTTTGTGTGAATGGAAATCACGTGCCGTTTGAAGCCCGAGGCGTCTGTAGTGCTATACTCACAGTACTCACACTGATAAACTTTCCTGCCACTGTGTGTTTTCATGTGTTTTTTTAGCTCATTTTGTTGCCTAAAGCCCTTTCTACATCTCTTGCACCTGAATGGAAGATCCTTTGTATGAACCGAGAGTATGTGACGACTCAGAATGAACGGATCTGCAATTTTAAAGTCACAATGTCTGCATTGGTGCAACTTTTTACCTTTGTGAGCGGCCACGTGTTTTTTCAGTTCCGAAGGCCTATGAAAGCCTTTATCACACATATCACACTTATGAGGGTAGTCTTTTGTGTGGACTGAAATAATGTGTCGTTTCAGATCACTCGAGTTTGAGCTCTTATGGTCACAATGCAAACACTGATGTGTTTTACTTTCTTGATGCATAAGCGTATGCTGCTGTAGCTCTTTGGTATCTGAAAAAGTCTGGAAACAAATGTCGCACTTCAAGGGCGTTTCCTTGCTGTGTTTAGTCTTTACGTGCGTTTTCAGGTTGGACGAGTCGGCCGAGCGGTACTCGCAGTACTGGCACTGGTACGGCTTCTCCCCGGTGTGGATCCTCATGTGCTTCTTGAGCTCCGACGGGTGCCGGAAGCCTTTGCCGCACTCCACGCAAATGTGAGGAAAGTTCTTGCTGTGCACGGCCAAGAGGTGGTGACTCAGTAACCCCTGCTCGGCCGTCTCGTAATCGCAGAATTTGCACTTGTGCATTTTATTAACTCCTTTGTCCCTGTGCACCATCTTGTGAGTAAATAAAGTTCCTGCATGAGAGAAGGTTTTCCCACACTCATCGCATTCAATAAGCTTTTCTGTTTTGTTGGTCAGCTTATGACTCTCCAAGTGGTTATGTAAACTTATTTTTTTATTCGTAGTGTAATCACAGTCTGTGCATCTGTATTTCTTCTTAGTGAGAAGGTGCTCCGGGTGGTTTTTCATGTGCCTTTTCAAGAAACCTCTGGATTTAAATTTCTTTCCACAAATCATGCAGGGGTAGACTGTCAATGGATGACCGTCGGGGCCGATGATTATTGCTGAAAAATAACAAAAAAACCTTTTATCAATATTATACAACAATACCACACTTCAATAAATGTCAGATGTTAACAATAAGATGAACTGTTGAGAAAGGTGGGATACATACGATTTACTATACAATAAACAAGCTTGTTACTGAGTTAGGCAGAAGAAACTAAGAATTACTACTTTCACTCATTTTTATTACTAAGAGAAAGAAAACACTGTTTTTTGATGGAGACAACCAAAGATGTTCTTCATCTCAAATAATTCTATTTTGAAGAATTCTGACTGAGTTCACACATTAAATACAAGCAGACACCAATGGCTGGTGCAAAGAACAGCAGCCAACTTGTTAAACTGGGTATCATCTAGTAAGCAAAGCACACAATCTTCTCTTTACTCTCCACAAATCTGTAGATGAAAGTTTCATCTGGCAATTTAATCACCTACCACTGACTACAATTCAGATGTCCCCAAACTAACACCTCCTTCTTATGCCATTTGTCACAGCTACAACCTGAAGAGGTACCAAGCAGGAATCAATAAGAACGTGTTTCACATACAGAAACCCCAAAGCTTTGGAAACTATTTGCACTCATCTATCACCCTGATTTGTTTACCCTGAATTTGCCTCGGCATGTTAAAAAAGCTGTCTTGTCCAAAAATGTTTTATAAGGAGAACTGACTAGCTGGAAATAGAAAAGGCCAACTTTAATTTGCACAGGTTACTAACTCAAGCTAAACAAAACAGAACTCCTACAGTTAAGTCACAATTTGCAAAGAAACTTTTAGTATTATGGAAGCCAAGGCTACTGAAGAAAAAAGTTTTTTCAGCTTTCTCAAACCAAATAAACATTCTGACCGTAACACAGTAACAGCAAAAAACAGATTATGCCATAGAACATTTCTGTTCTTACAGATGAAAGGAAAACAGCACAAACATCAAGGCAATTTTATTTCACCATTAAAACAGGAAAGGTTATACAAGTTACACTACTGAACATTAATATAAAATGTTCAGACTTACCAGTTACCTACTGAGCTGATATAATGAAATGCATTGTTCTATGTATTTTCAATAAAGACAAAATGGATTTTTAAAAGGCAGTATTACAGAACACCATTTATCTAACATCCCCTTTTAAAAAGTTACATTAAACATTAAAATGGGTGTGGCAAGTTAAGTATATAGCTTTTTAACCTTTTGCTATGGTACTTTTTCCTATGTCAGAGATGGCTTCCTTTAAAACACCTTCTACAATCCAAATGACCCACGTATTTAAAATTTGTAAAATAAAACATGCACTCATTTAAAGCAGAAATATAAAGTAATTCTTAGAATGTCTCTTTTTACAAGACATTCATTCCATGTGCATCTGTTTATGGGCAAATGCCTGGATGAACGAGAGGCAGGCACCACACACTCACCTGTCTGGTACTGTCTGGACTCGGGTCTCCTCTTCTTCTTTGGTTTTTGCTTGGCCAGTCTCCCAAGTCCAGAGGACTCATCTATGTGCAAAAGAGCACTCGCAGTGCCGTTCCGACTTTCGATGCCATCGTTGTTATTGCCTACCAAGGGAAGTTAAAAAGTTACCTACCAACACTGCAGGCAATTGGAGCACAAATTCCAAAGTGGCAGCAATGATAAACTATTATCTGGGTATTTAATCAAACTGTAATCATGTGCAGCAGAAGCTGCAAAATGTCTCAGCATATAACTTAGGAGTTATGTTTGGTATTATGAGCATTAGCTTTGTTAACCTCATTTTGTAGGAGTACATAATGCACAGGAATTAATGGCTTTTCATTACACAGAGAATTCTCCTTCAAATGCTGCATTTTTTGCATCTCTTTGGTTGCTAATTATACACAGAATGTTTAACATTAGTAAATAATAGCATGTCACAGTATTTACTGTGCCAAATTTTCTTCTCATTCCTGAAATACATTTGTGTGTGAGCTCTCATTCCCTTCTGTACATCTGAATTCACCTGACTGAACTTTGTCACACACCAAGTTTCTGAGCTGGAGCTGCGATCAAAGGATCCTTCTGAACAGCCCATGAGGTGGCAAACAAAGTACACTACTTACTATTGATACCCCTGATGCTTTAGCACTTACTAATTCTTTCTACTGGGAACAAAGAGCATGCTCAGTGTTGTGTAACAAAAGAAGGAAAGAGTCTTTGTCTCACAGAGTTTTGTGTTTAATACACAAATGGCATCACTTTATGTGAAACAAACATGAAAATTACAAATACATTCAAGAGGTATTTATTGGCAATCAGTTTAACATTGGTGATTTAAGGACATAAATAAACTTTTAGTAAGAAATTCTGTGATTAAGTATTTACTTGAATCAACAAAAGCAAACGTTTCCTAGTGAAAACAACGCACACAAATAAGACAGGAAGACTCAAGTGGAAGAATGTACAAGATATAACAGCTCAATAGCTGTTCCTTTCGTAGAGTGCTGAGAATTAATATTCATGATTAATGTAAGGAGACAGAGCCAGGCACATGTGCAGAGCCTGAAGATTCTCATCTATATGCTAGCTCAAGTGTTCCTCTGCCATTTTCAGGCCTTCATGCTTAATTTCTCCCTGTCCCCACCATCTCTCACCCTACATGCTAGGTTGCTTACTGCTGACAATGCAATCACTCCACTGCTCCCCACATTCCTAAATTCTCCTTGCAATTCCATCTCACTGTTTTTATTACATTCTGCTCAATTTTCTGTACCTCCTCCAAAAACCACTGAATGTTTAGTATCCAACTTTTTTCAAGTTCACTGAATTTCATTTTTAATGCCCACTCAGACTGGCTTATGTAATTTCCTTCTCTCTCAAACTGGGCTCACCAGTATACGGCTTAAGATAGGCTTTGGGTGCACTACCATCCATCCCCTAAGTAACTTTTAAACACACTCTGAAAGTGTCTAACACTGCTCCCTGAAACCTTGCCCTTCCTGACTTATGTCCAAGATTCCAGCCCCCACTGTATTCCCAGCACAACTGTCTGCTGGCACCATCACCACAATCCACGTCATGCAGACATGCAACTTTTGTCCTCTACTCTGTTATTTCTTTTGTTTTGTTTAGAAGGAGAAAGGGACAACACAGAAACATTTTTTCAGACGAAATTCTGGTCTTAAGCTTACAAAAGTATTGGGAAATCGGTTTGTGCACCAATTGATGTTCACATAACAATGATTTAAAAAATGGTTCTGCATGCTGGAAATACTCTCAAGGTTCTGCTGCAATTTTAATATCTCCCTCCAATTTTTTTTTCATTAATCAATAATTTATTGCCATTAGTGAAATCACGTATTTATATGATCCTTCTAGAAAGCATTTAAATCAAGCTAGAGCTCAGTGTTGCTTTTCACTGCTACACTGAATCTAACGTATTCCCATTTGCCTTCTTTTTTTGCCCCCCACCCCCTCCCCCCAAAAATTGGGAGTTCTACTCCCAAGCCAGCTCTGTGTCCTAAAACTCTGAGGAACAGATCTACTTGAGATTCCCTTTTTTAAGCTGGAAGCTCATGTATTTCCCCTTTCACATCATGAAAATATGAAGGAAAATGCCTGTTAAATAGGAGCAAGAGGAAGCCTGCCTTACAACTTCGCTCTTCCTTTCTTTTTAAGGCTCATTATGCTAAGAAACCATTCTTAAACTAAAACTCTAGAAAGAAACACAAAAGCACAAATACTCTACACTACCCTCCAAAAACCAATCCCTGGCACTTTGCTGCAGTGTCACCAAGAGTAATTCTTTTGAATATTACTTACCATAAGCTGCTGCCCAAGCTATGGGCATGAACGTTTTAATTTCAGTGTCATCGATTTGCTGTTCATGGGCAGCTGCGGCATCTTCCTCTCCTACAATCACTTCCATATAAACCTCATCAGCTATTTCTGCAACATCTAAGAGAAAAAGAAGTTAAAAAAAAAATAGGAATGCTGCACTGCCAAAAGTGAAAATTCCTGTTCCCAAAGGAAAGCCACCTACTTACTTAAGTCTTCGTCTTCATGCTGAGAATCATTGACAGTCATGTAAACCATTTTCTCCCTTGGAATACGAATACTGCTGTTCTGATCGAGCAATCCAACTGCGTGCTCATTCTCTGGCTCACTCTCCACAATGTCTACTGTGCCCCCTAATTAGGAAGACCACAGCAAAATATTTTAAATACACTTGACCAAAATCTATGCCAAACCACAAAACACTGGAAGTTTGTCAACTCTAGCAATAGACTCACAGGTCTTTACAGACCACTTGAGAGAAACCACAGTCTCATGCAAAATTTCAAGTGTCAGGTTGGAGTATTCTCAAACAAGTGTCCTTTACCTAAATCGTCTTCTCCAGGATCTGCTTTGAATATATAGACCTTGATGACTTCTGGACAAATGCCATCCACTTTACAAGAGCCACTTTCTGACTCTGCTTCCATGGTCATTTCAGCAGAACCTTCGTGTTCTATCTTACCAGCATCATCCACTACAAAAACAAGTTATTACAATTACCCAGTCATATGCAAATAGACATACATGAAAGACTTTATAACTCAAATTTGGAAGTAGCTTAAAATCATAAAATTTTTAATTTATAATTTTTTTATTAAACATAATAAAAAGTTGTGATAAAGAACATACCCATTAATATATATTTTTTCATATCCTTCAAAACAGTGACAATAAACACAAAAATAAATTCAAGCTGTTATCTTCTAGTTAAGATGGAAGTGCAAGGATGCTGCAGTGACAGAACTAGAAGCATGAGCACCACACCAGGCAATGCTAATAAGGGAACTGTGATCTGCAGCAAGATGACGGTAGGAAGAAAGTACACATCAGTGCTGCACTCCGTGGGATAATTTCCCTTATTCTCAGTTTTAATTGCTTTCTCCTTCACAACTAATAAGCTATTAATTGTTCTTTTCAAAAGCATAATCTGTTGCTCAACCCTGTCTCTGATGCAAGTGGTACTGCTGCTGTCTGTCAGACCTGGTTCCCTCAAAGCACTGGTTCTGATGCTTTTCAGCTGCTGGGAGAGGAAACCTGAAAGGCAACTCCAGGAAGAAACTCCCACTCCCCTCCTGCCCCAGGGAAAGCGTCCCTGGTGCCCTTGCTGACAGGGCCCTGCAGTGCCCTCCTGCTGCAGCCCTGAGCACTCCCATGCTCTGCTGCAGAAGGGCACCCACGCCACGCTGCAGCCTGCACTGCCCAAACCTGCCCAGAATCCCTCACACCCACGGCTGACAGGCAGCTGTACAAGGAACACACTTGGATTTCTGAGCATACTGCACATGGGCATCTCCTCCATCTGACTTTACCAAGAACAGGTTTTCAAGAAAAAAACCACTAAGTTTGCATTCATAAAAATCAAATCCAGCATCTGATGACCTTTGGAGAATCCTCCCGTTTTCAAAAGCCCCAGATGTTTCTTCAGTGTTGAGATTATTTCAGAATTCTTAACGTGACAGAATACTTTTGTAATTTCTGAGTTTACTGTCACTCCCTAAGAGTCATGCATGACTTCAGTTCATGACAGAACAACATGGAATTTATACTAACAGAAGTCTAAGAAGTGTCCTATAAATGGTGAAGAATTTTTAACTACCATGCCTAGCACATACCAAATACTTCACAAAGTATGCTTACTTTACTCATTGAACTACCCTCATAAATAAACCATAGCTTTACTACTCAGTAACTGCATTCTTAAATCTATTTTAATACATACTTTTAAAAAAGCTCAAAATGCTATTACTATTATTTTCCTGCCATGAAGTCAATAAATTAGCTTTGAATTAGATAAACTATCACATGTTCTGTCTCACTTATCAAACACAACTGTATTTCAGTAAAATTTCTTAATCAGGCACCATTACTCACAAAAAAAATGAATAACATTAAATTATAAAGCACTAACATAAATTAATCTGTCTCTCTCCTTACCAAAAGAACAGCAGAAAACATTAAATAGTCAAATACCAAGATCATGAACAGTGGCCACCGTACAGTTTCAAGCAATAGGATGTTTAAAAAATTACTTTGTGTCACGGTGCAACACAACATCTTGTAACTGAACCACAAAGCATTTAAAAGTAAAAACCTTAAGACCTTCTTTTGAATCATTTTAACAATGTAGCTCCACAGTGTGCACATTCAGCTACCAACAGACTTTGGTGATTTCTTTGTCATATCCATGGTATACCAAATGTCACTGGAACTCTGAGAAAAAAGAAAACTTGCTTTTGTTCCTACACTCCATTTATGCAGCTGTTCTCCCTTGGCTGTTTCCAGTGTCAAGCACATGTACTTGGAATGTTTTGAAACCAGCGCAGACTGACTTTACACCTCTGAAGCCAAAAGGGAAGTCTGCCACCAAGATCAACTGATGGCTGGAACATATCCACAAGGAAGGAAACTCATGGCTGAACCCATCAGAGAGAAACCAAACCTGTGTGCATGATGTGTGACAGGCCCATTTCTTTTACCAAACCAGAGCTTTTTACTTTCATTTATATATGGAAATACCCATTGCTAACTTTCACACAACAGAAGACTTCCAGGTCTTAAAAACATGCTCTATTCATGCTTTGAAATAAGTCCTCCAAGATTCTAAGTTCTATTTTATCCAATATAATAAAAAAGCTATACAATTTAGAGTTTGTTTATCCCTGAATTCCCTTCATATTCAGCATTGTTTCAAAAATATAACAACTGGTTTAAATATTTTTTAACAGAGCCATTAAAATGTAAGGAAATTGATGCGTAGGAGGTATGAGGCCAACTTTTCTCATCCAAATGGAAAATTGTTCACTCTTGACAGGTGGTAATAGTTTAAAAACTGAAGTCCCTGATGGGCTTGAAAAGCAGTAATATTTGCAGTATGGTAACAAACATGTAACGGGATGAAAATAGGGTGGAAAGAAAAAGATAGGAAAAAAGATAAAAATCAAAGGAAGAGACAAACAAGGTGAAAGAGAAAGAATATCTACTACAGAAAGAACCATTTCCAAGGTAATTTGTCCTATGGCTACACAAGCATTTATTTATACTGCTTCACTGGCAGCATTTTATGAAATTTGCTTTCTATTTAACATTTGCCTAAAGTTTCTGAATTCTCCATGTATCTCAGTCTCACAAAGAGAGAAACTGATATTCAGAAATACTTGACTGATCAATGTTTGAAGTTGGAACTCTGATGATATTAATTTTTCATTTGAATTCATAGCCCATGGAGGGGTCCCACGAATTACCATCCATGGCTGATATTCTTTCATATTGCTCTTCTTTGGCATTAACAAAAAACCAAAAAAACCCCCTCCAACCAAACAAAAAAAGTACTTAAAAGAATTAGTTTAGCTTCTAAGAGACCACTTCCTTTTACGTAGAGCCACTGAGCATTACTAAACTAATCACATGACAGAAAAAAGTTGAAGCTAGCACTACTCCAGTGCTGTCATACCTTGTGCCTCCATTTTATCATGTATAACTGGACATTAAAAACTTGAAATGTCTGATTTTTGCCCCTATGTTAGCTGGTAGCTTTCATTCAGTAGATTCAGTGGATACAGACTAAATCTCAGAGGTTAAAAAAAAAAAAAAACAAACCAGAAAAATGACTAGACACAGTATTATTTTACATGAATTGCAAGAATGCAGTCTATGGTTAGTTTGCCAAAATTCTTCACAGACTTCACTGATTAGAGCAGCCTGCTCTTCGCATACTATGAGCTGCAAGAAACAAATAAGTATGTGCTTCTCCAATGTTGCAATAATTGCTTCCATGTAAAGATAATGCTAGAGTTGTAATGAAAAGCACAAACAGATAAGAAAGGTGTCACACAACATGAAAGCTGCAGCATATTTAAAACCTGTCTAGTTTGCATTTATAGGGAAATCAACAAAAAGAGACCAACAGGTGAAAAAGGAGTAAGAAATAAAGAATAAAGAAATAAAAGATACAGCCAACAACAACAGATTCTGTGTGATCTATCACAATGACAGCATTTGTTTCCTAGAAAGTACTACATTTAATTTAAAAAATCGTATAATAAACCAGTAGCAGCCAAAGAACAACTATCTCCAGTGTCTCTACCTTTCTATTAAAACGCATCCAACTGCATTTCTGGGACAGAAACAAGCTCCTATGCACTGATAATAAACTCCATATTTGAAACCCTGTTGAGGCTAGTTTCCCCACACAGAAGTACAAATGTCAGGCCAAGATCCTGATTTGCTTTAATAGAACATTTTTTGTTTAACCATGATACATACACTTTCCCCAAGAAGTTGCTTTTAGTTTTTTACATCACATACTGGAGGGGTAGGCAGATAAAGACTTTGTACCCTTACAGTGGTTTATTTCTAATTAAAAAATGCAAATATAACAGCCTTTATTTTTAATTAATTACACAAGTTTTAAAACTTATTATTTCCTACCATTTCTCCTCTATGTGGGAATAATGAGGAAAACAAAATGATTATAAAAAATAAAATTCACTTGAACACAAAGACACCTTCCATCTTTTTAAAGTACCCACCGCTTATTGCTAAAAAACACACCAAAACAAACAACCTAAAGAAAAGTCTATCTACACCAGTTAAGCAGATCTTAAAAATGTGCCAACGGAACAATTAGACAAGAATCATCTATTTTGTCAGCCTTTATGTTCCCAAATGGTGCTCTTAGCTGCTGAGAAACATCATGGGATGCTTATCGGCTTACGAAATAAACAACCCTATTTATGCATTCTTAATGCAAAAGGCCATTACTAACTATTCTCTCTAAAACAGATTAAAAGCATTCTGTTTTCCCCGACTTTGTTCAGTTACGACTTTGTTCAGTTACTTGCGACAGAAACATCTGCCTCACTCATTAGCAGACAATTCCTAGTCCACTCAAGAAGCTTTTTTTACCACACCTATTTCTTGAATGGCCAAGCAGGTTTCCTAACCTATGAGAAAGGGAAATCTGCTCTATTCTCACTTTAATCCATTGCCTTTACACGTGAGTATATCCCGTTCATCTAAAGTAGGGTAGTAATCTAGCAGAGGTGGAATTCCTGAGCTCCCAGCTGGCATCTAACACTTGTCCTTCTTGTCCCCTGCCCAGCACACAAACCAGACTAAGCCCTGACACCCCACTCTGCCCAAGGTAACTCTGAGCCCCATCACCTCTCGGGGCAACCTCCTGAGCAGCTGGAGCTGCCACAACTCTTGGTGCCACTCCAGTGGTCAGACAGAGGCACGGCAGCAAATTCTATCTCTAGAGAGAAAAATGTCATTTCCTGCATCTTTAGCAACCTCCAGGGAAAAAGCAGGAGATATTGACACCAAAAAAGCAACTCAAAGCATTTTGCACTCTTGACTCGAAGTCTGCTGGATGGCCCAGCATGAACCATACATTGAAAAGCATGAACCACATGGCTTGGTTCATCAGATCCATTGCTTTCAACTCAAACATCCAACAAGGATGAAAAAAGATTGATTTTCATAAGCCTAGGTGAAACCTTTCTCTCTCTGTGAGTTACCCTGGGTTCAGATTCCTGTAATGAAAAGTGTTAATTCAGATAAAACAAACAAGAGACATATCTAACTCAGAGAAAAGCAAGGGGAGGGAGGGATACAACACAGCTCCCACATCTGCAAATACTTCAATTCTTAAAGCTGCAGTTTAAGCCTTGCGAGGCTGCCCTTCATTCTTTCCACACTCCTCTTGTCAAACTCTTGTGCCTCACTATTTTGACTGCAATAAGAGTATAAAAGGACACACCTTTTCATCTTATAGAATCAGCTAATGCCAGAGGATGTGTCTATCTTTGCCAAACAGAATGCAATCAGACAAAAAAAAAAAAACAAAAAAAAAAACAAAAAAAAAAAAAAAAAACAAAAAAAAAAAAAACAAACAAACAAACAAAACAAAACACCTCAATTTCCATCTTATTGTCAAGAGCAGGGCACTGCTTTCCCTGGTTAGGGAATGCAGGATGTTTGTTTTGTTCTGACAAACACCCGGTAATCTCATCACTACTGTCTCACTTAAGGAGAAATGGTTCTCCAAGCTACCAAATAAGTAGTGCCAGTGTGAGTTACAACACAATTTATACTTTCCTCACCCAGCTCATGAACTGGCTTGTTATGGAACACGCAAAAGAAAAATAAAATAAAATAATCGGACCTCCTTTCATTTTTTTCAAGCTACTAACTGGTAGGTTTGCACTCTTAGTTGAATGAATATCTGATTCTGCTCTGCTCCAAGTGCCCCAACTCTACCATGGAACAAAAATGAATCTTGAAGGCAAAGACAAAGTATCCAAGAAAAAAATTAAGTACATCAAAAAGTAACTAGTGATATAAAGCTGTGCCAAGAAACATTACCTTGAAAATGAAGATAGCAAAGGCATATTAATGCCAAACCTAAATTAAATCTAACTGGGAAAAGAACTATTAAAATACTGAGCTCACTGAAGCAAAGTCACAGAATGAAACCCACAGGAACTGTACTCTTTGAAAAGACAAACCAGCCTGAAACAAAGAAAGAAGGTAGAAACACAACATTAAAAAAATGTACACACAGATTAGTAATTTCCAATCATATATTTTCAGGATAAAGCTAAGAAAATGATCTTAAGAAAATACATGTATACTCAGCTCATTAGGAACAAAGATGGAAACGCATAAAGAGAGCCACAAAAACGGAAAATGCAAAAAGATTTTGCCAATAGTTTCCCCTGAAGAAAACAGATGGAGAAACCTATGACAGAAAGAACAAGAAGTGTCACCCCCTGCTTTTCAAGTGCCTATCTAACAAAAGACGGGCAAAGGCATTCTGAAGAACACAGTCTAGCTCCCAGATCTGGGAAGCAGCAACATTTGGCTACTGTAATGGCAGACAAAATTACATTCCAACATCTGCCCCTGCAGTTCATGGAAGCTTGCCAGAATCTAACACAAATTTACAAGTTAGGATGAAAAACCCAGAACTGGATTTGCTGACGTTACTACCTTTTGAAAACTAAGTTCAACTGAAGAACTGAGACAGGAATCAGATCACTGAACACATACACTGCTGATGCAAACAACAACAAAAATTAATTCAAATCATACTTTTCATACAACAAAGAGACTGTTTGGCAAGACAGCCTTTACTAGATGGAAAAGCACCAGACTCTGCCTTCACAACCAGAAGAACTTGTTATGCAGGCTTTAAACACAGTAGGTGGTAGCAGGGACTTCCCTCTAAAATGAACTGTAGAACATTAAACACAAATAGAATGCATATTTTATAGAGTAACAATTATTTAAAACGCTGGCTTATTTAATGTTCTGAATCTAAACAAAAGTACATTGCAAGAGACATTTAATAATAAATAAAGTATGAAACTGCAGAAATACGTGACTGAAAATGGAGAATACCCCAGCAAAAGTGAACAACTAAATTTCTGTGCTTCCTGTCAGTCACCACCTGTTGACAACGGGCACATCTAAGAAGCCTTCCCAGCTAGACGGGGATCATCCAGAACTGCCTCCACCAAGACATTCTGTGCTTGTTCAGCCACTGCCAGCAGTGAAAGGACACACATCCCCCCTCTCCTGCACTCACACAGGCACGGTTTGCAGAGTGCTCCGTGGCTGCAGCCCCAGAGGCCCTGCTCTGCCGCAGAGACAGGAGCAGCAGCACCCTGCAGAGCTACAGTCGGGGTACAGAGAGGAAGGATCACCACCAGAATCAGGCCTCAATTACCCACAGGCAGATCATCCCGTCTGCTGTCCAACTATGCACAGCTTCAGAAGCACTTGAGCTGCTTTCATCTGATTGAACTTGGTACAGAATCAGAAAGTTTTACCTGTACCACACTAGACAAGAGTGCATTTATCAGTCTGGATCGATACAATTTCAGAACAGCTCCCCTGACCTATTTCACCTTAGTACAATCCTGCAGTTTAATTTACAATATTTTGTGTGATCCATACTTTTCATTATCCCATTTCATTGTTTTCCAAGATAATAGAGAATTAACTGTACCTCATATAAACTCAAAACATGGCTGCAACAAGGTTACTCAAGGAACTCAAGAGATGATAAATTAAGAAATGCAGTGATCCTAGGTAAGGAGAAGCAACATTAAAATTCGTAAGTACAGAATATAAAATTAAAACAAGTTATTATACATTTCAAAAATGTGTCCAAAAGTAAAGAAGGGGAAAAAGGGGGGAGAAAAGGAAAAAAAAAAAAAAGGAAAAAGAAAAAAAAAAAAAGAAAAAAGGTAACTGAAGCACAGCACGAAGTACACCTCATCAATGGAATCATTTAACACCACACAAAACTGAAGTGCCTGAAATGGCAATTAAACAAACCAGCCTAACAAGGCTTTTCTATTTCTACAATAAATAAATGTTCAGCATGACACTGTGATGTTCCTAAGTGCTGCACTGAGTAATCACTATAATAAGTAACATACTTAGAGTAAACTCCAGTTCACACAAATGGATATCCTCAGTAGAAAAAGGATTGATGATATGCTCTATTTTTCTCCACCCTCTATTTAAGCCTTTTGAAATATCATTCAAATGGATTGTGCCACTGTTCCTAAGGGAGATTAAGATACTCACTTCCCAATTATGAGCAGTAATAGCTACGCTTTTTGTTAGATGCATACCTCTGTCCTTTGCTTAATCAAGAGAAAATACATCCTAATAGTGAAGAATACCATATTGATGTCTGTATCCAATAATAACTGGAGTGCAAGAGGGGGGGGGTTAGCAAAAAACCAAGACAAGGATTGGATTTTCAGAAACTTCCTTTTTTTACTTTCTTTTCCATTAAATATTTTTCTTTCTTTAATGTCTTGTTAGTCATCTTAGTGACCTGCACATATAATTTTAAAACATTGTCACATTAATTTTCTTTCAGTTCTTATTAAATATATGGCATTTGGTTTACTGGAATTCTTACTCTTGTTCATATGCTACAGAAATATCTTATAATCAGACGTGCATTTGCCAGTATTTCTCTCCATTAGCTTCACCAGAACTTTTAGCTGCTACATGTTCCTAAAAATCCCTCTGTGTGAGTGCATTTGTGAGATCTGCATTTCAGTAAAAAATACAGAAACTCTGCTTTGGGTATCGTCTTAAGCCCTCCCTAAGACATTTCAAGCCTGTATCAAAAAACCTTTGATGTCTTTACTCAAACACTTACAGGAAATCATAAGGTAATCATCACAGTTGCCCTTCTCATCTTGATGTTCCACAGGGATTCCATTGGCATCGATCACTGCCTCTGATGCACAGTCTGCCACCAAGACTTCCTCAGAAACAACATCTGTTCCCAGAGTATCAGTGACAATATCTGCTTCTTCAATGTTATCATGAACCACATGTTCCACGTGTCCAACTTCAGGTACATGCATTGCTTCAGTTGTCAGTACATGTTCTGGAATAGACATTGTCTCTGCTGTTATGTCAGAAGCCAGAACATCATCCGGGACAGTGCAATGAGCCAAAGAAACCTCTTCGGCTACGTCTGTGTCCAGCACTTGCTCAGGAATGATGACTGTTTCAGACACGTCTGGCTCGTCCATGATATCTGGGCACTGAACATCCTCGATAACAACATCCTCAATGACATCCTGGATCACCACGGAGTCTGGATCGTCGGGAACAAAATTGTGCACGGTTATATCTGAGTCAACCACATCTGAAACAAACACTGTTTCCTGTACTTCCACAACAATCTGATCTCCATCCATATGTGCTGCATCAGCTCCTGAAAAACACAATTAAAATAGCACTTGAATTGTAAAACTGTCTCACATGAGGTGGTTGATAGTTGAAATTACTTCTGTTTCATTTCAACTTTTACACTATGCTGCACTTTAGTAAAAGAGGCATAACAGCATATGAACTATTAAGATAGGTAGATAAAGCAAGTCCTCAGTAGATGCTAACATAATTAGGATGAACAAGATTTTCTCTCCCAGAAAGATCTGAAATTTTGCAATCTCCCCCAATACCCAAACAACTATTACTTGACTGAAAGAACAGTAGCTCATTCATATAACTCTGACTAATAAAAACAACCCAAACTCAAAATCAACTACTCTATACAAAAGCATTGATGCAGCACAGCACTTCTAAGCAAAGGCAGAATAAACAATAGTCAATTGCATCTAATGTGAACACTCTTATCTATGTATTATCTCCTTACAGACCTGCTGGATCAAAAAATGCATTTGGCTCATGTGGCTGCAATTCAAGCCCATCTTCATCCATGGCCTTTAACTCTCATCAGTCACAGTGTCTGCAGAAGATAAAGAAGAAAGGTTATTTCACTTGTATTAGGTGAAGAAGGCTGCCTCTGTCTGTGCACCAAAAAGTTTGAACTCTGGGTGCATGGAAGTCAATGCACAGCACCACATGACTTTAGGATGCCTCAGATTTCACGCAGGGTCCCTAAGTCTGGGGTTCTAGCAGTACTACTCTAATGACCACACACCCACTGTCTGAGCTGGAGTGTGAGGTCCAACACTGGGTCCATTTCTCAAAACCCTATGGCTTCACAAACACAGAAGCAGCTCATAAAGGAATGTGAAAATACTAATTCCTTATCATCTAAAAAAAAGAGAGAGAGAAAGAGAGAAATTAAAACAAAGCCTAGACATATTCCTACTCAAGAAACTCAAGTCCCTATTGGATGGGAAAGAATACAGAACTGTCAAATCATTAAGGCTCAATATGATAAGTTCAACATAGAGAGCTCATTATCTGAAATGCACACCAGTTCTGATGTCCTCATGTTGATTCCTGGACAGTCAGGAAGAGTTCACTCTTATGTCACTTCAGGAACTGAAACCATCAATGTAAACTGCTTCCAGAGCATAACATCAAATGTTTTCAAACCTAGATCTGTAAAGATTTTCAACACTCTTGCCCTAAGACAAAGTACCATAAGTACCATAAGTCTGTTCTCAAAAATTGTTGTATGTCATATTCTACTAAAATTCTTGAACAGCGCATCAACATTTCCATGCATAATGACTTAGGATTTCAATCTTCTTAATGAATGAACCAAACAAGACCATAAAGTTAAAATACAAAAATGTCAAACTGCAATTTCTGCTGCTCACACATGTGCATTATAGTTAGGATAAGGCAAACCTAGTTAGGTAAAATGCAGTCCAACATAAACTTGTACATTCCCTTGCACTTAAGTCCAACTACTTTCCTATGTGCAGAATGAGCAAGAGGCACCAGAATGTTGCTTCATGTTTCTGCTTGTATTTCTGTACAAGTGGAAGATGTTACTTTTCTTCCTCCAAACATTTCTCACAGTCACAGGCAGAAAGCTCCCCATTTCTGTGATACTTTCACAAAAGACAGACAAAACATCAAGACTCTACCCAAGGTTTCCATAAGAATCGTAACTTTTCCAAATTACATCTACATTTATTAAATCTTTATCAAGATTTACATTTACATTTATTAAATCTTTATCAGGGGAAACTGCTATACGAAAGAAAAAAAAAAAAAAACTAGTCCAAAACAAATCTAAACCCATAATCTAGAAAAAACATTTTCTAAACTTGCCCCACTTTTTAGCTCAAATTTTCTCAACTCTTCACCTCTGGAATTCTCCCTTGGGATGTTGTCCAGCCTCCAGCAGAGTCACTCAAGCCTTGTCTTTTATGGAAGCTGAGAGAGAAATACAGCCAGACATAGAACTGGAAGAAAAACAGTGCAACACTAATCATTTTCCAAGGTGTTCTGCATTTGTGTGATGCTCAGCTGGAAGGCCTCTGTATTTTAAAGCCAGATGTATTAACAAGTCGTTGTGGTATCCAACTGGACATAAATCACCTCCCAGTTATTCTGACTGTCAAGCACTTCCACCAGAAGTGCCCATTACTAAAAGGAACAGCTCTTCACTCAATGCTTTCTTCCAGAACCAAGAGCAGAAGAAAAGTGTTTCTCAGCCTCAGATGCAAGAAATAGCTTGACTGATGGCAGTCAACTTCTGTCATGCCACAGAAACAAGAACAGAGTCACGAAATCACATACAGTCACTCTAGCAAGAACTATTCACACCCAAACTGCTTTCCTTCCATCTATTTGGTATACACCCAACGAGTCTACTAACAATGTCCTCCCTACTCATCTTGTTGTATTTTCTGTGTTGCCTTCACTGGTTAGTTTCTTGTCTTCTGTCGCTTCTTTTCCAACTTTTGGTGTGCCCGCACCAGTATTATGTTCTTTACCTCACCTGCTCATTTCATCCCTTCAGCTTGTAACTCCAGTACACTCCCGTCATTCAATTTGTAGCAAAGATTGCATCAGGAATTAGGAGGGGTTTTTTTGGTAGAAAGCAAAGGGGTACTAAGGACTGGCAGAAATAAAACTGCCTCTCTCCTCAGACAACACACACATAAGAAGATGGAGCTCTCTGTCCGGCTCTCTGGAAAAGTTCAGATGCCCTTTGTGCCTGTGCTTTTAGGGCTGTTCTATCATACACACAGCCTGCGATCTGCTGCCACCTGACCAGCCTGAAGTGTCAGTTCACCACTGGAAGAACTGGCATCCGTTTTCCCTGCTTCCTGCTTTCACCACCCACCTGACCATCACTCCACCACAAATTCTACTTCTTATGATTCATGCCTGTACTTTCTCTATCCTATCCACTCCCTGATTTCCTCACTTCACTAAGTGAGGCACTCTTTCACCGTCCTTCTGTCTACCCTCTTCACCCATGAGATGCAGAGGTCTCCAGCACTATTTTCCAGCTTCCTGCAAGTGCTCGCTGACACCATCTCTTCCCTGTTTTTCTTGCTGCTGCCTGGATTCCAGGGAACAGATGCCAAACCCAAAATGTCCCTGTGGTGTTCAGGAGGTGCAGTTCCACAGCAGTGACAGCCCAGCACATCCTCCACCTGCACACTACAAACTCTGGCCTCTTCTATACTGGTTAGGTCTTCTCACCTACACTGGCAAAATGTGCTCGAAGCAAAGGCTCAAGCTCCAAAAAACCAAAGACACTGGGCACATGGGATTTAAAGTCTGAGTCTTAAAAAGGCAACCAACATTTGCTTTCGTGCTTGTTCCAGAGTAGAAAGAAACTTCAATGCTTTCCCTCAGTGAATTTCTTAGTAAATAGTGTTTCTCATAATGTCCTCTAGCACACAGACCCATCAATGCATACCAGCTCTTACCCCTGTGCAGGACCATAAAGAGTTCGAAAGTGCTCCACAAGGGCACAAGCCCCACATCCACAGAATTTGACACAAGAAGAAGACCAAAAGAGGATGCATGCACTTAAAATAGGAATTAACTGAACTATCTGAAATAATAAAAGTGTCCAAATCAGAATCTGCAGTCCAAACGGCACAAAGTAATTTGTCTATGGCTGAGGTAAAAAAATACAAAAAGATTCCTGAAATCACTTCAGGGTTTGAGCATTCTAACCAGGAGATGAGAAAACACTTTCTTCCTCTTCTGAGCAGAGGGTGAGCACAGGGGCACAGGATGAAGCCGCACAAAGGAACACCACAGGGCTCCATACCTGTAATGGCAGCTCTGTGACACGAGAAATATCAGAGCTGCTTCTTACAAGCACCACAGAGAACATCTTCAATTCCCTGGCAAGCACCCCAAGCTCTGTGGTACCACAAAGGCTAGCAAGCAATTCCAGCTGTTCACTTTCCTGCAAGATCTCAAGAAGGACAGAAACTTCTCTTGGTCCTTCCAAAACATTCTAGCTGACACTTAGCTCAGGATCCTGTTCTGGCATCAAAACCAACAGAATCAATTTTTCAGTTCCAGCTTGGGAAACCAAACTCTTAAAGAAAAGCAGGTGCCCAGCCATGTCCCTACACTTAGTCCTTTTCAACTACGTGGCTCTTTGTTCAAATCTCACAGGAATTCTGGTAACACTCTTCTACCACTGTGACAAAAACACCCAGAGGCACCCAGAATCAGGTTTTATAACCTCTGAAAAGAACTAAACATCGACACCTTTTACTTGGCTTGGGTCCATGACAGCTTCACACGGATCAAGAATTAATACAACTTTGCAATACACTTAATTCTGTCCATACAGTTAGTTTTTACAAACTGATTTTTACCTATTTACTCTGACACTTGGCTGGTTTTGGCTTTATGGAAGTCAAGATAACATTTTCGAGTGGAAGGACAGATGGAAAATTGCATATTAATAGAAGAAATGGTATTCCTATATTAGCAATAATCTTTCAAAATAAAAATGATTGTGAGAACAATCAGCCAAGAGATGCAATGCAGACAGTGCACTAGTCCTGTCACATTATGGATCCTTGACTCAACAGAGCTAGCAAGGTAATCAAGAAGAAATAAAAAGAAATAGACAAGCTGTCATGTTGCAAGAAGGAGCAACTTTAGAGTTCCTTAAAAGAGGCTTAATATTCCACAGAAACTGTTTACCTGGCCTCACCAGGAGAAAAAAGAAAAAAAAAAAAGGAGAAAAAAGAAAAAAAAAAAAGGAGAAAAAAGAAAAAAAAAAAAAGAAAAAGAAAAAGAAAAAGAAAAAGAAAAAGAAAAAGAAAAAGAAAAAGAAAAAGAAAAAGAAAAAGAAAAAGAAAAAGAAAAAGAAAAAGAAAAAGAAAAAGAAAAAGAAAAAGGAGGATAGAGGGGAAACTTCAGAAAAGCCATCCCTGTGAACAAGAAATATACAGCATAGTCATCTGCCTACTCCTAATTGGCAATAAGGCCATAAACCAAATATCCAGACAGCGAAACTCTTACAAATCAAGGCATAAAACAAAAAAAAATCCCCACGTGCAAGTGCTGGCCCCTACCCACGCTGGGATGACTTAGTGTACAGCCACAACCATGTTCCCGTGGTGCCTTGCTACAGCCCATTAGAACCTGCGGCACGCCTGGCATGTCCCAAGTGGGTCAGAGCCCGAGCCGCCGGGGCTCCGCGCCGCTGCCGCCGTGTCACCCCTGGCCTGACGTGACCCACTTGGGGGAACGCAAGGCACACACACACACACACGAAAGGAAAAAAAAAAAATTACAGTCCTACAGGATTTAATTCCTGCCTTGAAAACAACCGCCGTTATTACTAGGTGGAAACACACAAGCATAAAAACGATGTTACAAATGTAACAATCTGATCATTCAGCTGCTAATTTCTTGACGCATCTCCCTCAGTTTAGGCAGGAAAATCAGTGCTGCTGTTTTCACTGCAATTCCGTAAAAAAAACCCCTCAAGTCATTCCCCTCTTTGTTGTAGTTCAGTGGTGGGGTATTTGCAAAATACCAGTTAAAGAAAAGGGTTTTCTCCAGATTTCACTGGGCTGTTGTGCATCAGACGACAGTAACTCCAAAGGAAATAAGCTAATTCTTAACGAAACCTAAATTAGGGAAATGACCAATCCCAGGCGCACCTTTGAACCAGCACCAAGGCGGCCCCAAGGGGATTAGGGGGCTGCTTACGGGGCGAGTGGGTGAAGGCGGCTGCGGGAGAGCTCCCGGCGCTGCCGAGCCCGCGCCGCCCGAATCCCCGGCGGGAGGAGAGGAAGGAGATGGCGGGACACGAGAGGAGCTGGCCGGCAGCCCCGGCGCGGCCGCGCAGGGAGCCGCCGCGGGCCGGAACGCGCCTCGCTCCGCTGCGCCTCGCAGTGTGGCAGCGGGAGGCGGGGAGGGTGTGGAGGCTGCGGGCGGTCCCTGCCGGAGCCCCGAGGCTCCCCTCCCCCGCTCGGCCCGGCCCGGCCCAGCCCGACCCGGCCCGCGCGGGGCCCCGGCTGTGCGAGCGATTAATTCAAGATGGCGCCGGCGCCCTCCGCCCCCCCTCCCCTCGCGCGCCGCCATTTTGTCTCCTCCTCCAGACACCTCCAAACCCCCCCCGGCCGGGCCCGCGGCCCCTCACCGGCCCCACTCGCCTCCCCCCGGGCCCGCAGCCACCCACCTTCGCTCCGCGTTCCTCACGCCACCTCCCCCGCCGCCCCGGGCCGCGCCGGGCGTGCGGGACCCGCCGGCGCAGAGCCCGCGGCCCGCTCCTGTGGCGGAGCCCTGGCGCGGCCTAGCTGCGGCCTCCTCGCGGCCTGCGCCGCGGCCTGTGCGGGCAGGGGGAGGCCCGGGCCGGGCGGGCGGGCGGCAGGGCCCGGCCCGCGGCTCTTACCGTGCGGGTGGCGGGCGGCGGCGCTCGCTCGGCGCGGCCTCTCTCAGCGCGACTGGGCCGAGCGCGGCGGCGGCGGCGGCGGCGGCGGCTGCGGCGGGGCGGGCGGGCGGGCGGGAGGGGAGGGAGGGGCCGAGCTCGGAGCTGAGTGGAAGCGGCCAAGCTCCCCGGGCCGGGCCCGCCGTCAGCACGTCACGTCACTGCCCGAGAGAGCCCAGGAGCAGGCGGAAGGGAGCGCGCCGCCACCGCCGCCTCGGGCCGCCCGCCCGCCCGCGGGGGCCGGTGCGGCCGAGTGGGCCGGGGGCCTGTGCGGGGCAGGCGAGGCGGCGGTCGGGGCGGCTGGGCGGGGGCGGCGCGGCGGCGCTCGGTCCCGCGCCTGCTCCTGCCGCCGCCTCCGCCGCAGCTCGGCCGCGCTGCGCCGCCCGGGGCTCGGCGTGCGCCCGCGGAGCGCAGCGGTGCCCCGGGGCCCCCTCCCCGCCCGACCCCTCCATGCCGGGCGAGCCCCCCCCGCGAGCCGCCGGGCCCGCGGCCGGGCCCGGCCCCGGAGTGCGGGCCGGAGGCTCCGCGCCCCCGCCGCGGGCTTGGACTCGGGTCTGCGCGGCGGGGAGCGGTGTTGAGGGTGCGGGTTTTTAGGGTGCGGGGACCCCGTTCTGGAGCAGACGCGGACCGAGGGCCGGGGCTGGGGCGGCGTCGGGTCACCCTGGCGCGGCTGCCGGCGGGAATTGCTGGGATCAACAAGGACAGGGGGGTGCGATGCCGGACCGCGGGTCCTCACGTAGAACACGGACGGCTGGCTCCGCGGGGGCCACTGGCACTCACGTAACAGCAGTACCGGGGGAAAGAGGGGGTCGTCGCATTTTGTGGGCTGTGGAAAATTGGAAATAATTTGGCGTTGAAACCTGAGGTCTGTGTAGAGGTATTTTCTCATTCATGTCATAAAAGTTAATAAGATTTTTTAAATTTTTTTTTTAAGCAGAGAGTTGCTGTTGATCCCTGAAAGATGCACCCTAAAGTTTTTGAGGCATTAGAAATTAGGTGGGTAACCTTGTGGATGTGAGGAGGTACCTTCATGTTGGTTGCATAATTGAGGGGCCAGGCCTCGAGGTTTCTTCAAGAGGCATTTTTAACGTTTAAGGAAACTGGAAGGAAATTGGCTGTTGCATTTATCAAATGATGCAAATGTGACTTATCTGGCTGAGAACGGCATATGCGTAGTGTTTATTCTGCCAATTAGTCTCTGGTTCAGCTTTGACTCCACTTTAATTTTATGCACTAGCTTTTTCTATCTTAACACACAGGCACAAAACGTAAGTTGGGCGATGCTTGGAGTTTATTTCAGTACAGTGTTTGATAAACATGCACCCTGCAAACTTTAACCGTGTGTAGTGGGTTGACCTTGGCTTCATGCCAGGCACCCACCAAAGACAGTCTGTCATTTGCCTTCTCAGCCTGACAGGGAAAATATAACAAAGGTTCATGAGTTCAGATAAGGACCAGGGGAGATCACTCAACAAAATACCTAAGGGCAAACAGACTCAAATTATTGAGTGGGGATATTAATTTATTACCAACAAAATCAGAGTAAGATAATGAGAAATAAAAGAAATCCTAAAAAACACATCCCCCCCACCTCTTTCTTCTTCCCAAGCTCTATGTCCTTTCCCTCAGCAGTGCAGGGAGATGGGAGTGGGGGTTGTGATTGATTCATTGCAGGCTTTTTCTGCTCAGGGAGAGGAGTTCTTCCCCTTCTCCAGCATGGGGTCCTTCCCACAGGAGAGTTTTCAATTAACTTCTCCAGCATGAGTTCATGCCACAGCTCTTCACAAGCTGCTGCAAGGTGGGTCACACTGCCCATGGGCTGTAGTCCTTGGGGCTGCTGCAGTGTGGGTCCCCCAAAGGGTCACACGTCCTGCCAGGAGCCCTGCTCCAGTGTGGGCTCCTCTTGCCGTGGGTCTGCAGGTCCCTGCCAGGGCCCTGTTCCAATGTGGGCCTCCCATGGACTCAAAGCTTCCTCTCAGGGATCCACCTGCCCCAGCTTGGGTCTACTCCCTGGGCTGCAGGGGCACAGCTGTTTCACCATGGGCTGTACCAGGGGCTGCAGGGGAATCTTGGCTTCAGCACCTGGAGCACCTCCTGCCTCTCCTTCTCCACTGACCTTGGTGTCAGAGTTGTTCCTCTCACATGTTCTCACCCTGCAATTCTTCCTGCAGGGTGAGAACATGTGCAATTCTTCCTGCAATTCTCACCCTGCAGTTCTGTGCCTGCAATTACACCTGCACAAATAACATTTTTTTTCCCCTTCTCAAATATGCTACCTCAAAGGTGTTCCCACCATTCCTGATGGGCTCAACCTTGGCCAGCAGTGGGTCCATCCTGGAGCTGGCTGGCATTGGCTCTGCTGGATGAGGAGGAAGCTTCCAGCAGCTTCTCACAGAAGCCACCCCTGTAGCACCCCTGCTACTAAGACCTACCTACATAAACCCAACACACCACGATCCTGAGAACAGAATGGGAACAATAATACTTCAAAAATTATTTATTTTATTTCATTCCATGAGGGTTATAGTAAAACTTCTGTAGGCCCAGCCCAAACCTGGGTTTTGGGAAGGGATCCTAAAATACTGACCCTCACAAGGTTTTCTGAGCTTGACCATACATGTGATATTAATGTAAAATAGTCTTAAATAAATATTTTTGCCAGGATGGAAGAGGCTAAGGGAAAGAACAGAGAAAGATGATGGTTCATAATCAACAGCAAGGTAACTCTAGTATAGATGAGTAAACATTGGAAAGTTTATTTCTTTGTCTTATGCTTATGTTTGAATTTAGTACTGTGAATTTCTTTGAAACAGTGGAACAAGTTTCCCATAGAGATTGTGAAGCTTCTGCAAAACCCAACTGGACACAGCCTTAAGCAACCTGCTATGGGTGACCCTGCTCTGAGCAGGAGGGTTGGGGAAGACAATCTGCAAAAGTACCTTCCACCTTGAATGATTCTACGATGTCTAAGCCAGTTTGCCAGCAAATGTAAAGTGCATAGAAAATTCCAGTGATCAGCACAATGTCCTCTAAGGTCTTTGGTTCCAAGGTTGTTTTATTCAATTTTTTGTTCACATAGGCAATGGAAATCCTGAATGCAGGGCATGTTGCCCTCAAAGATTCAGCATAGCCAGTTGTCATGTTATTGCAGGGGAGGAGCTTCAGAAAACGAATGCCATTAAAAGGCAAATGGCTGGATGTTTTGCGAGACCTAAATCCTAACTTCTTGACTGGCTGACCATTCATCCTGTCTGTATATAACTGTTTCACACTTACCCCTTGTTCTTCAGCACTCTGTAGCAAGATATCAGCATATTTTGAGTCTTCTGTGTAATTTTTGTTTTGATGGAGCCATTACCTCAGTGTTTTCCCCCACTCTGGTTTCCAATAGGCCACAGACACCCTGGTGTGATCAGAAACAGGGTCACTCCCATGGGTGCAGCTGTCAGAAGGGAAGCTGTGTTTGCAGCTGATATTCACAGCCCTTTCTGCTCCCACAGCCAGCAGAGGTATCCAAGGACAGAACACACTTGAAAGCTGCAGATACCATAGGTATGCTGGCACCACGTTGGAGCAGCATAGGTTAACTTACCTGCAGAAATGTTTTTGTAGCTTGCACTTTCTGGAATTTGGTAGGCAAAGGGTAAAACTACATCGTAAGCAATAGGATTTCTGACCTTGGCTGGTGGTTAGGTTGTGTCAATTTGGTATAATAGAGCTTGTACATAGAAGTTTATAGCTCAGTTGTTCTCAGTGCAGTGAACAGAGCCCTTGCAGTCCAACTCTAATTTTACTTTACTTGTGATCTGCTGTTCCTTTGTATTTTTCCCTAGAGTTTGTTTTGGTGTCACTCAGGAGTAGGTACTGTGCTGTATCTTTTTGCTCACAAAAGCAAAGGAAGTCGGTGGCTTTTGCCGAGTGTCCTCTTAAAGTCATACTTGAACTTAGCAGTCACTGAGTTAGTTCTGAAGATACCTGCTGCTAATTTCATACTTGGACATTTATTTATCACAACAGCTATTACAATGTTGTGATTAGGTTCCATCTCAGTAATCTTTAAAGGAATTACTATGTCTGTTGAGTCATGAAAAATGGGTTACAGCTCCAAGTCAGTATGGCTGACGTTTTCATCCATCTTGGTGATAATTTACTTGTCAATAAGTTATAAAAAATTATAATGAGCCATTTTCAGGCACAATTCCTTCCTTTTTATCTTGTGTGTTAATCAGATCCTTTTCCAGGTACTGGCCACATGCATAGCAAACACCATTGTGCTGAGTAGCACTCCCAGATTCCTCAGCTATAGCTCCTCTATTGCCAAGCCCCAGGTTATAGGAGTAACTTGAGTTTTGTCAGCTTTGTGGTGACTGGTTTGAAGGTCTTTGAGTAGACATGTTTGCTTCTTCATCTGTGAAATAGATGAAATAGAGTTATTTTGCCCTCCAGTTACCTGATCATGTTTCAGTAACCATTTTTTGGCCTTGACAAACCCCTCAGCTGGTGATGCTGTTGGCTGTGTCACTGTACAGTAAACATGAACCTATGGAAGTTATCTTTTCATGTTTTTCCTATGCGACCACAGTTATGGAGCTTGGGTAGGAAAGAAAGTGATGGGGGATTGTTCTAATTTCTCCCAGAACAGTCTTCTTTTAATATATTCTCATGGAAATTCTTCAATAATTTTTCGGTCTTCTAGCTTCTGTTTGAAACTTGTCTACAAAAAGGAAATACTGCCATTTTACCCAAGGATCTAATGTTCCATAATGTTATCTTTTGATTCTTAATAATATTGCAAGTGCATCAATATTTACCTGCAGTCGTTGGAGTAAAAAAGAAGGAATAAGGAGGATTAACAAGATTGCTCCTAGCAGTGGTATAATGGTCAACTTTATTACTCTAGGAGCTGCTGACTTTTCATGCATGGTGTATTCAGGATAGTTACTCTGAAAAGGAATCCTTGTAGAAATATGTCCCAAAATGAAGGAAGTATGAGGCATAAGGGGTCTTTCTATTGATAGTTTAATCTGCAGGTCCAGATAACCCCAGAGTCTTAAAACTGAGATCAACAAAGGAGAAGCTGTCAGACCAGAAGTCTGTAAGACCTCATAAGGTGTTTCTGGTCACTAATCAGTAGGAAATGCTTAGTGAGACCTAAAAGTATAGGGAAATGTAGAGTTATGTGCTTTAAAATTCACTCCTGCTTGCCTTTGTCAGCAGAGGAGGTAGCTGGTTCATTTATAACAATAAATCTCAAAAGGCTTGAGCCACTTCAGAAAGGGTGATATCAGCCAGTGCCCATTTATCTGAGTTGGGTAATAAGCTGGCTGTCATGTTAAAGTCAGTTCTTTCAAAATAACGGAAAAGAAAACATATTAAGGAATAAAAGGGTAGAAATGTAACTAGTACCAGTAAATGTGGCTTAGGGAGAAATGATCTTGGCAGGCACACCAAACTTCATTACTTGAGTAGGTGAAAAGCTTCAGCACAACATGAATTGTGTAGTGGAGCAGACTTAGGTGAGATGCTTCATACTACACACACCAAGCGTCCCTTACTTTCAGTATCATACATTAAATGGCTTAAAAGCTGGTGGAGTGACAGTTGTGAAGAAATACATAACATTGCAGAAATAAACAATTAGATTGTTCAAAGAGTTGGAACCTTTAGTTATGGCCCAACACTTCCATCGTGGTCTAGAAGTCAGCACTGAGTCATTCCTGTTTTTATTTGTGGCTGTGACAAAGTTGTTTAAACAAGTATATACACATGATGAGGAAAAGATGATAACACAGAAACATCACACAGACTGGATTACTTTGTAAACTGAACCACTTAAATTATGTCTTAATCTGTCCATGTGCAGAATTAAGTGTCTAAGATTAATGAATGCAAATTGTGTACCTAGAGGATATTTCTGAATCCTGGAAAGCAGAAACTTCAGAAAAGATTAAAGGAATGCAATCACAAGATGCCTCAAAAAGAGCCTCATATTCACATGGGACAAAAAGAGCTGGTGCTGTTTGGGGATGCTCACAGTGGAGTACGTAGTAGAAATAAGGGGAGTTTGTATCTGCTGGGTCGTGTTTTTTAAACAGACCAAAAACTGGAGAGGCCACAAAGAATTTTAAAAGAATTTGGATGTTTAAAAAGTCTTTACCTGTTTAATACCAACAAGAACAAAAAAAGTAGACATGAATCATATAGTACTTTCCTGGTAATAGGAATTCACGTCAGTCTAAAGAGAGACATGGATAGCTGGAGTTTAAACAATATAGATTCGAACAAAAAAAAAGACTTGGCATCCTAAAGGATAAATGGTGATCAACCACAAGCAAAACATAATGGACAGGATGAGTCTTCCTCCCCTCAATGCCTTCACCTCCAGATTGGATGGCACTTCTGGCATTTCTGCCCAAGTCCTTTGGTTCACAAAGGAGTAAGTGAAATTTGATGGCGTATGCCATAGAGAACTTTGTATTAGGCCATCTTTTACAAACCTCCCCTGCCCTTTCACAAGTGGAAGCAGGTAGAGGTATTTAGAAGAATATAGTTTCTTGGAGTCGTATTACTTAGTAGAGTGATGACTTCTATCTAAGAATAGTTTCAAATAATTTTTTTTGCTCTGTCAAGGCATGCCCAGGCCTAGTTACTCTTAATAGTATATTTTCTTGTCCATTTTGTAGTTTTTGTAGCACTCTTTAGAATTTCTCAAGAATTGTCCAGAAATTAATTTGTGTTTGCAAGTGAAACTACTGTAATTATCCAGTACAAACCTGTGGACACAGTGAATTCTGTAGAGTCCTCTAGTGTCCATGCTGAGGTGCTTGCTCTCAGACAGCAATACTTGTTTCTCCCCTCTCTTTTCAGTCTCAGATATTACAGAATTGGTATTTCCAGGTATTGCCAAGCCTTTAATGGCAGACTGACACCCTGGTCCTGGTTGATTTTGCTGCTGGTTTAGGAAGGGGTCTTTCCCTTGCCAGCAGAAGCATGTATTGCCATCCTTAGTCCTTCATTATTTCTTAGTAACCATTTGGTCCTTCACAAAAATGTCCTAGGCTCAGATGGTCTCAACAGTTTCCATGCAAGACCAGTGAAGAATGGGCTGTGACCCACAGAAGGAAAAGTGGCAGGAATTATTGAATGACAGCCTCTGTGCCTGAAATGGCTCTGAAAAGAAAGCTCTTTAACTCCTCTCACCTGGGGCAAAAGTCATAGTGAGAAAAGAGTTCCTGGAACCTCCCAAAGCAGCACTGCTTATTGCTGTCTGCTGTGGCAGAGGCATGTGGCCATGCACAAAATCCCAGTGGGTGAAGCAGAACCCTTTGGAATTTCCTACAGAAAAGTGAAGACAGGCCAAGTTATCTGGAATTCACAGGGGTTTTATCCACACTATGAAGTGTAGGACCATGTTATGGCCAAGCAACCAACATCATAGAATTAAGCAAAATCACGGCATAGGAGAGGCACAGTCAGACCAAAAGAATATGAGGTGCTCCAAGCTGTGATGTTATGAGGAGCTGGGGCTTGCCATTCATGCTGAACAGGGGAATGGGAGGCCTATGTGATTCATCTTTCTGGTGGGTAGGAGATCCCAAACTGTAAAACGGCCGTGGTCTCAATCAGTGTATGTGATCCATAGGCTCCAAGTGGCAAGTGCTTTATAACCTTGCATTCCTCTGCAAAGGCGTGGTTCACAGAATCAGAATGGGTTGGAAGAGGCCTTAAAGCTCATCTAGATGCAACCCCCCCCCACATGTAGTGAAGTGCCTTTTCACTGCACCAGGCTGTTTCTCATTATTGGTGGCAAGCTGCTCACAAATAGAGGCTTCCCTGTTCCCCAGCCTTCTCTCTTAGTTATCTAGCAGAGAACTGCAGGAGACCAACCTGCTGTGGCTTCAGCAGCTGCCAGTCCTGGGCTTGGAGCAATGCCTGCTCCCACCAGGCAGCATCCTCACCACAGAGCTCAATGCTGCCCGTCACCATCCCCTGGGAGCCTGTGAGGGGCCTTGACCTATCCACCTGCACTTCTCTGGTTACTGCTGGTGCTCAGGGTGCTCCCTGAGAGAGCTGAAGAAAGACCTGGCTTGGTGTTGGCAGGGAGCTTCACACAGTTTCTGGGAAGCAAGGCTTTGGAAGGGGCCCAGGCTGTCACAGTGCTGTGTTTTGGGTGGCATCTGGCCTGATGTCTGTCAGAACAAATGGCTGCCCACTGAGGCAGGCACATTACAGTCAACGCTGCACACCCACACAAAGCCACCAACTCGCTTCAGCCCAGGATGCTTACAGACAAAAGTGCCACATGCACTTGTCTCCAGTTTAGGGTGAATTTAGACAGCCAGAGCTGGGATGTGCACTGAACTGCCCCTGCATACAGGCAGACTCAGTGCTTGAGGGGCAAAGGCTTGAGGGCAGAGAAAGAAGAATGAAACTGTAAGAAATACTTCCTTTGATAAGAAAACTGACTGCATGAATGAAGTAATGAAACAAAGATTGATCTTTACAATTGTGTGTTAGTATACAGAATTCTTTTGAAGAAACTGATGTTAAAAATGCTCATTAAATAAAGGAAAAAAATCTTTCAAAGAAGGGTTTCATGGCATTATAAAATGTAATTTTCCAAGCCTCAACATAGACATTGCTGTGATCTGTGTAAAATCTGAAAAATAAGGCATTGGAGGAATATCTGAAACAAGTATGGCAATGTTCATTTGCAGAAATTTCTTCATGATAAGGCTGGAATATTGGATAGCAAAAGAGTGGGAAATACACAAACCGAACAGTGAAACATGATCAGAGAATCTTATTTGTTGCTTGGGGTCTGAAAACTGTATTTAAACTTAAACTTTCTAATTGTTCTACTTATAAAAAAAGAGTATTAAAAAAATGTGTTCAGCTATACCAGGCTGATGACTGACTGACATGCTTTTTATTCCAATATTATCATGTATCTTAGAGAACCATATCCATTGTAAAGAATCCCATGGTGTTGGGACCCAGAAGAGGAATGCAAGGCTCTCGTGTTTGGCCTTTCTGTGCTGTGCCACACAAGATAGTTGTAGAAAAGGAACAGAAGAGAGTCCAGATATTCAGTCTATGTCTTTTCTCTTTCAGTTATACAAAGTCAGTAGGTTGGAACTGACCTAAAATGTTTAAATCAGGGAAAATGTTGCAAGGCCAGTTTGAAATCTCTGCCACTGCGTATATCTCAGATAACCTCTCTACTTTAAAATACCAGCAATGTGCAGCATAGTGTCACTTACTTTGAAGCTGTCTGACATTTTGCATTACACAGGTTTTCAGTTGCTCGTAAAACTTTGCCAGCTTTCACAAGTCTGAAATTTTCCCTAAGGGGTGTTGGACTCAAACTGAATTTTTTGTGAAGACTCCAGATACAGTTTTTTCAGCTGCCTCAATCAAAATGCAGATTATTTGCCCTGTAGAGAAAAGAAAAAGAAGAAGAAACAGAAAAAGAAGAAAGAGAAAAAGGAAAAGGAAAGAAAAAGAAGAAAGAAAGAAAAGGAAAGAAAAGAAAACAAAAGGAAAGAAGAAAAGGGGAAAGTAAGAGAAGAGTTTTGGAGGTTTTGTTGTTGTTGGCTTTTTTTTTTCTTTAATTGAAAAGCTAAATTAAAAAAAAGTTGAATACAGATCTTACTTTTAAACATCAGGGTGGTCCTTGTGTTGAGCAGGAGTCCCTTGCATCCTGTGGAGAACTGGTAAGTTATTTGTCTGCATTAAAATCTCTTGACATGTCTTGGTTTACAAATATTCAGTAGACTTCTTAATAATTAGTTGTACTTAGTTGTTAAAGGAAGGCTTTCACAGGCAATTTTATTTCTGGTGCTTCCTGATTAAGTGCTGTGCAAGCTTAGAGGAATTTTTAATTAGGTAGGACAGTTAATTATTTATTCTACAATTTCAAATAACATCTCTTAGTTTGAGCTCTCAATGGTTGTGGGGGCGAGGAAGGGGGTGGACGTAAAAAATTTCAGTATTTCCTCCATAATTCTGTAAGCTCACATTTCCTTTGCCTTATTTGTCCATGAATCAAAGATGAGGCCTAGAGTTGTTGGTGAGTCCATGTAGCAAAGGTAAAGGACCGGTAAATGTTCAACCTGATATATTGTTAGAAGTCAGCACTGATGGATCTTGAAAAACAAAAGGTAGAGAAGATTCAAAGTGTAAAGATTCCTTTTCTTGACTGATAGAGTTGTAGATGGCCTCGAGGGTTATCTGCTTTGGTGACTATATAAGCACTGTATTTTGAAATAGAAACAGCCTCTCCCTGTTTTCTCTTAGTAAATTGTTTAACAAGAGAGCAGGACGTTACAAACCAAACCATTCCACTGAGGGAGCAACTTTTTTGGGGAGACTTCAATGGGATAACACTGATTTTTAATGTTTGTCAGTTCAAAGCTGTGTTATTTGGTCTCTTTCCAGCAAAACTTCCGTAGCTACATTAATTGTACTCCCCTTGAATGGATGGGAGCTGGTGATCAGCTTCTGCCTGGAGCAGCTTTCTCCAGTCTATAAAGCAACCAGGTTGCTCTGGAACACACCGGGAGTCTGCCTTCCTGTGACGTTATGTGTCAAAACAGACACCTTCTCATAAGGCTCAAAATGCTTTCAAAGACAAAATACCAGGTTTTAACTGCAAAAAGAAATTCCCAGCATGAACACACAGGCTGGCAGAACAGCAACGATGTGAATTAGCAAGGAATTTAAAGGAGGAATTAAGCTTTCAGAAAAATGGAAGTAATTTAAGATCAGAGTTTCTAAAACACTTAAAGCACAAGCTCACCTTCAAGTGCACAATTGTGCAGCAGTGTTAACAGGGCAATTTGTGTGCCTGTAGCACACAAGTGCGTGGTTTACAGGGCTGTGCTTGACACGCGCTAACAGACAAGGAGGCAGGAGGCAAGGAACCAAAACCATACGGAGAAAATGTGAATGCTTGTGACTGCTGTGGAAGGACTGATTAGACGCCCATACCTCTTTCTGCTGTGAAGTATGACTCCATGTTAGACTTTTAAAGGATTAAGTTGTATACAATTACTGACAACACAACAAATGGGAGACAATTAAAGAAATGAAAATAATTGTTGCTAAATTTTGTTATCAACAGCATTTTGGCTGTAGCCAAGAAAAAGTACAAAAAATTATTTTATTTCTGTATGCCCAGTGCTAATCACCAAGGTTTAAAAAACTGATTTAATGAAAACTTGCAAAAGCTGAGACTTAACTCTTGTGTGGTAGTTAGGATGATGTTACAAATGAAGTATTTGGAGATACATAATAGATTACCTAATCAAATTGATGATTAAGCAAAACCAGGAAGAGAAATGAGTTCAGAGAACCTTAAGGCGCATTTGCAGGAGAAAACACTTTTCAGGTCTTCATTGAACACCAAATAAATGAAAATAACTAAACATAGAAAAGTGGAATGTTTGGCAGGGGAAGGGGCTTTCTAAATTATAATGAATCCAGTCTAGTATGTTGGATTTCTTTACAAATGCCCACACAGAGGCAAAAAAGGAGAGCTGGTGCCGTGATTCAGTTGAATCCTTAGGATTGTGTAACATGAGACGTAATTAAGGGAATCTTGATTTATTTTTCCCCCAACTATACAGAATTATTCAAAAAAGTATACTAGACTTTGGGAAGAAACTGCTTAAACTAAAAAGTTTGTGTTTTAGAAATGCATAGCTTACAATTTCTTAATGAAGCCTTCCTCAACACAAGTAAACATTACATATATTAACATTACTTCAACTAAAATATTTCAACAATTTTTATCTGTGTTTGAGTACAGTGTTCCAGTTCCTTGTTTTATAAAAGACATTGAAGAATATGTATTTATTTAAATATTTGAGCTAATTCCTTGAACAAAATGTCTCTTCCTTGGTACCAAAATTCTCTTGCTAATTTGTTCTTTCCTCATTGCATATTTAGTGCCCATGTTAGGAGACTTGTTTGGTTGGTTTTTAAGCCTTTCAGGGAGAATTTATTTACATATTTGTATCACTTACACAGTATTTGACTGTTACAGCTTCTATGTTATTCACCATAAACCACAATTTCTGTAAAAATGGTTATTCTAGCTGGGTTTTTAGTCTGGAAAAGTATGAAACATGGACTTTTATTATACCACTAGGATGGACTGGAAGTGTGTGGAACCTTCAATGAGCTTTACAGAAACAAAAGCAGCAACACGAAGCCAGAGCACATCGGTAATTTTAGCACTATGGTAAGTGAACATCAGCCATTTCGCCAACTGTGCCAAAAGAATGGTGTCAGTGGAAGAACTGATGCCTAAGGGGCGGTGTCCGCAGGGTCTGGTGATGTTGTGGGTGTCCGTGGGCACGGCCAGCAGGGGCGGAGCTGGGAGCCGCCAGCCGGGGCCGCCGGGGCGTCGGGCGGCGGTCACGGGAGGGCAGCGGCTGAAACTCGAGCAATGTTTAACCCCAGCCCGGCACACGAAATGACCCGGAACGGCACGGGCGGCCGAGCTGGGACTTTGCACTGGCAGAGCACTGATGGGAAACGGGGCCGGGACAGGAGTTTAAACCTTTCCTGCAGGCAGGCTGGACGCTCATCCACATGACTCAGGATGAAAAACCAGCAGGAAACCTTTCTGTGAGCTAGAAAGAAAGCACTTTTTAAAGTGCTACAGAACGAATGCGATAAAAACATAATTTAAAAATGTTTTTGGATTTCGTGTATACTAAAACCAAATCGGCAAAGGTGCAAACTGAAAGTTTTTTCTTCGCCCTTTCAGAACAAAATCTGGTATTTGGCTGGAAATGGCATTTCCCAAATACATGCTGAAGTCTCAGAAATAACTACTGACACAACACTTCAACTGTACGACTGCACAAGATATCTATGTATTTGTGTACCCAACCTATTTGAAATGCAAATTCACACCTCTGTTCAGGTAGCTAAATACGACCTAAAAAAGATTAAAAAAAAATAAAATCACTGAAGCACATCCTTGGTAAAGTGAGAAAGCTCACAATGCGTATGTCACTATTTCCATCCTGGCCAAGAAAATCAAAATAATTTTCAGCTTCCTTAGCTGTACATGATATTGCTTTCCCTTGTCATGCAGCATCTCAGCCTCACAGCTCAGTGACTGAGGAGGGGGCGGGACACAGCAGCACACAACGGATTTGCACTTCCACTGTTCACACGTGGCTCCCCAACGCTGCAGAGACATGGTCCATGGATCTCAGAATCCCATTACTCATCACTCATGTCAGCACTCAAAGCTTTCCATTACAGGAAATTTAACATAGTGGTGGCAGAAAAAGAACTCTGTATGTGATCAGCCCCCCAGGCCCTCATCCTGGTGTGACAGGATATACAGCAGAGTGTAGATAAAAGTAATCCTTATGAAAGCCTCACCCTGCCTGGAAAAGCCACTGGGAAAGCAGTTAGATGCACAATTTTGGCAAGATTATGGCGCTGGTGTTCTTTGAATTGCAGATCAAGAGAGACAATCTCTAAAATATCTGAATGTCTAAAAATGTCTGTGGGTGCTTAACCAGTTTCCCAGCGGCTTTTCCACATGTGTTTCATTAGCCCCACAGGTGCAGTGCCCTGGTAAAGGACCCTGCACTACATTTCACCCTGGGGCTGAATTTAGACAGTGCCAAGCACTCTGCTGTAGCTTCCATTCTCCTTTATGCTCACCCTCATGCCACCAGACTAGGCAAGGCTTAAGTTTATCCAAGTTCCTAGAATTGAGTTACAGAAAGGAGGTGCCAAAGCATGGAAGATGCAATCCTTGAAACAGACACATTTAAGACTGGTCAAGTGTCTGAAGAGTCAGAGAGAACTGCAGCTGACTCTCGCTTTTAAAATGGAAAAGCACTATTCAAAAATTAATGTCTTTACTCTCAACACCATGTGAGGTAGTACTTCACAAATGGAAAAACTGAGTACAGGAATGTAGACAGAATAAAGGAACACAATACAGTGCAAAATCAGGAACAAAATGCGAGCTGTTTCATCAAAGTCCAATTTGATGAGTGAAATCATATTTACCTTTAGAAAGCCCTTGAAGATATTGAATAAAACCAAAACCAAGCTTTGAAAACACACAGTACTTTGTACCAAAATATTTAAAGTAGCACGACTTGCTAAAATAGTATATAAACCAGCTAGAACTATGTATATTAGTACAAATGAAGAAGTGAAATCTAAATAGATTAAAGTATTAGCACCCTACAGTAAGTTTATTACGTTATGTTTTATCCTGAGGCATGTGATTCAGAGTAGCTAAACAGAAGTGGTTTAACACCTTTTTTCTTCATCCTATTCACATTTCCACCACCACCACTCTGCCCCCACCCCAAATCATTCCTTTCTACAGCCTCTTCCCAATATTTTATATTTACTCAACATAATTTTGAAGTCATTTACTCCTACTGTATAAAGAACAGGTCACCCCCCCAGAGTTCCACGATGACAAAGTTACATTCCAATTAATGATATTTTCATAGATCCATACTAAAATAGGCAAAACTCAGTATACTGCTAGTTCAGATCCAGTTTACTTGTGGTTTTTCTTTGGGGATTTAAGAAAACTTGTAGTAATATCAGAAATGACAAATTCAAGTCAGTCAATATTGCCATCCTAATTACAAAGTGTAATACTTTAGAATCCTAAAATCAGAACCATAGAAACAAAGGAATAAAGTTTTTTGTTGGTAACAGTTGTCTAAACAAAACAAATTGTGCAGAAAAGGTACTAGTCTTCCAAGAAGAGTTCGGTTGCTTGCTTTTAATTCTTGAACAATCACTGCAGTCTTTTTTTACTCAGAAAAACTGTTTGAATTAATGAAAATAAGCAATATTTTATTTCAATACCAGATTTACGGTTTGTGTGTTACACTGGGGCTGGTTTGACTGGTATTAAACAGATATGTCTGAAACACAAAGTAACATAAATTAGACATGCCATGAGACATGTACAATCAATTTCTACTAAAACGTGGATAATGAAACCCACTTCTATGCCAATTCTTTTACACTTTTAATGGTGATAGTGACTAGTATTTTAGTAAGAGGGTAAAATTCAATAAAATGCACGAGGACAGCCATACAACTCGAAGATACTGTTTGCACAGCTTCCAATTCCACTGTGAAAATACACCCCCTCCAAAATAGAAATAGGCACTTCATCTTTAAAAATGAAGCACTCTTTTGTTCTTCAGTCATCATCAACAGTTGGCTTGATTGTCACTCCTCTTCTGATCTGACCCCAACCAATTAAACTGAAAAAAAAAAAAAAGGTTTATATTACTTTTATTAGTAGTCAGAAATATCCTGTAGAAGTCAACATTCTTCTGTCCTTCTTATGCCTTCAGTTCTTACATTTTGAATTTTCTACACTTGTCTCCCACCCAAAACATTCTACAAGAACCAAACCTGCTTAGTGGAAACACAGAATAGAAAAGGGCGAAGGACAGATGACATCTGTAACCAGCTAAGGGTGCACTCCTGAACAGAAGCTGAAAATGTGAAAATACTGTAACTTATGTTGTACTGTTGGATGGTAAATCTATTCACAGCTTGATCTCTCACCTGTGCCTGAAGTGTTGCATTACTTTCAAAGCAATGAAAATTCAGTAAGATTACAAACAGCTGTAACTCTCAATGAGCAGGTAGCCTGTGATGCTAACTCAGCTCTTGGAAGTGCTGCTACTTGTATTCAAGAAAATGAAGACCCTTTCTATAGGCCACTATTGCCTCAGAAAAATATGTCTGTAAACAGAAATTCAGAATACATCCATTTCCACAGTCAGCAGGTATTTCATATTATTAGTAAGACTGGGTTCAAAACCTTTCCAACTTCTGGTGAGAAACCACACCTGCATCTCAATTTACCTTGCTAAGCAGTAAATCCTATCTTGGGACACCAGGAAAGGAACTGAAGTTTATCAGAGCAGCACTTCCCACTTTTTGGTACCATACCCACAGGTCATAACTCCACCATCTTTGAATTCCTTGGAATCACTGGTGCATCCCATTTGGTGTTTAACCTCTCTCTCTGCCTCTGTGTATTTCCTTTTTATTTTATACCTCTTTTTAGTCTTGCTTTATGAACTTCTGTATTTTCAGTACTCCATTGTCTCAGGCTGCTAGTTCCTTTTCACAGTACCAACTGTATATTATCTTTACCCCAATTAGATTTTATTACAGTGGTTTTCCCAGTTTGCCTTCTTTCTCTTTTCTCAACTTTCAGTTTCTTCACATTATCCTTTTAATACAGCATAGGAATCAACATGTCAGTAACTATCTTTATAGCAGGCTGCCACTATTTGCCCATCTCATAATCTAGAGACAAGTGGGCTTTTGGGCAAAATTTGGTCAAGTTTTTTTAACTGGGAAGGAATCTACAAAAGCAACAAATGACACATTACAATTTGCACAGGCAATCAGTCTACAGCTTAAAAAAAGAATAAAAAAAGCATAATTTTTAATATAGTTCCTCCTCTTCCTTCTGCTTTACCTTACTCAATTTCATCCATGGATATTTAAAGCTTGGTTCCTTTCCATACAGTAGAGTTCTTGTAAAAATGGCTGCACACTCTCATACTACAAGGGCTGTGCAGAGCCAACAAATCTAAATACTCTTACGTTCTTATCAATCCAGTCTTATGAAACACGTGACAGGTACAGTATGTGTAATCACCTACAGAGAGTCTGGCACTGTGATAAAATGAATCACCACCCAATTCTAGTCATCATTTTCAGCCTCCAGATGCTTCTGTGCAGTCAGACATTTTGTATTTGTAATCTGAATGGGTCAATCCAGTTGATACTTTCCTCTGTGCTTAGTACATGAAACACTCAAAGACCCCATCTCTATTCCCCTGCTGTTACCTGCAGGTTGCACTAGAAATCACATGCAGCTCCACAGGTAAGAAACCACTGAGGTGTGCATAAAGGTGGCTATTTGACATTATGAGAACTTCCCAAACCCTCTGCCAAGATTCCCTGCTGAGCTCAATTTACAGCTTGGCAGTGTGGGCAACAAACACAAACCTCAGGTTGTTTCCCTGTCTGTTAACTAACAGGTACCCTCCTGATCATAGTGTTTGTTTAGAAAAGAGATAGCAATGAAATTAAGTATTCCAAAACTATGGTGCCAATGTTAGAAGAATCCAGAAGAATTTTTAAAGAAGACATACTCTTACCTATTCTGGTACAAAACCAGATCCATGTGTTTTTTTGTAAACAATGTACTCTACCAATTTTGCACCAACTTACCGCCAGTGTTTCTCAACTCTTCGACTCAGAGCAATTTTTTCTCCCACTTCTGTGCATACAGGGTTAGTCAGCACAATCTTCCCCAAATCAGCCTTTACAGCACTGACTCTCCCTCCAGTAGACAAGGATCCTATGTTTACCATTAGAACTTCATTCTTGGATAATTTTTGCACCTGAAGACAGACATAAAAAACTCTGAAACATCAGCTTTAGTACTAAAGAACAAATAGCACAGACAGTGCCAAGTATCTTCTGTTACCTTCTTGCCACAAAAAAAAGATACAGCTGAGAAATACCATAAATATTCACACACAAACTACGGGCAGCAGTGTCAGTAGATAAAAGTTTCATATGCAAAAGGACAAATACATAAAGATGTTGTCTTGGGTTGAAAAATGTAACCAAAAATGTATGTGTATTCTATTTTCATCTGTTGAAGTCGGTTGGGAGATATTGCTCTTTATCTCTTGTAACTCTAGGGGGGGAAGAGGGCGGATGCCTTCTGTTAATGGGACACCTGATAACAGCAGATAAGGCAGTGCCTTCTTATCTCTTCCTCCACCATCCTCCTCCGAGGGACATCCCCTGTGAATGGGCCATTTAAGGCCTCTCACATGACTGATAACATCACCTCATCCCATTGTGGGATGCTCCACCCAGTGGGAGGAGCCAAAGCCTCTCCACCAGAATAAAACCTGCAATCCTAAACACCAAGGGAGCCTGTTTCCACTGGAATCCCAGAGGATGACTGGACCCTTTCTTGAGGATCATCTCTGCTTCAGTGGAGCCACATCTGTCACTCCAGGAGGACTTACTGTGGGCTGCTTCCAACACCCTGACCAACAGGGTGTCAGGTTTGCATTCTGACTCTGTCAGTGGTCGTTTGTAGTATTGCGTTTATCTTATTTTATTTTATTTTTATTTTTCTTGTTGTTTGTTCTCTCTCTATTAAATTGTATTTCTGACTTGGAGTCTCACTGGTTTTGCTTTCAAACCAGTACAGATGTACATGTAGTTCTGAAGTTCCTGGTATGATGTACTTTCTTGGGATTTATCTACATTTTCTATAAACTATATTGATGATTAAATATAACGTATTAAAAACACAAACAGAGATATTGTTACAAACTAATGTCATACAGATTATTTACTATGATGGTGTAAATACATGCCTACATAAAAAAACCCCCCAAAAATTAATTTCACACGATATGAGAGTGCTGCAGCACTTTACTCACTGTTGTATGAAGCAATTTATAGATTTAAATGCTAATGGGGAAATGATGATCTTTTAGTTGATTTGTGTAAAACAGATCATGTTACACAAGTTTGTGTTGTGCCTCAAGTTCAGTTTTTTTTCAACCAGAGTATTCCAAAAATACTTAAACTTAAAAAAAACTCTTCAGTATGAATTCTTCATACAAAAAGCATGTCAGTAGGAAGTAGATCAGTACCGCTGTAGAACTAATTATTGCACCAATGAATAGGACGATAGCAAAAGAAAAAAACTACCAACATGTTTAGAAAAATACATAATACGACACACAAATATTTTATGCTACTTTAAACTACTGATATGAATTTCTGCTCCTCTGAAAACCATTCTACAGTATTAACCAACAGGTAAGTTTTCTGACAAGCTTGTATCAACACTAAGACAGAATTTCCACGTTATCAAAGAAACATATTCATTAAGGACAATTAGCACAGGAAGTGAAATCAGGAGAAAGAAAAGAAGGGGCACAGACCTTTGCAGCTTTCTTGTCCCCCTCAGTGCGCACACCCAAGAGTCGTCTCAGCAAGAAGTAGGAAATTTCCAGCTCTGTAAATATTTCTGGCAGGGCCCCGACTGCACCCAGAACCTGGCCCACCATGCGGTCAGCCCGGCACAAAGTGGGATCAATCTTAGTGCCAACACCTACAACACAGCAGGGGCAGTCAGAAGGAGCCACTGAAAAGCAGCTGCCATTTTTATGTGCTAAAATATTCAGTGATCTAAACCCATGGAGGATGGATGGGAATTCCCTATTACCCGGACAGCACTTTCAGAATGTCAGCAAGACTGTGAGCCCTGTCTAAACAGATGAAGAAATAGTCTGCTGTTAAAACTGGTACAATTAACAGTGCAAGCTGATCTGCATTGGCCAGTGACATTCAGGAAAATTATTTAAGTCTTAAATATCCATTTCTCACTACCACTCTGTCTCCACATATACAAGTTATCTGAAATTGCTCATGGTATTTTTGCTAATTACACTGAAATTCACTGTTGAATAAAACCGAGTGCTTTCAATGAGCATGAAGAAAATAATCTTTTCTTAAGAGAACATTCCTACCTATAAGGCCTCCTGGAGCAGCATACTGTAGATCGTTGTGTTCAGCAAAGAGTGACACAATTTTGGAAAAGATTGGCTTGCACATGAGTTTGCCTTCGCTGTCCTTGGACACAATACCAGGCCGCACCTCAATTTCCTGGCCGACCTAATGACCAAGGTGAGAAAGTGTTTAAGTGGTTATTTCACAGGAACACAAAGCTGACTACTCACAGACTTACACACCCCAAGATCTACTGTTTATACAGCCCTTGGTTCTGGGCTGCTGTAGAACTTGTAGGATTTCTGTTGCACCGTTTGCTGCAAATTGAACAACACTTACAGCAAATGTAACAACTGATTTTCTTTTCAACACAATCTGTAAAACTGCTTCAGCAAAGGATCTTTATCAGCAATCCAGCAACAACTAAATTTCAGTTTAATTTTTAAACACTGTATTTAATTTAGAAATATTTCAGCACTGAGAAAAATTGAGTTAATTCAATCAGTGTAACTGATTGACATCAATACACTGCAAACCAGAGAAAGTACAAGCTGTATCAATGTTCCAAGACATAGTTTGCTCTCCAGCCTAGCAAAGCAATAGTTTAAAATTTCTGTCTATTGCTGGCAAGCAAGGAAAGTAAAAAAAATCAAAATATACAGAACACTTAAATGGGGAAGTGGGACCTGTGAGAATCCATACACACTTCCAAGGTGCTTTTAAAGTTTTTTAGCTCTCCTCTTCCCCACAATAATTCAGCAAGTGGAAGTAGTAGGACAGGGAAAAAAACAGCTCCTTCCATTTTTGTGAGGGATTAAATCTGTTATCATTACTAGCAGAAGTTAAGACTACAATAATATATTTAAAAAATTAAAACCAGTGCTTCTTGTTCTGGTATTTTAAAACTGTAAAGTGAAAATGAACTACAGAGAGGAAGGATAAGTGTCATGTGACTGTACTAATTAAAAAAATCAATTCTATAGATAGATTTGTCATTACAAATTTCAGTCAAGAAGGAGAATGGTTACCTTCAAAACACCTTTTAGAATACTGCCACCAGCAACACCTCCCTTAAGGTCATCAACTTCACAGCCAGGCTTGTTGACATCAAAAGATCTAATTACTGAAAAGAAGAAATCATAACCGGGTTTATATTTACTATCAGATTTTTTCAATCAACAATGTCTTTCTTTAGTAACTTTGACTGCTTCTCTATTCTTATGAAAGGATACACATATTTATAAATATTACAGAAGTAGAACAATCAATATTTTATTCCCTGTTTTTAGGAAGAGAGTTAATTTTATTCTCAAAACCATTTGAACTGCTCACATATACCAGTGTTTCATAAGACTTTTTCTGCATAGCAGAAAGTAACTTAAAGAGCTAAAAGAAACCCCAATGATCAACCATTTTACAAAATCCCTTCAATATCCACAACATTAATGGTGAATACTAGATTCTTTGTTTTAATGTACTCATAGTTGAACACTGTAACTTTGATGTAACATGGTCAATTCTTGTGCATTTATGCAATGTAGAATTCCCTTGGATTATTTGAAAAAAAAGGCAAGCAAATGAATTCCTGGTAGGAACTGCATTTCACAGTATGCTGGACAAGACCTGAAACTTTGACAATTATAACCAGCAAACAAGAGACTAACACAAAAGATTTAACCCAGCTACCCAAAAGATTTCCATCTAAATAACTTAATTATCAAATTCATCAGTTTGCAGTATTCTGTAAAATCAAAACTGAATTCATAGTGACTACAGGGATGTTTTTAGGATACAAATTTCTCATGTTCATTGCATTTTAGTGCGGCCATATGCACAGAATATACACAAAACCAACAGCAATTAACAGTGAACAAACAATACAGCTCTCAGAAGAGATGCAAACTTTAAAATAAGAGTGTCCTAAATACTCCTTTTAAACCCACCTCTGTTTAGGGCACACAGCATGTGCTATTCTAAGTGTAAACACATTCAGATAATGTTTGGCCACAGACAGCCAGGCCTGAGCATTCACCTACCAATGAGCCTTGGTTCCGATGTGAAGTCTCGCAAAGGGACTGGGATTTTCTTCACTATGTACTCACAAACCACCTCAATGTTGTACTTCAGCTGTGCTGAGATTGGAATTATTGGAGCTCCTTCTGCAACTGTACCTAAAACAGAATCAAGTGCAACATTAAGCCTTGATATGACCAAGTGTTCTGTCCTTGTTGAAAATACGGATTCATTTCATGGCATGTTCTATGTGTATCTCCTAAAACAACCTCAGAGCATCTATCCTTCCCTTCACATTTTAATCACATCAGCCACACCTACTTTTGAGACATTCTGAAAGTGTCCAAGATAATCTTCCACTCTAAGGGAAAATTCACTTCCTACATTGTGCTCAGAAATATTTTTAAGATTTCCTGAGAGAGATCAGTATCTCAGTATTGGATACAGCAGTATTAATTTTAGAGTCAGATTTCATTGACAAAATAAATTTCCTGTTAATTTAATGATTTATGCTTTTCAAACTTTGCAATACAAATACATATTTTAGAAAAATCCCAACTTTACAGAAGAATGCATTTAGTAATCCAGGTTTGTTACACATCATTATTTTTAATTATGTTTCTTGTGATAACTCCAGTTTTCAAACTCCAAATGTATACATCAAGCCACTCTGACAGAGTTTTGAACAGCTTCTGTAAAGCAACAATTATGAACTGAAAATTTAAAAAAGAAGAAGAAGAAGAAGAAAAAAAAAGACCAATTGGCAACTTCTGATGGTGACAATCTAGCTCAGCAGTTTGTCACATACCCCACCTACTGCAGATAAACAGGGAAAACAGTGGAAGCTCCTGGGAAAGATAAAACTCAAAGCAATATAAAGGTGAGCAGACCTTTACAGAGTAGGATAACACAGCCCAAACTGGATTTACACAGACAGACGAAAGAGCAATCTTTCATCATAAGATAAAAAAAAATAATGTACTCAGACCTACAAGGTGTCCCTAACAAGCAGAGCTTCCTTCTCTCCTGCACTGCAATAAAATCACAGTGAAATCTCTACCAAAGAAGCACTCTAGGAAGAAATCACAAATCCACTGAAAGGTGCTACATAAGAGGCATTGATGTTAGTTTTACATCTAGAGCTCTGACCCAGAGCCATAACATTACTGTATGCAAGCAGGCTGAAGCAGGCACGAAGCACAACTCCCAGGGTCTAATTTACACATTAACAGACCATGTACACCAGCACTGTCTAAGAGAAGCTTTTCTATGAACACACAGAAAACCACTATGTCCATGTCTCAACGGTGAATTCCCACCACTAACTGGATTTCTGCTCTTGAAAACTTACCTTGTACAAATGCAAGGATCTGTTCATACTGTTCTTTAGCCTGGCTCTCTTTCACCAAGTCAATCTTATTCTGTAGAATCAAAATGTGCTTCAGTTTCATGATTTCTATAGCAGCTAGATGTTCTGAGGTCTGAGGTTGAGGGCATGACTCATTACCAGCTGAAAGAAAGAAGTGATTGGAATATAGGAACTATAAAGATAGACAAAATTCCTACAGTTAAGATATCTACTTCCATCTACTATCACTATGTTAAAAAAAAACCCAAAAGAGACAGTTGTTTCTCAGTAATCTGTGAAGCAACCAAGTCAGTAAGCACCTATTATCCCCTACAGCAGCTGGCTGTAGACTCCACACAATGCAGGACAGAGAAGAGGCTGCCAGAGAGGTTCCCCCATTCTACCTGCTCCCACTAGGAACACCCATCTAAAATATCCAAAGATACCAACACCTAACTTGGTATACTCCACCCTTTGGCTCTTCAGATTTCTCAGTGTTGACTGTAGCATAACAGACAAATTACCTTTCAAGAAATATCTTAACATTTTCTTATCAGTAAAGTCATAAAAATACCGAGATCGCCAAACTCTGTTATAATTCTATCAAGTATGTGAAGAGAGCTGCTATCAGAATGGTTTAGATTTCAGCTAAGAAGCCAAAGTTGGCTGATGTGCCATTAGGGTGACAAAATCTTGCCTGAAGTTTGGTCTATCACACTTTCTAGAGATAAACAGGCAGAAGAAATGATAGCTCATCATCTATCTCACAGTTTAAATTACAGTATCTGAAGCTGTTTTTTTCTATTGTTGACATATCTTATCAAGTAAGATAATTGCTGTGTATCACTACAGAACACTAGAATGTTCTACAGACATAGAAAAATCAGTTTTACTCACTTTCTGTTGCTTGCAAAACAGAACAAAAGTTGTCTGGATTACATTAAATCTCCTGTACTTAAATTTATCTGGGTTTACCGTTTGTACTGCTGAACTCTGCTATATGGCAAAGACTACATGCATATTTAAAGGAAACTGAAGCTTCAGAGAAACTTAAAATGCAGCTAATCTGTTCCCATAAAGTGATAAAAATTTTACAGTACTATACCATTACAAGGTTTTATATTACCTATCTTCTATCAATGGGGCCAGCCACCAGACTAGTATGGATAGCTGTGTTTAAAACAAGCCAGCCTGTGAGAGCACACTGCCATTGGAGCAGTACTTTCTTTTCCTTAACACATCTCAAAAGCATTCACTTGTTCACATTGCCCACCACATCCCAGGAGATTTTAAAGCCCATATAAAGTTGCTTCATGCTAGCACAGAATGGAGCTGTGCTTTTGGGTAGCAATTGTTACCTATCAACAGTAGAGCTGCGTCCATCACTGCCGCACCGTTCAACATGGTAGCCATCAAAATATCGTGGCCAGGACAATCCACAAAAGAGACATGCCTGTGGCAGGAGAAGGTGGAAGAGAAATAAAAAACCCATTATCAACAATTCCTCTGACTGATTTATGTCAGTGATCAGGCAGACACAGAAGTTAAAAGTATCCTTATGATAGTATTTTCAAAAAAGTTCTAAAGGAACACAAATGCTACTGAACAGCTACTGAATATTTTTTCTGAGTTTTAAGATTTAATACCACATATCCACATGAAGTACCTCTTTAATATTTCACTATTTTACTTGTAAATTAGATTAGAGCTAAATGCACCAGGACGAAAGCCTGGAATCAACCCAACCCACCAACACTAACTCAAACCCCAACACATCACATAGGATCTCTCTTATCTCGTTTAAAAGGCTTCTCCTATTCTTCAGTTTTAAGAAATTATGCATATTTAATTACATGGTTATAACTGCACTTCAAAGATTGGCCTACAGACATGATGCTACATTTCCAACCATATGATTTTATTGTGCAGACCCAGATAAGCTGATTCCCTATACTCTTTCCTGAACCTATCTAGTGAGGAATCCTTGTTCTTAGTGCCAGGCCACCAAAAAAGCAAGGGACTAATGTGATGCTTTGCTGATGATGTTAGAAATCTACAAGTAAATAACCAGTAGGATAAAGAATGCAAAAAATTTAAAACACTTTGAAAACCCTGCTCTTAGGAGGAAAAAAGTTTAACAAAGATCACCCTTCCAAAATGAATTTTAAAGATGCGTTTGTGAGGTCCACATTAGTTCTCAATCTGGCTGGTTTAAAATGTACTTTTATTAATAGCAGAAATATTTCACTTCAAAGTCCTGTGAGTAGCTGAAGACAGCAGACACAGACATGCTGTACCACAGTGCCTTAGCTCAGGTGTGACTTATCTAAAAATGTGAAGTCTGCCAGAATCCCTTCAGCTCACAGCTCAATCCTGTTTTCATGCAAAGGGAAGTGAACACAATTTATTCCAGTCATTTAAAGCAGTTACCTGACTAGTTTAAAGTTCCCTTTGGTGCCAGGAATATCTGTAGGGAACTCATCTGGGGTGCTACTTCCACAGGATCGGTAACACTCTGGTCGAGAGCAGCTTGGGTCATCCAGCTTGTAAATCTGTGATTTTTTAAAATTGAAAAAAGCTTTAATTTCTCAAGGGTTGGTGACCTGTAAGCTTACACCCTAAAATACATTAGCAATATAGCTGCTACATTTACCGCTTGTGACTCACCTTTGCATTAGCATAACCCAGCTTGATTGTGATATTTCTTTCCAGTTCATTTTTAAATCTGACAGTATGAACTCCAGATATAGCTTTGACTACTGTCGACTTTCCATGGGCTACATGACCAATTGTACCTGTGTTTTAAAGGAAATGTTTGTCAATGAACCACAGCTTAATTTTGTGCAATGTTCCACTACAATCAAAGAACATTTACCCCAATTCTCCACAGACAGTAAGTCCATATGGACCTACATATATAAGTACAAATGGAATTTGTAATCATTTTTGTTTAAACGAACAAGACCAGAAATTGTGCTCCCAATGGACAGATCTTTACATTTTAATGAAACTCATTTCAATGCTTCATTTTAAGGTAAAACAAATTTTGCTTTAGCAACTATTTCCCACAACATTCAAATGTGTTCCTGAAGTAAAATTAGTACTTTTCAAATCAAAAGGGCTTGACAAGTCTGTAAAACTACTGTGTAACTGTTTCTGTACAATCTTCTTGAAGGTTACCATATAGGCACCTTCTGCTACTGCACAAGTACCAAAAAGAGCCACCTTAACCCACCCCTCCTTTTTATAAGTTTGTTTTTACCTATATTAATTGTTGCTTGTCTGCTGATGACTTCTGGTGAAAGAGGTGTCAACTTGGTAACATCCTGTATAAGGGAGATTTCAGAATTTATTCTTCTTGTATATAAATGTTTAGAAAGTTAAAAATTTAGAAACTTGAAAATTAACTGATAGTTGTGTTCAGCAAAATCCAGTTAAGATTTTGTGCATTCCAGTCTTTTAAGTGTGTGAAATACAACCAAAAGTGAACCAAGTCCTGCTTGTGAATCAGGCTACAATTCAAAACCTTGGCTGCAAAGTGCTGAAGATGGGAGTAAACAAAACAAGACACCTCAAAAAAAGCTTCTAACAAAACACCCCAAGCCCCTACCTAGCCCTGAACATAAATTACACACAACTGGTAAATTCATTTTCAACAGTCTACACGATGAATACACTAATATTTTAAAAACAAAGCTTTGTCAATAAACAGTTGTTTAATTGGTGTAAGATTCCATTACAGCCAATATGTAATTACAACTAATACTTTTGAGTCAGTGGCTCCAGAGGTTTCATTAGCATTTCAGAGATGGCTTTTTATTCTTTTTAATGGCTATTTTTTTCCTCAGATACTGTTATTGCTGCTTCAGGTACCAGACAAAAATTCTGCTGTCCTATATAGTCTGTTGTGTGAACTTATTGGTAGCACTGGCAAAACAAAAACCTCACAAATACACTCCATAGGGATAAAGAAACAATTCTGAAAGAGTTGTTTAGATTTTTCAAAGCTGTTTGTCCAAATAATGGACAAGTGTTGAAATCCACATGAGCCTCTGTAAAGCTAATATCCATCCTGCTTTGAATTCATATGGATGAGCCACTCAGTTCAAGCAAAGATTCATGATGCCAGAAGAGTCCTCGGTGCAGGACAAAATTTAAGATACAAATAATACAAACATATTGTTTCCAGTGTTACATGAAGGTTCTGTGCAAAATGTTCTGTCATATCTGTGTAAAAATGTAAGCTCACTCATTCTGTTCTCAAGTATGACATAAATAAAATGTTCATCTTCAACACAAAACAAGTTTTGAACATCTAAGACACATAATTAAATTTATATTTCTCGTACATCGAACTTAAAATGACTTCCCAGCGGCGGGAACGCCACCTGCAGATGGCACCATGTGGCCGGCCGACCAGAATCATTGCGTGATGCAATTCCTGCCACCAAGAGAATTCTTCCTGGTGCACACAATCAGGCACGCGTGGAGTTTTGTCCTCAAGACTGGTATAAAGCGATTGCTCAGCAGGAAGCTCCACTCAGCCCTAAGCACTCAAGGGCCGGCAGAATAGGCCGTAAAGATAATTCCTGCTGACCTTCCAGCTAGTCTCTATCTGTGCCTTTTCCAGCTAGGAAATGCCACGGTCAACAATGACAAGAAATAAAGAAACTATCTGAAATGACCGGCAGGCTCGCCGTAACACAGGGGAACTCCTGTGCTCAAGCCCAAGAAACATCGAACATTATTACTGTAAAGACAAATAAGCTGTCCCAGTTTGAACACTGGGGACACAGCAACAAGATTTTTGACTACGTACATTATTATACACTAGAATTTGAAATCTACATTACACATACACTTAGACTAGCGTGTAAGTGTAGGAAGTGAGGCAAGGCTGCCACAGCAGGAGACCACTGCAACCAGTTCTAGGCAGAACTGGTGTTTCGCGGTAGTTGTTGATAGTCCAGAAAATTTTCTTGGCAAACCAACCAAGACAGGGCTGGTAGCCAACCCCTCCAGCTTGCTAGAGAAACACAGCCCAAATTTATGGTTCTGCTTCGGAAAGGGATGAGTCTTTAACACCACGGAACAGGGCAAACTGCACCCACTGGGGAGCTGTGAAAGCTTCAGCCGCACCGGCGGGACACGGAGCCGCTGAGCCTGGCTCCGATCAGGAGGCGAAGCGCCTCGCCGGGCGCCCCGCACCCACCAGGACCGGCAGGAGCTGCTCCGTGCCGGCCGCTCTGCCCTCGGCCCGAGCCCCCTGCCCCCAGCGTGCTGCACTGCGCTACCGAGGCGTCACCGCCCCCTGCGCCCCCTCGGAACGCATCGGCCGCGGCGGGGCCCGGCACAAGGCGTGGAGCCCAGCAGAAGGCTCGGAGCCCCTCGGGCCGCACCCTCCACCAACAACAGCGCGCCCAGCCCGCCCGGCTCCTCCGCTCCTGGGGCGCCCCCGCCGAGCCCCGAGGGCCCGATCTCGCTCCGGAGCGCCCCGCGGGCGGCGCTCACCAAGGTGCCGAGATCCTGCCGGCTGAGGTGCGGCTGCCCCAGAGTCACTCCCGCCTCGTCCCCCGCCATCTTGGCCCGAGTAGGAAGTGAGGAGTCCCGCGCGGCCGCCTGACCGCCGGCTCCTCTCGGCACCGCCGCTGCCGGCCCGCAGCCTCCGGCCCACGGCGCGGCACCGGCCGGCCCGGGCGAGGACACCGAGCTCAAGGAAGAACCGCGATCGGCGCCGGGGAGCGGCCGTCGGCCCCGCGGCGGGGCGGCCACGAGTCAGGCGCGCCGCCGGGCAGCCCTGTAAAGGGCCCCCGGTCGCCCTCACGCCGGGTGATGCAACCGGGGCCTGCGGCGGGACCGCGCGGCGCGCGGGAGCGTGCGCGTGCACGGGGCGGGAACGCGGCCCGCGGGTAACGGGCGCGGGAGCGCGGGCAGAGCCCGGGGCGGGCACGGCGCGCCCGCGGGAGCGCGCAGCTCGGCCGATGCCCGGAGCCCGCCGGGCCCGACACCCCGAGAACCGCGGCCAGAGCGGCGGGAGCCCAGCACGGGCCGCGCTGGCGCCGTGCAGCGCGGGTGTGAGCCAGCGCCGGGGCTGCGGGAAGGGGAGCGGGCTCGGTGAGAGACACACCGCAGGCGGGAGGCCGTGCCGTGCTCGGGGTTTGTTGCTGTGCGGGTTTATTTGGGGTGCCGAGGGGGTGCGGTGCAGAAAGTCCCCGGGGGGGAGGTGTATGGACTGACACGAGCACATGGACCGCGGCGTGTGCTTCAATAGCAACGTGTCACCGTACGTGTGCTGTAATCTCTGCTGGCCATCGGCATGAGAAGATTTTTCTAATTTCAACCTTTTTTCTTGTTACTGTCTTTTATAGCCTGGGCGCTTACTGTTAAGCAGACCATGTGGAGGTGAGAGCCCCAACATACGAACAACTTGAATATTTTGTACGGAACAGGTAAAAATCCCACCAAACGCTTGCTGTTTCCGGAGTTGGGTATGACATAAATGCTTTAAAAATTGAATAAAATCCCTAATCCAGTGATGAGAGCAAGTTCAGAGGTTCGCCAGAGAGCAAAGGCCGAACTCCCAACCTTTTCCTGTGGGAAATCAAGCTGACTTCTTCATGGGAACCTCTTAAAGGCATGAGGATGTTGCTGATAGTATTTCCTCCGTGGTCAGAGGAACAGGTTTCAGTGCAGGTAACCAGTTTCCTCAATCTGTGCGTGTTGTGCCAACAGCAGTGGCTTTGTCTGTTGGAAAACACGTTTGTTCTCAGACTTTGCCTGGCTTTGCAGGTCAAAAAAAGCAGGTTTGGGCCAGACAATCACGTGACTGAAATATGATGATGGAAAGCCGTGTGAAACTGGTATGCCTGGTTTAACAATGGTTGTAACCTGCCACTTTCACAAATGCTACTATTTCCATGCTTTCCTGACACAAGAGCTAACAGGGAGTGCTGCTGGATATACCTGGAGCAAACACATTGCCAGTGTTCTTGAGCTGAAGAAATTAACAGAAACACATTGTAAGAAACCTTCCAGGATCTATGACAGTGTTGCCAATGACAAATGCATTTTGTCATGCAACCCAATCATGTTGTACGTTGGTCTGGAAAATAAATTTTCATATCTAATCTTTTATCAGGCCACATGGTGTTCTCAATTCTATATTAAATACCTCACTTCTGGGAAAAACAACTGAGATACACGAGGTGTAGTGGGAACATGATGCAATACTTGGTTGTAGTTGCCTTGATGTTCAAGCATGTATAATCCCTCTTTTATGAAAATGAACTGAAAATACTGGACTCTGGAGTTACTTAGCTGTTTAAATTATGCAGTAAATGCAGTGCAGTGTAAAATTATGGAAGTTGTTTTTGTCGCATTTGAAACAGCTTTTAAAAAGGACCTAATCCTTGCCAAATACCCTGTCAGGAATGTGAAAAAATACACAGACTGTTACTTCTATTTTAACAATGAGATCGTACATTTTACATATTCGGAGGTACTTTTGCTATTTACTTGGAGAATGTTTGTAGTATAAAGACAATCTAGAAAAGTCTCAAGTATGCAAATGTCTAATTATTGTAGGATCATAGAATGGTTTAGGTTAGAAGGGACTCAAAGATCATTGAGTTCAAATCTTCTTGCTGTGGCCAGAAACACCTTTCACTATCCCAGGTTGCTCAGAGCCCCATCCAGCCTGGTCTTGAACACCTCCAGAGATGAGGCATCCACAGCTTCCCTGAGCAACCTGTGCCACTGCCTCACCACCCTCACAGTAAAGAATTTCTTCCTAGCACCTGCTCTAAACTTGCCCTCTTTGTGTTTAAAGCCATTCCCCCTTGTTCTGGTACTACATGCCCTTGTGAAAAGTCCATGTTCTAGCCTTCTTTTGGGCCCTCTTTAGGCACTTAAAGCTTCTGTAAGGTTTCCTCAGAGCCTTCTCTTGTCCAGGCTGAACAACCCCAACTAAAATAGGTAAGAACATTTCTAGGAGTTGACACTATGTCATATGTCAATGTATGTGTATTGTACATGTATGTATGAATAAATAAAGTTTAAAAATATTAGCATTCAATCTTAACTAGCAGTAATATAGCTCAAAAAACTATATCCAGAATTTTATTCATTGCAATAATCTTATTTAAGCCAGTGGTATCTACTTTAGCCACTGACTTTGTATAGATGCCTAAATCAGAGAGGTCAACCCAAATCTCAATTTAAATTAATATTCAGTAAGATAATGTTGATACCAGTGGTCATTGTCAGAGGCCTAAATGTAATTATTTAATTTAATTAGGAGACTAGAACTGAGACATTATTAACATATTCTGATTTTTTGGTAGAAGCAAATTGTTCAATGTGAAGGAGAAGGAGATGGGAGGGGGGTTTTGTGCTTTTAAATGTTGAGATGTTTTAAATGTCAAAGCTGTTGTGGTTTTGTTTTGTTTTAGGTTTGAGGTCCTCTTCTGTGACAGTGTGTAGGAGAGACTTGAAGATCATCTTGTGCCTCAGCTTGACACAAACTGCAGACAGCAAAATGACAGTCAGGTAAAACATTAAAATCTTGCTTAGCTTCTTCCACCCTTACTGACCTGTGAAGGTCAAAAGTCTGAGGGGTGCAGAAGGATGAGGTTTTGGTTGTGTCATTTCTGTATATGAGAAACTTGGTTCCTACTCATTTTTCTTTGTTGAAGCATTAGATATGGGTGGGTACTTGCTTGCTGCAGCAGCAGATGTACCTTGTGGAAAAGGGAGGGAATGTCTCTCCTTTGAGACACAGGTGGCAGGGACACCTGCTGTCTTGGCAGGGTCATTCTGTAAAGGCCATTTTTTTCACCATAAGCGCACAAATAACAGGTTTTAAAACAGTGACTGGGAAGATGGGGCAAATTTACTGCATGAATGAATGAGATGGAATAGTAAGGAGTTGGAAAGCCGAGAGAGGTCTGGCCATTGGGATGAAGGAGTGAATGGGAGGTTGATTGTAGCAGTGGGTGGGCAGCTGAACAGAGTGAGAATAGCATTGGGAAGTCTTTGTGAAGCACCGCATGGAATAGCTGGTTCATTGTGTGAAGCTGGGAAAGGTGGGAAAGACATTCAGCTTGGGGGTGGCAGCTATAGAGAAGGTACACTTGTTTTATAAATCAAGAATCTGGAGAGGGTGGTAATGAGAGACTGAAAATAGGCTGTGAACGGGATGGGAACAGCAGTAAACAGGGAGAGTATGGCAGCCTGTGGCCTGCTATTTAAAGCAGCGAGTGACATAGAAGGGTAGCAAATGGTTTGGGGGTGGTAGTGGTAAACCAAAGGTGCACGTAGGTTAGTTATCTCTTACAATAAAACTAGAGTTTGCCAGGCAAAGGCAAAACAGCAAAAGCAGAGGGTGATGTTTGTACTAAGGCAGAGCCGTGCTCACCCCGCTCAGGCCTGTGCTCCCTGTCCGTGTGCAGTCTGTTCGCTGCCGAGGGCTCCGGTTCCCGGTTTCCCTGCGGGAAGCAGGGAGCGGGGATCAGCCCGCAGCCTGCGCCTGGCCCGTGTCCGCGGAGGAGCTCAGCGCCACCGAGCAGGGGCTGCTGCAGCCCGGGGTGGGATGCAGTGCTACACCGGGCAGCTGCCAGAGAAAACTGGGAGCTGCCATAGCCTCGGAGAAATTGGCCGCAGCCTGGAGGCAGCGGGGCGGGAGAAAGCGGCGCAACACCGACCCTCCGAAAGCGTGTGGATGCGCGTCCTCGCGCACCGGACGCAGATGATGCTTCCCGGTGCCGCTTTCTCCTGCCGTGCTCCTCGGGGCGGGCGCTGGCAGCGGGGCCGGCCCGGGGCGGTGCCGGGCTGCCGCCGCCGCCGCTTGCCCCGGGCCCGCCCGCGCGGCCTCAGGTGCGGCGGAAGTGACGGCCCGCGCGGGGCTGCCGGGGAACATGGCGCCCGCGGCCGCGCGGGGCGGCGCGGAAGGTAAACAAGCGTGAGGGCGGCGGGGACCCCGGGGGCGAGGCTGCGCCGGGCCGGGAGCGCCGGTGCCCGCGCCGCGCGGCGGGGGCGCCTCCCACCTTCCCCCCGAGCGCGGACGGCGGGGAGGAGGGAGCCCAGGATCCCCCCTTCTTCCTCCGCCTCCTTCCCCTCCTCCCGGCTTCGCCTCAGCCATTGCCCCTCTCCGCAGCCCCCCGGCGCCTCCCTCCGCCGCCCCCGGCTGTATGGTACGCGCAGCCAGGGCCCCTCCGCCGCGCCAGCGGGAGGAGCCGCGTCCTCAGCGCCGCCGCTGCCGAGAGGTGGGTGAAGGATCCCTCGGGCCCTCCCGCCGGCGAGGGGGCCCCGGGCGCCCTCCTGGCCCTCAGGGATCCCCGTCCCCGGGCTGGGGGGCGGCGGGCCGGGTGCCCGCGGGCGGCAGGCGGGGAGCAGGCGGGCTGGAGCGGGGATCGGGCACGGCCGCGCCGGGGGGGCGCGGCGAGCGCCTGGCGGCTCCGGGGCGGCCGCAGCCCGGGCGGGCCCTCGGGGTTCCTGCGGCCGCGCGTCGCGGACCCCGGGCCTGCCGGCTCCGCTCGCAGCGCAGCGGGGCTCAGCGTGAGAGCAGACAGGCTGAAGTAGGTCATCCGAGTTCCTGCCCCGATAATGGCCATTTCCCCCACCCCCCGCCCAATCGGAGCTGATCGTGAAAAAAAGATCGGTGATCTGAACGAGTAGAGCTACCCAGGGTTGGTACTAGAGCTTGGATCTATTAGATGAATACCGGAATGCCACTTAAAATTTTTGAGTTCTTGCCTTTTCATTGTTTGAGGTTTGGATTTTCCCCTCCCATTTAGAAGAGGAATAGGAGGATCATAAAGCTACTACTTGTTAAAAGGACAGAATTACTAAAGTCTGGCTTCCTGTGGACTTGTTATGTAAACTTGCCTGTAGAATAACCCAGCTCTTGCACCACCATTGCCCCCGTTCATATTCAGATCCCCTGAGCATACCACCATGCACCAGCATCCTGTCTTTCCCCTTCCATCACCTAGTAAACGTGTTTAATTTCTACCACATGTCCTATAAACTTTCCCACTGACACTCATCTCCTTTCACTTTCCTTAATTATACCCTGTGGCTGCTTTGGATCTGCATGTGTTGATTTGCCTTTCAGCAAGCAGAGCACAGCAGATAACCACTGAGCTCATACTGGAGGCATCAGACCTTTTTCGTTCATCTAGCTGCCAGTTTGGGGGATACGTGTAGAAATTAAATGTTTGAGATTTCTGTGTTTCTGACAAGTGAGTTTGACATTTGGCAGTCAGGTCAAAACCTGTGTATCTTAAAGGGCACCATAAATGTCATTTTCTCAGAACGTGCTAGGAGTACTTACTAAGATAGCAATACAGATAACAAAAAAGACAAATGGAGGGGGTAGTTTAGCAATCCTAATTTAGATTTAAAATTATTTTACTAATATAGTTTAAATACTACTTATAGCTCATTTCCATCTTACTATGCTAAAATTTGTGATAAATCAAAAAATACAGGATTTTTGTCACTAACAGATACTTAGCTTGCTACTTTTATGTATAAATACACTATAATTTTCTTAATAAAAATCTTCACAGTGAGAGAATCATGCTTTATTCATACCTTTTTCTTACATTTGAAAAAATGAATCATTCTATAAGACACAAATATATATATATTTATATGTAAGGACTGATACCGTTCAGGATAGAGCAGTCCTGTCCACTTTGAGAGCAGTGACAAATCTGTAGTTTTCAACACTATCGTCGTGTAACTTTTAGGTATTAGTAATACAGGTATTTCCAGTTAAAGACAATTCTCATTTTTATGGATGTATCAACTGTTTTGTACAGGGCACCTGTTCTGGTATCAGTTATTACCTGTTCTGGTATCAGCGGTTGGAGGAGCGTTGAGCTGAGCTTGCTCAGTGTTTGGGAGCAGGTTTTTGTATACAGATGTTGTGATGCAGTGACCTTTCAGACAGATGGTTCAAGCTATTTTAGTTTCTGTGAAATGCAGTTACAGGTTCTGGCACACTTAGAGTGAAGAAAAACCACACTGAGCTGAGGCGTGATCCAGGCTGAATTTTGTAAATTTGGTTGTGACGAGTTCCGGTGCTTCTACAGCCCTAATGACCACAATGATACAAAGTTCTGCTGCTGCCAAGGGCTGATTCAGATTGCTCCCAGATAGCAACATGGGCAGAGATTGTCCAGGAGCTGTCCTGGTCGGCTCTGTGCCCCCAAGAGCTGGAGTGTGAGCAGCTTTCAGGAGTAGCCAAGTTTTAATTTCTGGAGTTCTGGCAGTGTGGTTCCTCTGACTGGTGGTGATTGGTAAGCTCCTAAACTCCCTTCTCAAGTAATCCAGTGCTTTTGGAATTCTCAAAATGGATTGGGTGAAGTCTTAAACTTGAACATACCACTGTGTTTAAGATAAATTGTTTCCCAGATTTAATGTACTAGTTACAAAGGATTTTAGATAAAACACATGGAAACTGGATGTATTTCTTTGTTCCCTATGTTTCCAATTTTTGTAGCCGTGGGAAGTTTTGATAGCCACTGGTTATTGATCTGTCTCCCATGATGTCACTCCTGTTGGTGTGTGTGAGGGATTATGATGAAAAATGGTGGACAAAATTTAAAATTTTTAGTTTTAAACCATGTAAACAAAGGTTTAATTTGGGGGATAGATTACTTATACTATGTATGTTATAGTTGCATTTTTACTCAATACAGAACACTGCTTTCAAAGGCCCAGCCTTCAGCTATGTCTGCAGTTGTGAATGTTTGCTAGTGTGTTCCAATACTTGTTGTATTTTCATATGTGTGTGTAACATTTGACTATAGAGAAATGTCTTCTTCCTGCAGAAAAGCGTGTTAACAAAACTAGGGCCAAAGAATTCTGCTCTAGACAGCCTTTGCTGTGCACCTCACCAAATAAAGCATGCATAGTGGCTTTAACATTTACATTTAAATGCGTGCATTTGGTGGATGGAAGAGATTGTTGCATTTTAAGCTCTATTTTAGTACTTTGTGTAACTGAAGCATGGTTCTTTGAAATATCTTTATGTTGTAGCTCCTAGATACTAGTGTTTTATAATGTGAAAATTTGTTGTTCAGCTTGCCCACAAAGGTGATTTCTTAGAATATCTATGTGATAGGTAAAATGATCAACTACTCCATATTCAGTAAACAAAACAAATCTTGTTGGTTCTGTCTCAGCATCCCAAAGGAGTTACTAAGGAACACCAGTAAAGGAAAGCAGACATTTACCTTTGAGCTGGTGTGCTAGGCTAGGTATTGTCAGTACTTTCCTAGAACAATAAATTTCTGTCCCTAGAAAATGCATATAACCTTACATATTACATAAAGACACATATTCAAAGGGCCCTTTTTCAGGTAGTAGTGTTTTTGGAGAGATTTTAAATCCACAAGGGCATGAGTATTCTATAACTTCTCAATAGCCAGGGCATTTAGACTCCATTTCTTCTGCTTGTGACTAAGAGCCTCAGACACCCTGAGGAAGAAGGTTCTCCTTGTTTAGCAAGAAAAAGCAGTCTGGAGTAGGGTTTTCAGACTTCCATTACAGCTGCAGAATAAAGACGAGAAATCAGTGTTCCAACTAAGTGGTTTTACTGTCACAGCACTGGAGAATCTAATGCATTGTGTGCTAAAAGAGGAAAAAATGTAAGGGACAGCTAATAAGGTTAAATGCATTTCTTGTTTGGCTTTCCAGCAGAGTCTTACTTCCTGTGCTGCATTGCCCTGATCAGCTCTAATATGTGCAGAACAATGACAAATGTCAATGTACATTGCCCCCCACCTCCCCTTCATTGTTTATACATTGGAATTTTTTTGTTCCAGTTTTCCTATAGACCACTGCAGGCTCCATGTCTTCTTTTGGATTAAGTGTGCTGCTCTGATTTGCATGCATGAAGAAAATCTAACTGAATTTTCCATTTTTATTGGAAATATGGAAAAAAAATCATTATGTATTGTCCTCTGGGAAATAACTGCAGCATTTGAATAGTGCTTAGAATTACATCAAAGGTTGCAAGTGTGTGTGTGGGAGGAATGGCATAGCTTTAGAAAAATTACTTGGTTTGAGAGTATTTTGTATTGCTTTTTTTAATGTTTAAACTACCACATTGCTGTTTGCTTTTGACGGAGGAGGTTAGCTTTAGAAATGAAGATTTTTACCAGTTAAGCATAATATGCATTTAATTATCTACTTTCCCAGTTTTTGTGCTATTTTAACCCCTTTGTGTATTTGCACTGGCAATACATTTTTTTATTTTAAAGAAAAACTTATTTGCTGATAATGTATATGGCTTTATGCCAATGAAAGGATATTTACTCCTTTTATTTAATGCAGGAAGACAAGTAATCCTTTTATTTTTCATTCATAGAATTCTGAAGCTTTTTTAGATGGTGTAAGGAGAAGTCTTAACTGGTTTTGTGTCTCCTTAAGTAATCCATTAAATGCTCATTGCTGTTTAGGAGGAAAAATATGTTGATGTTGAAAACTGTAGATTTACTTAAAGTAATACCAGCAGGAATGTGAAAAGGATTAAGTGATTTAAACACCCACATTTTAAAAACATTCAGAAATAATAATTTCCAAGTGTTGAACTCTTTGTTACTATTGTGGAGATTTGTGGCTGACTCAGTGTTTTAAATACTTTTTATGGAATAGCCAGTTGTAGGGAGGTGTAAAAATTTGAGCCACCTAAATATAGGTGGGTTTTATTTCTCAATATTTCAGTGATTGCTGCCTTGTTAGATTTAAAATTCAAAGGATAATAACATATACATAAATTTTTGTGTGTGTGTATATTTGTATTATTTCTATTTAATCAAAATAAAAAGAAGGTAGCAAAAAAATCCCCACATCGTTGCAGTGTCTGTGCAAAAGCAACACAATCTCAGATTGACAGACTAGCTGAGGTTGTGAGGGAACTCTGGAGATCATCTGGGCCACCTGCAGGGCCACCTAGAGACAGGTGCCCAGGACTTTCTGGTGCTGGGTTTTGTTTTTGGTTGGTTTGGTTGTTTTGTTTATAGTGGTTTGTTTTGTTTTTTGGGGGAGGTTGTTAGTTTGTGTTGAGTATTATTTACTCAACTATTTGTTTAGATCCTTAAAAACAAGACTGGAGATGCATCTACCATGTCTGTGCTTAACTTCTCTTTCAACCTTTCCTTTTTGCTTCTTTGAGGGTAGTGAAAGAGGCCTTTCTTTTAGGGCCATCCTGTGTACAGGTTAATTTATCTGCTTTTATTTGTGGAGTACCAATAATGTAATCACCTTTCTCAAGGTAAGGGCAAAGATCCTCCTGTGTGTTTGGAGCTTGGTGCTGTGGTTTGTCAGTGCTGCTCGGGTACACAGTAATGCACACACTGTTTTGAAGAAATCCCTTCAGCAGGATTACCTGTACGATAGGAGATCCCATTACTTCCAGATGAATATATGTTGCTTCTGGCACCTAGGGAATGTTGCTTCATTTTTTACTTTTTCTGCCCTGATACATTGTTGTGTTATTCTGTTCTCATTCTCACAAATTCCAGCTGTCCTTTCCCATTTTTCACGCTGATCATGGAACTGACGCTGAGCTCAGCTGGTCTAAAGCACTGAAACTTCCACTGTTGGACTGTCTGAGAGTCCTTGTAGCCACTGAATGAATCTCTTGGCTGATTTCAGACAGTGAGAGTTGTTTTAAGTCACTGTATGTTTTATGAAAATGAGTGGCCCATTTAAAGGCAAGTGATCATTAAATCTCTTGAACAGGAAGGACTGAGGTATGAGCTCAGCTGTTATTAAACATCAGAGGACTGGGGATGGGAGGAGAAGAGTTACAAGTGCTCCGATGAAAGACGAAAGTAAGCGAATATTGGTGCTTACCTTTTGATTTGATATCAGAAATCCAGTTAGAAAGCAAAACCCTGTAAAGTCAGGCTTTGTGCTTCCTCTTCAGTTGGTTGCTTCTTTCTGAGGTGATAAGAATTAGTGAAGCGGTTCTTTCCTCTTCTGCTTTTGTGTAAGAATTGGCCACAACTAAGAAAAATATCTGATGGTAATTTTCCTTTCTGGTCAGCATTTGATGTTGAGGAATAAGAGACTCACAATATGAGGTTCCACAGCAGTTTGCATGTTTCTCTTTGTCTTCAGTGACATTGAAGGGAGGGTGCTATCATGGATACTGGTGAGAAAGTGATTGTCGTCTTTGTTCTTTTGTTCCTGCTCTTACTTTCAGGAATTTGAATTCTGTGAGAAGGCCTGTATTGTGATGAACACTCCCAGCACTGACTTTATTGTGCACAGAACCCATCATCACGATTCAACAGTGTGGGAGTGGTGCTAATTCCATGAGGTGTGGCTACAAACACCTACTCACCAGTTTAGTTTTGCACAGACGAAGGGTATCTCCAGTTTGGTTTTCCAGGATATGTGCTGAGGAGTGAAGGAGAGGAGATGCTTAACCACTGCTGAGTCTAATAAAATGCATTCTTGTTACAATGTCAGCAGCCAGAGTGTGGTGCTTTAGGAAGTGGGAGTGAGTGGTGACTGCTCTCTGAGGCTGTGAAACACAGGCCAGCCTGGAGTCACTTCTCAGTCCATATACTTGTCTGAAGTTCTATGATTTTGAGAATCTGCAGGTTTTTCTAATGTGTTGGTATTATTTAGCTTTTCATGTAGGTTACCAATACCAAAACATGTTAGCTTTATTTGTTGTAGGAAATTCAGAGCTAAATGCAACAAATATCTGAGGGAAAGTTGAAGTGTAATTTAAGGTGGGGTGAAGTGGAACAAAAGCAGCTGAACCAATTCTAGTAGTAAATGAATGCCTAATAGGGAAGTTGTTGCTGTTTCTCTCTCTCTTCACAAGTATGTGCCCTGCCCTCTGCATCAGGTTGGTGGTTGTGCCAAACCCCCCAGTGTCAAGTCACAAGTCAGCTCACTGGGAAGCACAAAGATTTCTAGTGTTTGTGTCGTGTGTCTTTTTCATGTCTGTGTCCCCCCCCGCTTTTAGTTTGTTTTTTAGTCATGTTTATGAGTTGAATTTACTTTTTGGAGAAGCCAAATGAGCCCCAAAAATGGCTCAAAGTAGGCAGCAGGAACTCAGGTCCCGGAATGTGACAGAGGAGGAGAATGCAGCGTGCTGTGGTCCTTTGATGAATTGTTAATTGGTTCAAGCTGCCTCGTGCAAATTCACGCTTCCCAAACCCAAGGAAGTTGAGCAACATTTAGAGGAATTTCTGGATTTTGAACAGGTTTTCATGTTGACTATTGAATTGACTTCAACAGGGTGGGATCCTGCTACTCTTAGATTTTTTTTGTTTATTTGCAGTTTAATTATAGCTTGCATGTAAGTAACACTATATCTGCAAATGCTTGATGAGCAGTTAAGCTTCACTAAGCCCACTATACAGGATATTATTTTTGTGACTTATTCTTGTCAGTGCTTCTTGTTGCCTTAGTATTTTGCACTTCATAGATCTCATAACTTAATATGAATTACTATAGTAAGAAATGGGGGGGACATGATGGGACTGTACAGAAGTGAAAACAGAAGTGAAACACACAAATAGTATCTGTGAAAATGTTCATTTCTCTATAAATAACTTTTGAGTAAATTGACACAGATTTTAAAGCATAATAAATTTTAGGTTTTTTTATATCATACCATGTACTTATCTACCGAAGCTTGTTTCTGAAGTTAAGGAAGTTTGGCTTCCTTTTTGAGACCTTTGATATTCAAGAGTGAGTGTTTTATTGTTCCTCTGGGATATATTCTTTAGAAAGATTGACTGAGGGAAAGGAAAAAAACCATGACAACGTTTTTAGTTCATTATGTGACCATGAATTAACTTGGAGTAAGGAATCATTTTGGCAGTATTGCAGAGTTATTTTTGTTCATTACCCTGTCTTTAAAATGAGAATATTTGGTTTGGGGAGAAATATTTAAAGTTTGTGTTTTAAGTTATTTCCTAAGTTGATTTTTCAGATGGAGAGAAAACAGAAAGGATGGTGAAGACTTTTAAGTCCTAATCAAAGCAGTCTCAGTTAGGATTTATCTGATCAGGAAGGGCTTGTAATATGTTATTAGAAATTATGATTTATTTTTATTTTTATTTATTTTTTTTCTTCCCCCCAGGTGATTCATGGCAGGGGACGTGGAAGGGTTTAGCTCCTCCATCCATGACACCAGTGTCTCTGCAGGATTCAGAGCACTGTATGAGGAGGGATTGCTTCTTGATGTCACACTTGTCATTGAAGACCACCAATTTCAGGCCCATAAAGCACTGCTTGCCACCCAGAGTGATTACTTCAGGATTATGTTCACAGCAGACATGCGAGAACGAGATCAGGACAAAATCCATTTGAAAGGTCTGACAGCTACAGGCTTCAGTCATGTCCTCCAATTCATGTACTATGGAACTATTGAACTGAGTATGAACACTGTTCATGAAATCCTTCAGGCTGCCATGTATGTCCAGCTTATAGAGGTGGTAAAGTTTTGCTGCTCTTTTCTCTTAGCTAAAATCTGCTTAGAAAACTGTGCAGAAATTATGAGACTTCTGGATGATTTTGGTGTAAACATCGAAGGAGTCAGGGAAAAACTGGATTCCTTTCTGCTAGAGAATTTTGTGCCACTCATGTCCAGACCTGACTTCCTTTCATACCTGAGCTTTGAGAAGCTCATGTCCTACTTGGATAACGATCACCTGAGCAGGTTTCCAGAGATAGAGCTGTATGAAGCTGTGCAGGCCTGGCTGCGCCATGATAGAAGACGCTGGAGACATACGGACACCATCATTCAGAACATCAGGTTTTGTTTGATGACACCATCCAGTGTTTTTGAGAAGGTTGGTGCATTTGAAAAGCAATAGGCAGGATTCATCATTTAGCTAGGGCAGCATGCCATTAAATAGGTAAGATTCCTGAAGCCATGAGAAGGAACAAAATGATAGCATTCATTTTTCTAATAAAGAAAAGCATAGAAGGCAAACATCTAGAAGTGTTGTCTTTGGTTATTAGACAATAATACCTACAGTGGCTGGAGAACAGGTATGTTTGCAGTACATGTTTATACGTGACTTTATATGGAAAAGACCTTTTGAAATAAGGTCACTTGTATCTAGTTTGATTTCAAACGTTCTTAACTGTTTTCTACAAGTTGCTTCTTGCTTTGCAGAGGCTTTAGGCCTGCACATATTATGTGGGGTATATGTTATGATGATTGTTATCAGTATAATCAAAAATAGTGACTGTAGATCTTAGGTGACTTAAGTACAGGAGAGGGTTATTTATAAGTGAAAACCAACATCTGCTCTTAAATCTGCAGAGTGTTGTTGGTGTTGTATCTTCAGTGCTTGTGCTATTACACAGCAGTTGGAAGGAAGCCCTGGTCCTGCAAAGTTACACATACACTTGGTTGTATGCAAGATACAATACAATCAAAAATTATTGATGGTATCAAATGTAACGATTTAAATATCAGAGGATTCTGTAACAGGTGGTTTTATAGTTCAGCTTTCATTGTATCTAGTAAAAAGTTAAAAGAGAACTTGCCTTTTCTACTTTTCTTTTGAAGAGCAGACAAAACGTTTACTAGTTCTTGAGAATCTCTGAATATTTGTACATTGAATTTGAATATACAGTAGAGGATCACAATACTTTGTAAGCAGTTCTCTTACAGGCCAGTAACAGTGTTCAGGTTAGAAATTACTTGATCTGTGCTGTTTTAACAATGTTAATTTTGTGTTATAAGATACAGCTTCACCTGTATTTTTCACCTCTCAGCAAATTCATAGGAGTTCAGACCCTATTTACACTTTTTACAAATTAATTTCCCATATATTTTTTTCTAGTGAATATACAGACAAGGTTGTATTGGTTTGGGTGGTTTTAAGGGCCACTGGATCATCCAAGGAGTAATTCTTATACTTACTTGTATTTCAGATTATAAGAGCTATTAGTTACTTCAGACTAGTGAATTTTTATATTTAGGATTTTTTTCTCTGTGTGTGAACTGAGTATAGGAAGTAATAATACATAAAATATATTTATGATGCTGTATTAGACTATAGACAAACAAAATAAATACTTAAACATGTTTTAGAGCACTAATGTAATGTTTATATTGGGTTAAAACATTTTTAACTAGTAAGAGCTGAACTCTGCAGGATACTGTGTAGTGTCTTGTTTTAAATAGCACTTCTGCCGTATTATTACATCATTTAAGCCCTTCAGTAATAAAAATTCAGAACATGTTTTTTTGAGGTTAATCTAATAAGGCAGGATTTTTGTGAGTCTGCTTCAGCCATATAAGTTTCGGGGATGCAAGCTCAAGCATCAAGCTGTCTTCAGTTAAGTTCTCTAAGTGCCAGTTAAGGTATATGTTGTTCTTCAGCATTATATTTGGGTATAACTTCTGGAGTTGGTTTTGATATTGTTGGTATAAATCCTGTATGCAGTGCTTCTCATGTTTTATCTTGAAGGTTACCAAATGGCCCAATAGGCACAGCTTCAGGAGAGAAGTTGTTTTCAGCATATACCTCCATGTAAAAGCTTTCTCTGGCAATACCCTTTCTGTTAATTGTATGTGGGAGCAGAGAAAAGCCAGTGCAGATTCTGGAGTGAGACAGCTCAGCAGAGGGAAGCAGAGCTAATGATGTCATTTGTTACTGCAGCTAGGAATGTATTTGTGTTCTATCCTGGCTAGGGAGTATGAAAGTTATCCAGCAGGACAAGTACAAAGGACAGCTGCAGTTGGAGCCAACATCAGAATATAGAACACTCTATTTTTTTAATAAAAGAGCATGTCTGTTCATTCTTCTGGCAGTAACTTGGGGAGAGCCTCTTCTTTCTTCTCCTTGTAGAATGGGGAAATAGTGGTAAAACTCCCTTTTCTGGAGATCCACAAACAGAATCCCCCCTTTTCCTGAAGCCAGCACATACTGAATGCATGGGTGTCCCAAATACAGTCTGAGGCTGACTCTTCCAGTTCACCAAACTCTGTATTTGCTGTACACTGGCTGGCTTGTCATGTACTTCTGTATAATCTTTCTAATACACATTTCTGTCACTGTAGGATATAAATAACTCATATAACTTAACTTTGCAAGTCATGGTAAGGACACTTTTGTCCTCTTAAGCCATTCTGTACCTTAAATCATTTTTTGGAGAGGTGTACAATTCCAAAATTTAATCAGTGAGTCTAAATCAATACCTGGAGGCTGATGTGTATTTAGAGTGCACAAGTGAAGGCACAGTGTGTTTGCTTACTGCAGACTGTCCTGGAAGAATGGTTTCTGAATTATGAGTAGGTACTCCTTTTGTTCCTCAGACCTTAAGGTACATGCAGATGTATGGGAGGAAATGGAAAGATAAATCTAGTAAGGATTTAGGGAATAGTTAGAAAGTAAAGGCAAAGTGTTAGGGGAAAAGCACAAGTTTCACTGTCCATGTTGTGCTTTCCTTTTTTATGAAACATATCCATGGCTCTGTTAAGTCTTGAGGAAGTTTGGAGATAGAAGTTGGAATGCCTTTCACATGAATCACTGAGTTAATCTCTGTTACTGGAGGCAACCATGTTTGGTTTCATCCCTGATTTCCCTGAAATACACTGTTTAACCTCCATTTAGTTTCTGTGTACTACTTGATTGCTTGATATGTTGTTTTGAAATCTCTGTCCTTAAAACCCAGGGGTTTTTTATGTCCAGTCTGTAAGGTTTGTTATGACTAGCCTATGCTGATTTATTAATTGCCAGCTTAAATCAAGAATTTACTGATCACTAGATTCATCAGCTTCTGCTGTAGAGGTGGGATGAATAGCACATTATCTTTGAATATCTGCTATCCTGTTCCTAGAAAATAGTAATTTTTGAGAAGATGTCATTGTAGTTTTATGTTACTATGACTACCTTTCATAAATGTGTTGAATTTCTTTTTTTCCACATTTATCTCCATGTCTAGGAGTACATATGTGTCTACTTAGACAATTTTGTTTGCTGAAGCACAGAATAAGAAGTGTGGGTGAAGTTAGGGGCCCCTCTTATTGTAAATAGGTGCTGTGCTTAGTATTTTTGGGTGTTAGGGTTGCTGTTGATTTAAATAGCTTTGCTAGCGGTATTTGTTACGTGCAGAGCTTTTTAATTGTGGCGTATAGATTGTTGACTCCATTCTAATTTGAGAGATCAGATTGAGTTAGACTCCAGCTTGACTTTGACAATTTCTTTTTCCAGCTTCCAAAAATGAGCAGCTGAATAATCAATTTGAGGGCATTATCCTTGCTGCACAGAGGCTGTGTCTTCCTATGGTTAGGCTGAAAACGCTTAAATGATTTTTATTCTTGCAGAATAGCCCTTCACTGGTACTGAGCAGTTCACATACCAGCTTATAATTGTGCTTAGAATATGGCCAGAGATAAAGAGATGTGATAATAATAAGGATCCTTGTTAGTGGAGTTGATGGATATTTAGTTTTGTCCAGGTTAATCTCTAGTAAAATAAGTTTGGTGGGGGTTTTTTGAGTAAGAATTTGGTCTTTAGAAGTGTGATACAGATGCCATCATTGTTCACTGGAAAGGTGGAACATTGCTTCTCAGTACTCCTGCTAGCTGAGTTTGAGTTGCATCACACATACAGAATTGGCAGGCTTAGTAAACTTAAGCATAATAAGTTAGAATCTTCCAAACAGTTCTGTTTACATGACTAGAGATGATAAAGTGACATTATGAGCCATTGAGATTTTTCTCTGCTTTTGTTTGTGTTTGGGATTTTTTTCCAGTTCTACAGAAGGAAGTAAGGTAGTATCCACTCCATATAATAGCATACTAAAATTTAATTACCAGATGCACAAATAATAGCTGTTTAGTTTGGGCAGTTCAAAAGAAGCCTTTTTTTCTGGTTTTGAAAGCTTTTTCTTACAAACCTAAGTAACAAAAACACAAATAGAGCAGTAGCTGTAGATGGTTGTATGAGGAAATTTTTTTTAAAAAACACTATATACTGAAGTCAAACATGTTACAGGATATTTACCTTGCATTTTATTGCTCTTCCTGCAGTTTATTCATTAGCATAATTTTTTTGGGGGAGGGGGAGAGTTGATGGACATCATGTGAGACACAGCTGATCTTTTGTAGGGGTAACTTTTCAAATTAGAAATTAATGGCTTAATTTTTTGTTTTACTTCTTCATATAATATAAGTGGAAGATTCAGGGACTTCCGTAGCTGCTACAATTAGAAAAGCCTGCATTCAGAACAGCAGAAAAATAGGCAATGATTAATCACTGCATTAATTTGGAAAGCCAGCACTTCTTTATGGAGTGTTTCACTGATTTAAAATGAAGAAGAGAAAATGCATTAAAGCTCAAATTTAGTGTGACTGGAGGGATGCCCTAGGGGGTGAATGGTTTAATTATTTTTACATCTTTTATTATGGAATAACACATTTGGTTTTGTTTATGCTGTTCTCACTCTGTGTGGCTGAAAGTCTGACTGTGAACCATTGGTAGTTCATATGTTGGGACAGTTCTCATTCTCCATCTCTGGAGATCTTGTGGAAACTCCTACATTAGGCTGTGTCCCAGTATAACCTCTTTAAGAAGGTTTTCTCCAGAAAATGAAGAAAGAATTGGAAAAAAATGTAAAGAATGTAAAAAAAGTCACATGAGCAAACCTTTAGCACTTGGATTAAATTCCTTTTTTGACAGTATGACTGGGGTTGATAAGGAAGTCCAACTTAAAATGCCTTTGAGACCCTTCAGCAAGATAACAGAACATTTTAAAGAAAGACTTCAAAAATGCTTTGAAGCATTTATATATTTTTCTAAACTCAGAGTTGGTGATGTACTCTTTAAGAATGCACATTTGTTTTACTTCAGGGTTCGTGACAGTTGCTGTACATTTCCATCTGTTTTGCCGAAATCCGTGTGTTCTGTTGGAGTGTTGGTAATTACGGACACATTCCCTCCAGAGCTTCTCCATTTGAGCTTAACAGGAAAATTGGTCTGTTGATAAGCACTTTGATATTTGCTGATCAGCTTCTTGTTGCTACTTACAGGTAGTGACAGAGCCTGCTTTTGAAAGCTGAGGGCTTTCCTTCTGCCTGTTTTGGGTGGCAGAAATTCCTGCAAAAGGCCATGGGCTTTCATTTACTGACATTCACAACTTACAGTTGTTTTAAATACCAAACTGCCTAAATTTTAATGCTTCTCTTTTTTGATTATGTATACAAGTAATGAAAATTACTGTAAAATTATTTGAAAATGTAGGCAGAGGGGTTTTTTTCCTAGGGGCTGAACGGGGCTTTCAAATAGTTCTGGAACATTTCATAGTGTGTGACTGAAAATGGGCCAAATGACCTGCATTTGCTTTGTTTTCATTTGCATCAAGCAGGTGTGAGCAGTCTGTACTTTCCTATAGGCATATCCTAACATTCATCTTGGACCATCACTTGAGCATCAGGGGAGGCACTGCTCCTGTATGGCAGAGGTTATGGCAGAGGTGAAAGATAAAACAGGGATATTTTCCCTCAATAGCCAAGTCTAGGAATGCTCTGATTGATTACCTTTTCTTACCAGTCGTGAGATAGTCAGTCACTCTTGTTTTGTGGGATTTTTTTTCTGCATATTGTAAGAATAGCTGGTGCTTGTGTATTTTCACATTTAGCTCTTCAAACTTGTGCTTGTTGAAGCTTCCCCATGAACTTCACAGAGGGGTGTTAATAACTGGAAGTTGCATTTGCTCCTTGATGTCTTTTTCATTTAAGGTGAGAGCTTGAGGCTTTCCTTTGACATGAGTGCCTTTGTCAAGGTAAGCAGTAGTAAACTAATAGATTGATTCCCTGGTCTTGAGGGTCTCTCTGGAATTCAATACTCCTTGTTGCCTTTGGCATGGTCCCATGAGGTGAGATTTAGGCTATGTGAAAGAGTAAAGTGATGAGGTTTTAGGCTTATTTTAATTCCAGTTTCTGGCTGGCATTCTAGATCTAATAACAGAGTTGTAAATGTTGAGGGAGAAAGAACAACGTTTTCCATCTCTGCCAGGCTTTACTGGTATGCTTCACATTGTAAGCATGTTGATCCCGTTGTCTTGCATAATTATCCAAGAAAACCTGAACTGCATATAAGTGGAACAAAGATAATTTATATTTTTATTTCATTCCAAAGAGGAGAGCTCCGGTTTGGGAATACCTGAAGTAGTCCTTCTGGTTTAGGATTTAAAAGTTCCTTTTAAGGCTAAAGTAGCCCAGCCATAATTCTTTGTTATTTTAACTTCCTTTTTCGTGTTTTGTAACCTTTATATGTTACCATTTTTCCGTGCTGTGGTTCCCTGTGCCAGCATATTTTCTGTAATTTATGTTCAGTCTTTTCAGTCAGGCAAGGTATATGGTTTATTCTAACAAATACCATATGAGTAGATCTGTCTTTGTATGAAATACTCTTTATTTGCAACAAGAAAATAGAGCTGTTGTTCCCAGTAGAGTTGGGCTTACTGCGGGTTTTCTGTAAATACCATACCCGAGTAAACCTTTTTGCTCCAAAATCACTTCTAGTAAAAAGTAGAAAGGAGCTGAACTTTGCTGCAAGAATAGTGGATGTGATCAGCATGTGACCATCCTCCTTTTTTTCAAACAAAGATAATTTGAACTTGTCAGAATTAAAGTGGAGGAAAGAAAAAGTGTAAATAAAAACGTCAAGTCACTATCACTCTTTGAGCTATGCATTGCTTTACAGTAGTAGGTTAGTATTCAGCTTTTCTTTTTTTAGGAAATCTGGTGTTTCAAACTGTCTCAAATTGTGTTCAATAATAACAGTTCAAAAGATTCTTTTAAAAAATCATTCTTTGACAGAATGTCTTAATTACTACAGAAGGGAGGGATCTTTAACAGATGGCTCACAAAATTTTAATGGTATTTGTGTTTGTAGAACAAGCAGCTACTTTATTCACAAGGTATAAAGAACATTAATTTCCTAATTGCTTTCCATATATGTCAAAATTCATACCACCACCCCTGAGGCATTTGTTCTTTGGGACAGAGGATAGGAGAAGGTGGGGTAAGATACTTAAAAATAGTAGCTCCTGGTGTTACCTTGTGATCACTTGAAATTTCAGAGCGGCCTCAGACTTTTTCAGAGCATTGCTTCTTATTTAGAGCTGGTAGGTACTGAAGGCTTTCAGACTGTTTGAAAGCAATCCAATTTTATGTGAAAGAAACTGGGGTTTAGGATCAAATCTGGTGGAGGATTTGTGGATTTGGCAACATCTAGCAGGTTTTTTTTGTTTTAGAAGTGTGATTCAGAATGCTGTGTTACACCAGACTGTACAGGAAGAGTGAGGCCTCTGAAGAGATTCCCACGGTGAGCTGAGGACTGCCTTGAGCTAGATTAATTAAAATGTTCAAGGCAGGGATGTGTTTTGGAATGCTCTCAGGACCAGCCTCAGGCACTTAAATTGGCTTAAATAGTAGGAAGGGTCCCAGAAAGGAGTTCTTATTTTCCCCTGTGCTTACAACTCCGATAAAATTGAGCAGGGATGGCTCCTAGGTTGTAACTCTCATGTGGGAAGTGGAAGTTCAAACCTGTCTCTGCAATTTGCCTAAGAAATGCAGAACCAAAGGATTATAGGTGGGGATGTTTCCTTCTTGTATTAAGGGCATGTGTTAACATGTGGAGACTCGCAGAGGGGAAACCATAAGGGCGTCATCATGATGAGTGGTTGGTGCCAGCACAGATTCTGAAGGAAAGCAATTGGGTGCCTTCCCTTCCCACCCCATGGCAATTAAATAGCTCTGTGAGCAGAGCCTAGCATTTGAGAGTTCGGGCTCCATTTGTGAGAATTTAGGGGAAAAAAATGACTACAGTAGACCTTGGTAACTACAGAATGGGTGTGTAGAGTGTCTTTGAAACCCAGGTGAAGATGGAATTTTTAATTCGAGTACTTTAAAGATTAAGCAGAAGATGAATAGAAGCTTTTTTCAGGAGAAGGAATAATGTTTTTTAGGCTTGAGGATTTCAGTTGTGTCTAATTCCAGCATAAATTCTGCATGTGATTATTCTGCTGAAAATGTTAGTCACTGCTCTTAATCATAAAATTGCCTTCTGGGTTTTGGATAACAATACATCAGTTTAAGCCTTCATGCATAAATGCAATTGCTCTCAAGATTGCCTGAATGAAGCAAAGTAAAATAATCTTCTAATGACACATAGTGATTGAGGTTTTCTGGGTTGTTTCTCTTGGTCAGAATTTTAATATCTTTTAAATGTATTCGTAGGTAAAAACATCAGAGTTTTATCGATACTCCCGGCAGCTGCGACATGAGGTTGACCAAGCCATGAATTACTTTCATAGCGTTCACCAACAGCCTTTGATGGAAATGAAATCCAACAAAATTCGTTCTGCCAAACCCCAGACTGCAGTATTTAGAGGAATGATAGGACACAGTATGGTAAACAGTAAAATTCTTCTCTTGCACAAACCGAGGGTGTGGTGGGAACTAGAGGGTCCTCAAGTACCTTTACGACCAGACTGCCTTGCCATTGTAAATAACTTCGTGTTCTTATTAGGTGGGGAAGAACTGGGGCCAGATGGTGAGTTCCATGCTTCATCCAAAGTGTTTAGATATGACCCAAGACAGAACACTTGGTTACGAATGGCAGACATGTCTGTGCCACGCTCTGAGTTTGCTGTTGGAGTGATTGGCAGGTATGTTTACGCAGTGGCTGGCAGAACCAGGGACGAGACCTTTTACTCCACTGAACGGTATGATATTACTGAAGATAAATGGGAATTTGTGGATCCCTATCCAGTCAATAAGTATGGACATGAAGGGACTGTGCTTGGTAACAAGTTGTACATCACTGGTGGAATTACATCATCTTCAACTTCTAAGCAAGTGTGTGTATTTGATCCCAGTAAAGAAGGGACGGTAGAGCAGCGAACACGGAGAACTCAAGTGGTCACTAACTGTTGGGAGAACAAATGCAAAATGAATTATGCAAGATGCTTTCACAAAATGATTTCTTATAACGGTAAGCTTTATGTCTTTGGTGGTGTCTGTGTGATCCTGAGAGCCTCCTTCGAATCTCAAGGATGTCCATCCACAGAGGTCTATGACCCCGATACCGATCAATGGACTATATTGGCTTCCATGCCAATAGGCAGGAGTGGTCACGGTGTAGCTGTTCTGGACAAACAGATAATGGTTCTTGGAGGCCTTTGTTACAATGGTCATTACAGTGATTCCATTCTCACTTTTGATCCAGAGGAAAACAAGTGGAAAGAAGATGAATATCCAAGGATGCCGTGCAAGCTGGATGGCTTACAGGTCTGCAGCCTGCACTTTCCTGAGTACGTTTTGGAGCATGTTAGACGTTGCAGCTAAAACAGAATGAACAACCCAATCAAATACAAAAGAGCTATACTAATTTGTTGAAAAAAATTACAAACCAGTTGAATTCCTGCGGAGATGTTTCCTTGGGTATAAGAACAACAGCTAAATGCTCAAGAGAAACAGGATGTATGGGGAGTGTACTTACCAAGTGAATTAGAAAAGGTGATATAGTTGGTCTGACCTTGTGAAAGCTTTGTTGTTTTGTTTTTTTTACAGCTCAACCTGTACTTGGGTACAAACAGGTAAAAAGTAACAAAACCAAACCATTTCTGTATTTTATGTTATCTTTTAGATGCTTTTCCCATTAACTGCAAAGTACTCTCAAATCTACTAGGCTTTTTTGTTTTCCCTTATTTAGTTTGGAGAAGAATTTTAACCCTTTTGCATGACTGTTTTCCTGGTTTTGTATAGTGGTACCAATAAGTCTGCCAAAATGCAAATGACACATTTTCTACTAAATTGAAAACAAAGCATTTTTATATTCAAAACACTATTTCTATGCTGCCTTCTATTGTCTGTGTTGTGTTTGTGGGTGAGTAAAAAAAATGTATACACACATGTGCATACACTGTAAAAACTGTATATAAATGCATCTTTTTATGTGCAGTTGCAATATTATATTTTAATTAGTGCACAGATTCAGTCATATCGGTTGAATTTAAGGTATTTCATGAGCTAAATAATTCAAAGTTCTTAAGCAAAACTGGAAGCCTCATTTGGTATCATATTTAGTATATACTGATTGATTCAGTAACCTTAAGCTCTTTATGTTGTTGCTACATAATGAACTGTTGGTTATTTTTTATTTTATAAATTATTTTTTAAAAAGTAAACTCATTTTAGCTGAGTTTCTTTTTGGTTTCAATGTGCTGCCCAGTTTTCTTTTTTTGTTAAAATAGAAAACATCAATAAGCAAATGCTCAGCACTGCTGCAACCCACAGTTATTTTTGGAACTGGATACTGGATATGCTACAGTTTATTGTCAATATTTTCCTTATACTTACACTTCAGTATGAGTACTCATACTGAAGTGGAATAATCTTTTTATTAATATTATTTAATTATTAACTGTTAAGAACTACTGTGTTTTGAAAATACGGAGTTAGATGATTGGTTTGTCAGTATAATTTCTGTTTCTTTTATAAACACCTACACAATTATGGCTACTGACCTTGGAGTGCCTGAATAGAGATGGCTGGTCCAAGAGGGCTCTGGCTATTCCATTGTGTTAACTTGCAGGTATAAATGACAGGAGATTGGTAAGAATTATCTGCCAAGACGTAAGTAATAACAGTAACTGCATTTTGACTATCTTTGTGGATGTAAATTAGCCACTTCTAGAACCTAAAGAAGAGATTTGGGGAAGCTGAGGGCTCACACGTCATTCAGATGCTGAAACATGAGCTGCATGTTTTGTAAAATCTTATGCTGCTGTGTTTCATTTTAAGCAGTGGACTTTACTTTGTATGCAGCAATGCAAAACCACTTTATTCAGCATCTTCCAGTCAGAATTCACTGTAGAAAAGGAATGTACAGTACTCAGGGAGTTCAAAAGAATGCACTTACAAAGGGACCAAAATCACCCTAAATTTTCCATGTTAAAAATACACCTACTTGTGTAAATGAAGTTTGAAATAATAGAGGTTAAAACAATGTGTGAAACTTCTCATATTGTATTCCGGTATCTTTGTAGGAATTATGTTCTGAGTTGAAATATGAGTATTTGGAGCTATATGGCAAGTCAGCAGATTTTTAGCGTTTGTTTATTGTTAGAAATGATTTATTAATTGAGTGTTTTCATATGTTTTAAAAGAAAGAGGGAATGTTTGCCATCATAGCTATACTGATAAGTTATTTACACCAGAAGAGTCTGGACCAAATACTGATATTCAGCCTTCTGATGCAGACTAGTTTGCAGCTAAATTTGTCTTTTTAAATAAGAATTCAGTTTGCTGAATTAGAAATCTAATTTACTCTCTTGATAGCCTAACTTAAAGCAGATGTTGCTTACACTAAAACCTCAGTTTCACTTGAGACTTGTGTGTACATCACCCTACATGGGGAGAGACAAACTGACTCTGGTAGGTGCTGGCTGTACATAGTTCATGGAATATTGGGGCACAAGAGAAAAAAAAACAAGGTTGGGGTTGTTTGTTTGTTGGTTGGGTTTTTGGTTGGGTTTTTGTTTGTTTGCTTGGTCACCAGCTCATTTCTCACTAAGTTAATGGGCAGCAAGCTAATCCTGTATGAGGCACTCTCAAGGGCACGTCACTAAGAGTGCTTCACTTTATGAGGGGCCAGTGCCAGTGTGGGAGCAGCCCTGGCTCTGGCTGTCTGCTGGTCAGCAATCAGATGTTTCAGAGACATGGCCAAGACTTTATTAAAAGTAACGGGAAGGATGGGGGTGTCTCCAGTTCCATTTTTGAGTCTGCATTTAAGGGCCTTCTGAAGCTCTGTGCACTCAGCAACTGCCACTAAATCATTGGTGAGTGCTGACACTTGAAAAATGAAGAACCAGATTGGTTTTGGTGCTCTGCTTTTAAGCTCATATTTATCTTCAGGTGCCCAGTTCTGAAAGATCTTGTTCAGGATTGTAGTAGTAATTGTTCTGTGAAATTATAATTGAACTGTTGGTTTCAGCTTCCCTGAAGCTGTCTCCACTGAGAGGCTGCCTGTAACCTTTCCAGCATTAGCGATGGTTGGAATTGGTTTGGGATTAGAGTGGTAGGGATATGTGAGAATATTTTGTCAATTCACATATCTACTGTGTTTTCATTGTTTCAGACCTGAAATATATAAAGTAGCTTCTGTTCTCTTTTACACTGCAACGGAACTTTTGAGACAGTTACTTTGGTTACTTGGAGGGATTTTTTTCCCAATTGATTTTTTTATGTTTACTTTTAGTATTTAGTTCCAGATAATTTAGTACCTTAATAGGAACCAACCTAAGATGGTTAATGAGAATTGCCTATTACTATCAAATTTTAAGCATTATGGTCAGGTTAAGATGGGTTTTTAAAAACATTTAAATGCCTCTCATTTGTGAAGGAAAAGATAAGTTATGATCTTTGGTTACTAGATTTGGGGGAGGTTCTGCTATTCCCATCCCATAATGGAATACCAGCAAATCTAATGTTACCCGCGTATATAAAATTCAACATATTACTTGCTTTGAAAAGCAAGTGTACTTGCCTTTTTTTAGAAAGGTGGACATAGTGAGCTACAATCTAGGGTTTTGGGGTTTTTTTCACATCTATAGAAAAAAATGTATCAGCTTCATTTCTTAATTTAGCAATCAATTTCAGGAGGAAATTTTCTTTTCAAACAAGACAATGGACAAAAAGCACAGTGTTCCTGTAAAGGGACCGGATACTGCCTGTTCATATTTTACATGCTCCTAGGTCTGTTTTTAGGGGGCAGATTTTTTTTTTTTTAAATAAGTACTGCATAAGGAAGAAATAAGTCACTTTCTGCCACAAAGTGTTGGTAGTTTCATTGTGGGAGGCATCAGCTTAGGAATTTTTTTCCCCTTAATTCAGCTGGAAGATGGCAGACCTTGGTTTTATAGAGGTCCTGCTATTTCAGAAGGCACTGCTAGCAAGTGGCAGCATATGAGCTACCTGGCAACCTGCTTTTATACTACTTTCTTTTTAAAAATGTGGATGCCCTACTTCCTGCAATATGATTGCAGTTCTGTTAGAACTAGCTCTGAGGGTTTGACTCCAATACTTCCCTGGTTCCTGAGATTTGCAGCTATTTATTCTTGAGGCCCTCCTGTCCTAGGATCCCAAGTGCTGCATTTCCTCATGCTTCTAATATGGTAACTACTTGTGTCAGGGATGAAGCTTCACTTGACACTCAGGAAACAAAGACAAAATTCAGCAGATGCAAATTCAAACTGATCTAAGAAACCCCATTGGTTAACTCATTATGTCCATTCTTTAGCAAAGGGAGGGTAAGCGTTGTGGGGAGACACTAACAGTTCTTTAAAATAAACTTCTAGTTTGTGTCAGCCTGCATATGTCAAAGTCTTTTTAGAAGTAGTCCCACTTGTAGAGGTATTTTGCCTTTTTAACATACTTTTCCTTAAAAAGAATAGTGAATTGGGCCCCAGATTCTATTAACACTTCAGACGTGGACTTCACGTATGTGAATAGTCCAATACAAAGAAACAGAAAACTGTGAGGTACTTAAAGGAAAACATGTAAGCACAAGTGTTACTAAGCCTGTGCTTAATAGTTTATAGGATTGGGACCATCAGAGAAAACAGCCCTCCTGCTCTCTTGCTAATAAAAATATATATAGCTGGTGAAGTTACTTGAATAAGCATCTGTCACATGTGGTGGGGTTTACTGAAGGAGAGTGGGAAGATCATAACTGGAAAACACATCATCTATTTAAGCAGAGCTTGCTGGTGTCCTGTAGCTAACATTCTGAGATTTTCATGTTTGTTAAACAACTTAAAGCTGCTTAAAATAAATACTAATGACTACTTCTGCATCTGTATTCTATTTCTGAAAGTTGGATAGTAACTTGAAAATTTCCATTTGTGTGGGTAAATGTCATAAAACACAGTTGTATGTGGCAGGTGGCAGAAAAACTAATTTGTTTGGAGCACAGCTTTCCTGTGTGTCCCTCTACTAATTTTTTTATACTTCTCTAAGTTCAATTTATGTAATCTTTTAAAAATAGCTTTCAGAAATCAATTTGAAATACCTTTGGATTAATATTAAGTTGGTAGCTAGGGGAAAATAATTTCTATTTGCAGATAGTTTTTATTTATGGCTCTGGTAGAAAAATCTTACTGTAAGTCTAGGAAATGAAGTCTCTGTAGGACTGTAAATTTAGCTATATTTAGGGGGGGCTTTTATTACCTCAGTGGGACCCACCTAACTTTTATGTCAGTGTTGGAGCAGGTGAAAGGAAGAGTGAATTATGTTTTTATTTTAAATATTTTTCCCTATATATTGTTATTTTTGTAGATCTTTTAAAATAAATTATTACATGCTGGAGATTGCAATTCCACTATAATATCCCACAATTCCAGTATACAATATCAGATTGTTTGTATTGAAAAGAATGTATTTGATAAGTTAACAGGAAAAGTTATTTTCAAACTGTACTGTGTTTGTGTCTAGCTATTGGAAATACTTTTCCTATAGAAAATTAAAATTATATGTATATGACCTCATATATACATTTGGATTAATTGTCTAATGATTACCCTAGGGCTGCTATAAACTTGTCTAATTTAAGAACTGCCTCTTTTTAACTGCTTTAAAGCATTTTTTGTCTCTTTTTTTTTCCAGAAAGTAATTTTTCCTTGCTATGGATACAGTATGCTCAGACTTGCATATGTGCTTTGTTTGGGTTTCAAGCTGAAAAAAAATGTATAAAATGTGTATAAAGAAAATTGTAAATAAAATATTTTTAATCTTTAAACACTCTTGTGTAAACTTTGTAATACTCAAAGATGTAGTGGACCTGGGTTATTTTCTCCAGGACTTCAGAGATGACTCAGTTAAACAAAACCTGAGTTTTCTTCAAAAACTGTCTTGTTGCAATGTTTATGTAAGATTTTGTTCACGCAATCCCATCAAGTTGGATGTGCTTATATAAGCAACTTCAAGCTCTTCTCTTTAGCTGTATTTTATAGTCTCCCCAGTGTTGATTGCTGTAGTGTGTTTATCTGTTCACTCTGCATTTCAAGGCTGAAGGAATGTTTGGAGTTGGTTGCTGCATTTGCCCCCAGTGTGAAGTTTTGAATTCAAACTGCCCAGGCTGAGCAGGCAGGGCAGCCTCTGGTGCTGGTCAGCAGGAGAGGCCATTCCCTGCTGTGGGTACTGGGGATGGAGCGCTCCCACACGAGGTGTGCTCAGCACACCCTTGGAGCTCAGAGTGCCACAAGGCCAAGAGACACTTCTTCACATTTCCTGGAACTGCAAGGGGAAACTTCATTTCAGGATTAAAGTGTTGGACCAGCATTCAATGCCAGCGAGGGGGAGCAGGGTGGGAGGGCAGGTAAAACAGGTTATAATCCTATTTTCTCAAGCAGTCTGATGAAAGCCTTCCTTGTCAGTCCATTGCCACACTTTTCCTTTCTCTGCCACTATTTTGTCAAGTCTCTCTCAGATCAAAGCCCCTGGTTTAAAAGTCTGCTGTCAAGAATGTTTGAAAATAACTGTAAAAATATTTTTTTCAATAATGAGTTCCAAAATAGCATTTTAGTTTTATTTTAATAATTCAAATTACTTCAAAGTAACTTTCCCCATCCCCCTTTCCTTCCGCTCCATTTTTAGTAACTTTTCTTCATCTTACACAATGTACTGTTTAATGGAAGAATGCTGTGGATGAATTAAAGGGAGGAAGGGCCACTTATAATTGTGATATATCCCCATTTTGAGTTCAAAAGGAGACCAGATGCAGTGACTGATACAGTGGATCAGTGGAGAAGATGACAATCATTTCACGCTGTAAATATTACTTACATTTCTTTTTATTTGCCTTTTTAATTTCCCTTCTCAGTGAGCCAGGCTGAACTTTTGGCAATATCTTTTTCCCAAGATGTCACAATGCCTGATTTTATTTACTTGTTAGCACCTCTGTAGTTCACCAGGCATTTCCAACAAAGTTCCCATTGTTTCACTAAGAGCTCTCACACTTTGACTCGTTCATACCAAATTCTTCACTTTTTTTAAATATATGTGACCTTATTTTTTGGCAGTAGTTAGTAATCTGTGTTCACTTGTTTTGTATGGTATGAAATGAATGTTATTTTGGCAAAGGGCTTATTCAGTGAATGCCTTCTGTATTCTTTGCTATAAATTATCCTTGTTGACATTAAATTCTTAATTTCAACAGCTGTTCCCCCTTTGTTATAGATTAAGATTGTGGAGTTCTGGGTTTTGTGTTTATTTGTTTCTTTTTTGAATCCATTAGCTTCCTAATATGGAAAGGCAGAGTGCTGCTTTGGGTGTTGCACAGATTCTGTATCAGTTCTGTACCTTTTGAGTTCATAACACTCTTGTGGATATGATTTCCTCTAGCCTGTCAAATCTTGCAGATAGTTCAGTGTCATCCTTTAGCTGAAGTACCACCTGGTCCAAGGCAACTTGCTTGGCATGTGCAAAACCTTCATTCAAGGAAGACGGTAGGGAATATGTGTGAAGGCAGCTTCAATTTCTGGTTTTCATTGACACACTTCACTTCTACATTCAATCTGTGGTTGTGCTGGAAGGTGCTTTGGGCAATGTTTACAGGTAAAATAAACCTCATCATGATGTCTGAGCCAGCAGTGACTGGTCAGCTATCTGTCTATTGGAATGAACGCCAACATTAAGCATCATATGCTGAGCACCAAACATTATGTGGTATTTAAAGGAACTAAAAAATACTCTTTGCTGTGTATCTGATGTCTTCAAATGTCTCCTGGTGGTATCACCCTTGGTAGCATTCCTCCTGTATTACAAAAAATGTTGTTCAATAAATAGTGCTGAATAAAATACCTGTTTTCACATGAGGTAGAGGACTTTAATGGTTAACCCTTTTATTGCACTATGTAATTTTACCAGACAGCTATGTCTGTCTTTGGCTTAAACTGGCAGCCTCCTTTCCCACTGCCTTTTCAGCATGTCCTCAGGCATGTTCTAACATTGGTTTGTTTGGAGTTTATCATGTGGTTCATCTCACAAGTTTGAATTACACTATGTAATTATTTTTTCTGTATGAGAATCTTTTCTGTGATGAATTGTGCATGGTGTGGGTCTCCTTATATGTACTTGATGCTATTGATGAGACTTTCTGACTTTACCATCCTTTCTTGGTCAAAGGAATTATATAATGCCAGCAGAAACCAAGTATTTCCTCTGTGTTTAGGTTCTGCCATTTGAGGGTAAAAGTTGTAAGGTGGTCAGTGGGTTCCTCATGTGTTTACCTTCCCAGATTGCCAAAGTCTTACAAAATACATGGGATTGTTCTTCTGGTGTTGATGGAAGGCACGGCTTAAGTGCTTCCCCTGTGTTGTTATAGTGATGACCTTTATTTTAACTCCTGGAAGGCATTAAATTGCTCTGCTATCATCCCCCAACTCTCAGAAAGCCTTCTTGGCAAATTTATGCCCAGAAAAAGAGTCCAAGTTACTAAAGTGTCCTTCATCAGCTGAGGATGTTCCATAGGATTTGCCTTGTGTCACACATGCTCTCACTTCTTCCTCTGGCTCTTACAGGTAGTTCTGCAAGGATTTTTTCATCTAACGCAGGTGGCAACTTGATACCAAGAACTGAATTCTAACTTACTATAATGAAATCCAAAATACCAGAGTTTCAGAAGATGTTTCAGAGGGCAAAAGCTTTTTTTTTTTTTAATTTATTTCTTCTCTTCCTGATTTGGAGTTCATTTATTGCAATCAGGAAGTTAATGTCAAGTAACCAAGATTCCTAATCTTTCTCCTGACAGATTATCAAAAGCACTGCAAAACATGTAGTCAGAAGGGAAAAAAGGTGATGATAATTCACTGAACTGTAGCTTTTAGCTGAATGACTTTTCATGATCAAAGTTGGGAACAGATCCAATTAACAACATTCTTGGAAGTGTTTTAGCTGTTTTCTGAAAGAGGTGGATTTTGGCTTAGTGGTATTCTCTGAAAACAAGAGGAGTGAGACTGACCTCTGCATAAGTTAAATAAACTAAATACCCTAGCTAAGGAAATCTCAGTATAAAATTGTTAACACCCAAATAATAACCAACTGTACTCTGCAGAACTTATGCTCCTTAAAAAGTGATCAGAGTTTCTCAATTTTAGTTTTGTCCTAGCTTTGCTGTGCAGAGATTTTTTCCCATGGTAAAAATGATTACAAGAATGTATTTTTTGCTAAACTTGTTAAACCAGGGGAGAAAGCCACAGAGAGATCTGCTCTCAGATCTTCAGCCTTGTTCAAAGTAGGGCAGAACACATTAAAGTGACTGGATGGGTTAGCAATTTTCCAGTACTTTAACTTTTGATGATTTATGCATCTGCTGTGGATGGAAATCATCCAATATCCTCCAGAGATAATGTCTGGAACCAGACATACAATTTACCTGTTTCATATTCCCATTTTCTGTAACAATGGATTGATCCCTCGGGCTTTTCAATTCATGCAGTTGCCACTCTTGATGTTCCATGAAGTTGCTCCTATTTGTAACACCCAATTTCTGGGCCCATGTAATACCCTGCATTGTTATATGCAGAAAGGAGTAAGAATCTGTTCGGTCACACTTGAGAAATGTGACATTTTTCTCATCTCTACAACAGCCAAAGCAAGCTAAGGCATTGGTTTTTTGGTGTCCCAGCACCATATTGTACTAATTTGTGAGCCTGAGGAGTAGTTTCAAATGCTGTGCTTGGTGGAAGCAGTTAAAAGTAACAACTCTGTCAGGCTGTGCCCCTGGGTTCCTACACCATGAGCTGCAGTCTTGCCAACCACAGCCCTTCTCGGGAAGGAGTGGGCGGTGGACATCAGTAGCATCACAAAGGAGGAGTAGTAGGGGATAAGGTTAAACAGATAAGGGATCATTAGGGGGAACTGTCTAAATGACCATTTTTTGATTGTGAGAGGCCCCTGGAACATGTCCTAAAGTTTCCTAAGGGCGCTTCAGGATTAAGCTGTGTAAGGCTGGGTGTTGCTCCTTTGTGGCAGATGCTCCCAGAAAGGAAGCAGTAGTGCAAGGTACCAGATGTGATGGGTTTTAATGAATATGAGGCAAAGGAATGCAAAGGTGCAAACCCAGCCTGAGCAAATGCTGATACCACAGAGCAAGGAACTGCAGAAGGACTTCCTGACTAATGAGAGCTCTGCACAGAAACCAGATTATGTCCCAAAAATGGCACTTTCCTTCCAGAAGGAATGTGTACCTTTAACTGAAAATTATTTGGTAGGCCTAGAAACTTGTTTAGGTAAATAATGTATTACATTTAATATGCATGCATATTTATGAATATATGTAAATCAATACATTTACAGGCAAATGAGGTAAAGCTGTTCACATCACCTTGCTAAGAAATTGGGGATTATTGTGAAAATAATTAAGGTAAAAAACCCTCATACACAAACTATATAAAGAATGGCAACAAACGCAGGACCTTTCATCTGTTAGCCTCAATTGATTTCCAGAATGTATCTTTCCTGTTCAACTGAAATCTGAGGTGCATTTGAATTTTGAAAGGAGTTGGGCTTTGTGGTGATGGGTATTTAAGGGCTTCAAAAAGCTCTTTGTGTTCTCACTGCTACTGGTGGCCTGTTATCTGTGCTTGACTAGGCAATCCACACATCTCTGTTGGTGGTATCAAAAACTTGTTGATAGAATGACAGAAGAATTATTCCTTGTGGCTGGAAGGAGTAGCTGAAAAATGTGGAACCCAAGCTACTGGTGGCTGCAGCGAGGATCCAAGGATTTGAATTAGGGAAGGACTATTTGGGTTTTCAACCATGGTAATACCAAAAGTGAAACAGATACAGTTGAATTACACTGGGGTTTTTGCATTATATATGCCTCTCTTCTACCTGTCCCTTGTCTTAGACTATAGAATATTTATTAGGAAAGCACTGATTGTATTTTGGATGCTGTCAAAATGTGACAAAGCTGGTGAAACAACAGGTGCTGAAATTCAAGTCCCGGTTTACCTCAGATGTGAATGCAGTAAGGAGTTTGCTGCAATTAAAGGTAGGTCAGTGGAAAAGCATAAATAGCTCTGCAGTGGCATCTGTTCTCAACACCCAATTTACTTTCTGAATGTGTGACTTCAGACCTGGTAGCTGCCAATAAAGTGCCTCAGACAAACGTCAAAAAACGACTCATCATAAGTGTGAAAAGAAAAAGCACAAGGTAAGTTTCACTATAATGACAGTATCATTAAATACAATAATCTGTTCAATTTCGCTTTGTTTTGTTTCTGTTTAGGAAGTGAATGAAGTAGAAAGGATGAAGGAGTGTTCTTATGGACATGCAAACTACTCCCGCTTCACAAAGGCATTGGGAAAAGTCTCATCGTGCACCCAATAAAAGCCAGTTCAATTTGCTGCCTAACAAAAACGTGCTAAAAGTGACAGGAACCCGAGAAATGGATCATGAGCTTTGCAGAGCACCCAGCAGAGCTCTGTGCCTGACATGCCCCTCCCACCGTGCCTTGTGTGGGCATTTACAGGCCAGGCTCACAGCATTGGGAGACCTGGTTCTGTTTTTCCTACTAACTACATCTTTTCAATGAATTTGAAGAGAGGTCTGCCAAACAGCATCCTTTCCACTTAAAACACAAACAAAAAGCTCCAAGAGGCAGACTAGCAGTTTAATTTATAAAGACATTAAACCCCAATTCTAAACAGGCTGGCAAAACTGGAGTGGCAAGTCATGGTATTTTAAAAAAATCATTTGTTTTAATGAGAAAAGGTGCATGGAAAAACACGGGGGGGGGGGGTTGGGGTTGTTTGTTTTAATATACAAGAAGATTTATCATGAAGGAGAACATCAAAATAAACCAGTATTCCAGAATTATAACGTTTTCCAGTGATCAGTGTGAGTAGGTAACTTCATTGGTATTTGATGGACAGATGTTGCACACTCAGATTTTAACATTATTGTGCAACAGATAATTTTTTTCCTACAATTATAAATCTGTGGAAAAGAACTCTAATTTTATTTGTAGTAAAGGATTTGTTTTCCTGAGCGAAAAATAGACTGTAAACAAGCAATCTAATACAATGTTATGAGGGCTCAGACCATAATGGCTGAGGCAGAAGCTTAGAAATCAAGTTCCTTAAATTGTATTTCTGCCTGTGATGACATAGTTTATGAACTGTGGCAACATTGTCAAGCTTCTCTGAGCTGCAGTTTTCTGAAGGAAATGTGTCTTTCACAAATATTTAGAAAAGCCAATTACCAAAGAGAAAGAAAAATGCTGGCGTGCAAAATCAAACCTAAATTTGCTAAAGGTTCTTACATTAGAAACAGCCAGGAGTCAATCATGCCAAACCTCTTTATTCTGTGACTTCAGTAGCAGAAACTTCCCCTCCTTTTTAAGTCTGTCTGACAATGTTTTGGACTGTGCATAATCCACTATAGCATATATTATCCTTGTCCCAGGGAATTTTTGCAGGGACAACCTCCTCCAGCATAAGAGAAGAATCCACCTACATAAAAGGAAATATATTTGTATTGTTCTATAAAAAGGTTTTCCCATTTATTTTAATAAGTTATAGCAGTAGTTTTAAAGATTAACTTCCACATGAATGAAAAAAGTACACTGAAGATGCCTAAGCTAATAAAATTACTTGGATTATTTTTTTTTGAAACAACCATCTGTTTGTCAGATATTTATATCTGGGTTACATAATTATATTAATAATTGCTGTATAGCCACTAGATATAAATTGATGACATAAAAATACATATACATAACATTTACACCCTTTTATGTCCAGAAAGAATTGGAATTTTCTTTACTGTTCATGTACTAAACTTAAAAAGACAATGTATTTGAAATATTCTTATGTGTGCCCCCTGCAAAAATTGAGGAACAGTTGATTCTACCCATGGCATGGGACTTAGCTTTGGTTGAGAACTAACCAGAGCAGGTGCCATTATTCACCTTGATGTCATCACTGTTCTTGTGGGCTCACCTGTAATTTTGAGCTTTGAACATTTTCTTTCTCAAATGTGTTGAGAATTATTAATAAAATGCATCAAGAATTACAACTGCTTTGCCAACTACACCATCACTCCATATCCTGACAAAACCTCCAAAAAAAGCTGCAAAATCAGTTTTCCATACACATTTGCCTCACTCTGGCTGCTTATATTCTGTAGATATAACTGGTTGTGCAAAACATGGTGCAATGGAGAAAGAGGACGATTAATGTTCCTCAGTGACTGGTCACTTAGGTACATTTTAGGTTGAACTCTTCCATGCTAAAATCTTTATAACCAAATCCATAACAAAATATCAGTACTGTCTGTGAGTGCTGGAGCTCATCTTGTACCATTTGTTCATGGTATTTCTGCTGTCCCATTAATTTGCCTGTTAAGGAGCATTGCCCAGTTCTGCAATGCAGAGGTTAAACTCTTTCCTGCTATAGCTGCTTCTGTTAGGTCTATAAAGAATCTGCAGTAAAGAAATACAGGTATTTTAAGAGGGAACAACAAAAATTATCATCACAGAAAATCGTACTAGGGTGCATACCTTGTCTATCTTTCCACAGTACTGTTCCTGATGGACTGTTTGCTGCCATATTCTTCAGGTGATTCACCTTTTGCATTAAAATTCTTCTGATAACGTTTTCTGGGACTAACATGGTGCTGCTCATATTCTAAAATTAATATTAGCTTTTTTCAAGAAACTATTTCTTGAACACCTCCAAGGATGGTGAGTCCACCACCTCCCTGGGCAGTCTGTTTCAGGTCCATTTTCTGACAGAAATTTAGCACTTCTCATTTCTGATATTCATCTCCCACTGAGTTACGAGTCAGTCACCATGGGATGTACACGAGACACTCCCTTGCCACAGATGTGAGCAGAAAAAGCTTACATGTCTCCAACTCACCCAAGTGAGCTGGGAGATGCTGCAGGGGATGCAGAGACCAAAGGGTATAAAAATACAAAAAAAAGTGCTTGGTTTTTTTTTTTATATGATGAGATTAGAAAGGCACAGAACCCTATCCATACACTAGCCACATTGTGCTGGTTTTGGCTAGGGTAGAGTTAATTCTCTTCACAGTGGCTGGTAAGGGGCTGTGTACTGGATTAGTGCTGAACATAGGGTTGATAATACAGAGATGCTTTTGTTATTGCTGAGCTGGGCTTACAGAGAGTCCAGGCCTTTTCTGTTTTTCATACAGTCATGCTGGTGAGGGGCTGGGAGTGCCTGGGAGGAGACATATCTGGGACAGGTAACCCCAAATGACAAGAGGGATATTCTGTCTTCAACACATGAGTAACAAAAGCATTTCTGTTACTATAAACCCTGTGTTCAGCACTAATCCAATACACAGCCCCTTACCAGCCACTGTGAAGAGAATTAACTCTACCCCAGCCAAAACCAACACACCCATCCAATTTACACTGGCAGTGAGACAGACGAGCAATGAAGTGCTGGAGGGTCTGGAGCACAGGGCCTGTGAGGAGCAGCTGAGGCAGCCGGGCTTGCTCAGCCGGCTGAGAGGAGGCTCAGGGTGATGTTGTCCCTCTCCACAACCCCCTGACAGGAGGGCGCAGCCAGGGGGGCTCGGTCTCTGCTGCCAGGCGGCCTGTGACAGGACAAGAGGACACGGTCCTAAGCTGGGCCCGGGAGGGTTTAGGTTGGACATTGGGAAGAATTTCTTCACAGAATAGGTGAGTAGACACTGGAATGAACTGCTGGTGGAGTCACCATCCCTGGAAGTGTTTAAGGAACGACTGGAGGTGGCTCTCAGTACCATGGTCCAGTGGACAAGGTGGTGTTCAGTCACAGGTTGGATTCGACGACCTCAGAGGTCTTTTCCAACCCAATTGATTGTGTGATCGCTGAACAGTCGAACCTTTACAAAGGCTGCAGGATAACACGCCGAGCCATGCTGCGGGGCTGAGGGCTAGCGTGTAAGCCCTTTCGGCACCCCGGCACCTCGCTTTTCTCCCACACAAGCCCGAAGCCATTCCCTCATGGCCGCCATCACCCTTTGACCCCCTCCGCTCCCCGAGCGGCGCCGGCGGGGCGGGCACTGGGCGGGGCCGCCGGTGACGTCACGGCGCGGTGACGCCATCGCTCCGTCGCCGCGCGCCCGGCGCCGCCATGTTCAAGGTGAGGAGGGGTCCCCGCGCCCGGGCCGGGCCCGCGGCTGTCCCCGCTCCGCCCGCGCCTTCTGCCTCTTAACTCTTCGCGGGCTCTTAGTCCCACTCTCCTGGCAGCTGCTTGATCACTCCTTTTAGCGCTTCACAACCGCGTGCCCTCCGTGCTGCATGAAAAGAGACACATGCCTGACTTAAAATTGCTGCTGGGGTACATCGGCGCGCAGCCCTGTTGCCGCACAGTTTGGATTCGTGCGTGCAGATCACATTCCTTCTTTACAGTCGCTTTTCATTTGGAAATTGCTTCCAGCAGCGCGGAGCTGCGTTACCGCAGAGTTTGGGTTCGTGCAGTTGTCGCTTGAAGGCGTCAATTCGATATTGAAAAGTCACGTTGAAAAGTCATGTTTTTAGTGCGTGAAGGTTGTCAGGGGAACCTGCGAAAAGCAGGGTCCGGCTCTCGTCCCAAAGGTCTTTGCCTGTGATTAGAGCAGCCCCAGATCCCATCAGGCTGAAAGCAAGCTCTGTGTGCCGGTCAGATCCTGGTTACGGCTGCTCGTTTAGGAAAAAAAAACCAAAACACCAAAACCTGGTGATGCTCGATTCTTGGTATTCATTTCCCTTGGTACCATTTTCTGTGTGAAATATGGATAATATATATCGATATCAATATATGAGTATACTAAGTACTAATATATAATTGAAACACAAGGAGTTCCATCTCAACGTGAGGAAGCAGTTCTTCACGTAGAGGGTGGCAGAGCACTGGAACAGCTGCCCGGGTCGTGGAGTCTCTCTGGAGACATTCAAAGCCACCTACCTGGACGTGTTCCTGTGTCACCTGCTCCAGGTGACCCTGCCGTGCCAGGGGGTCTGGGCTGGATGATCTCCAGAGGTCCCTTCCAGTCGTGACAGTTCTGTGAGTCTGGGGTACTGAGATGTGCTGAGCCCTCACTTGCTCTGCTCCTGTCACAAATTCTTTTTTCTTTTTGTGCTTTAATGTTGGGATTCTGTGCTTGGAATCAGTGAGAATTCCATAGTTGATGCTGAGTTGTCATTAGAGGGGTTATTTGTGAACCTGTGCATTTAGGCACTATGGGTAATGTTAGTGCTTTTATACAGCCATTGAGGATTTAGGTCCTTCAGGCCAACCTGATGTTACGCCTCCAGGAGTCAAAGGGGAAGGTGGCTTTTTGTCCAGGATATTTGTGCTTCAGGGACAGGAGTGTTGAAGAGTTTGGATTTTGGTTTTATGTTTTTCTAGTTTGGATTGAGAAATAGGAGGAAGAATAGAAAAAGATGAAGTGGTTTCACACGTTAGGACCAGTATCAGCCTTCTCAAAAGTGTGCTCAAGCTTTTCCTATCTAAAGGAAAAGATGAATTCTTAGCTATAGAGGAGTAAAAGTATCTTTTTTTGCTTAAAATAACTGCAGAGCATTGCCAATAGAAGAGAATGTTGGCTCTGCTTTTCTGATACTGAGTGCCTGTAAGATGGGCAGGCTGAAGGCACGGCTCAGTCAGTCAAAATGTTTTACTAAAGCAATTGTTTTAGTAATATGTGGTTAGTGTGGAATTCAAAAACGAGATCCTAAAGGGAGTTTTGGAAACAAAAAGTACAGCAGTTGATCTTTCATACTCCCAATAACTATTTCTCTGTGTGCAAATATACAATATTTCAGCAGCAGTTCTGTCTGTCCTCTAAGGTAGCTGTTGTAGGGGACCTTTGCAGTATGACTTGAACTGCACATTTAAGAAGAAATTCAACTTGCAATTTCAGAGGTTAGTTTCATTTTGTTAAAAAGTAAAACCAAAGGAAAATGTCTGCACTTCAGTATCTTGATAACATAGTTGACATTTTCAGTCTGAGTAGTTCTGTGGTCACTGATACTGTTTTATGAAATGCTTCCAGTCTTGTGCTCTGCTGTTTGTGTCTTTTTATAAAAATCTCAAATATTTAAAACATTTGGTTTTAGTGTCTCTGCTGGTGACATTTAGCACCATTTACAGCATTTGAAAACATATTTCATAATGAAAATGCATTTAGATTTTTACCTTTCAGCGACAGAACAATTTTGCAGTGAAAAAAAGAAAGATTGAGGAAATAAACTCTACAGCTGTTAATGGTTAGTAGCATTTGTTTTTGTCCCGGTTAATGGAAGTGTGTGAAAAGTGTTTAAGCAAACATTATTAAAGATTATCCTTGTCCTTCCTGGGCTGTGAAACAGCTGATCCAGTCATTGTGGTGTTTCATTTGTAGAGATTTAGTAATGAGTCCATAAATTCAGACCAGGAAAAACTTCCACTTGAGGCAAGTTTTTCCGTATCTTTTGATCCACTAGATCCCTTGTGTCTTTCAGAAAAACACTCCTGTGACCTAGTTCTTGTGCGCTGTTTCTCTACACTTAAACATTTTTAGGAAGTTTGACAACTATATAGTCTAGTTTGAGGAGTCTCTTGGTGACATTTAATAAACATTTCTCCTGCAAAGCAGTGGAAGAAATTTAAGCTGCAAATGCTTGAGTGCTTACAATAAGCTGATGTGATCTGGATAATTTTAAAGCTATTTGCTAACAGTCCTGCAACAGACAGAAAGAGCAATTGTGCCGTGGCTGAGCCAGTTACCACCACCACAGCGTGGAGGATGTGTGGTTTGACAGCTTCAGTCTCACAAGCAGCTAGGTCAGTGCAACAGACCCTGCCATTTGTGAAGAGGCCCTGCTGCCTTCTCCTTTCTCATGCCCTCTCCCCTGCCTACACAGTTCCTCTGGTGCTTGTCAGGCTGTTGTGGAAGGGTTCAATTTGCTAAGCCCGCACAAAGCTCTCCACTTCTCTTTCAGGATTAATCTTTTGCCCAATTGGCGAGGTGAATTGCCTCAGGGTGGAAGCATCCGGCCACCAAAGCTAGGGCCAGGTGAGCAGCAGCACTTCTGGGAACCTGTGCTGGAGAGGAGCCAGAGCCTCCAGAGGGGTGTTAGATCCACTCGTGCTGTAACCTGAAAGAGAAAACACAGGCTCTTGTAACTGCACATTTCCTGAGCAGTAACAGGAGTGTGAGACATTGAAAGCTTTCCCATTTCAGCTGATGTTTCTGGAGTTGTACTTTGCTGTTAATAAAGATGTGTGTTTGCTGGAAAATGCTCTCTGGGCATTCTTGATTTACCGTGCAGCTAAGGTTTTTTTTCTTCTGTTTTTTTAAGTTGAAGCAGACTTTCCATTTAGAAATTCAGTTTAGTGCAGGTCCTGAGTATTGGAAGAATTATATCCACCTTACTCATGGTGGTTGTGTTGTGTGATTGGATTGAATCTGAAGTATTAAGAAAACAGTCAAGTAATTCATGTTTCTCACAGAAAAGTAGGAGTGTCCTAGGGTGACTTCATGATGCTTGTATCCCCAGTCATCTATTTGGTAATTGTTTGTTTATTTAATGTAAAAGATTCCTAAAATTCTTAGAAAGTATTGATTTTGTTCTGGTATTTATAGCTGTGGGTCTCTTTGTTTTCCTAAATCTAGATATAGGTATTAAGTAGAAGTAAAACACTGAACTTCTTGGTACTAACTATGGAAAATTTGAGGTATTAGGAGAATTCACAAAGTTCTTTAAAATATTAATATAACCTTGCTATTTAAACTCAGAAAGTTAATACAAAAATTATTTTAAATTAGAGAAAACAAGATCTTTTTGTGAGATGAAAACTGATGAGATTAGCATATATTTCCACTGCTTCCTTTAGCCTTTGGCTTTTCCAATTATCATCTGAGTGATTTAGATGTTACCATTTGAGTGCCTGAGAGCATTAGATGATGTGATGTGCTGCTGGCCCACCTTTCTCCTTATTTCCAAGCACCAGGCATCTTAATATATCACTTTTACCATGTGGAGGGACATAAACACTGTTTTCCTGGCTATGTTCAAACCTGTTGCCGTTTTGTTTGCACACAGTGATGTTCTTGTCTTGCTATAATGTTTGCAGGTAATTCGGCTGGGGGCCACCCCTGTCAGCCTGAGCTTGCTCTCTATCCAGGTTTATGCTGCCTCTTCAGAGAAGACTTCCAAAAAGGAGTTTTTGAAAACTGAGGAGGTAAGCGTGGTTAGAGTCGTAGTGCTCTTCTGTCTAAGGAATTCTGGGAACATTGTGTTTTGATGTATGAAAGCGTTTAGGTGCCTCTTGTCACCTTTTGTATTCATGCCTTTAAATTCGCTTCTCAGTTTTCCACAACAGAGACATCTATATCGTTTTGCTTGTGGGTATTGCATTTGATGTTCTTCACTTGATACTGCCAGGCTTGCTTGTGTGTTAGATCTTTTTCCTACATTAAAACCTTCTATTCTTCATTCAGAAATTACATTTTCATGTTTGTAGATCTACTTATGGTTATATTTCAAATCCACAGGAATATTTTCTTTGCTTTTTATCCAGATAATACCACTTACTTTTTACTTTAAGTACTGTTGGTAAATTCTAATAAAAATTTATGTATATTCTCTACTAACAGCAAATCAGAATGTTTTATTTCTAAAAATACTCTCTTTTTCATGATCAAAATTTTTGTCTGGCAATACTTTGACTCTACCATAGTAGCCAACAGAATTTTATTAGTTTTTCTTTCTTCACAATATCCAGACCTAAGCAACAACAAATACAATAAGTAGTGGTAATAAATACCTGTTACGTTTTCATTTCTTTAAGATGTTAGAAATGTCATGGTTATAAGTAGAGCCTTAAAATACCCTGTCAGACTGTAAACTCACCAGCATTGTTGCACAGGCTTTTAAAAGTCTCCAGCACTAAAAAAATGAAATAGTTCATAACCAAATCCAGCTTTATACGCATGAGGGTGTGCAGTTGTTTTAAACATTTTGAGTACTTCAAGCCAAGCTAAAGTGTAGTACTGTAAGCAGAGGAGCTAAATCAGGCTGTGTTTGTGCCTGCTTAGGTCTCTTGGCTGGGCAGTTCCTGGGTACAGAGTGAGAGGAGCCGTGGTTGCCCTCCCTGCCCGGGAACCTCAGCCTGGGCTGTGCCACCCTCCTCTGCCTGAGTCAGTCGTGAGGCAGCAGCGTGGAGTTCATGTGAGCTGAGTAATGGGCTTGCCATCAACTCCAGCACAGCAGAACGTGCAAGCCATGGAGTTTTGGCTGCCTTTCTTGCCATTCACAGGGTGTTAGTTTGGCTCTCTACTGGGTCAGCTGTCTAGTTTCATAAAATATATGGGAATTTCCTTATCTCCGAGGCTTCTGTCCTTGTGCCAGACATTGCTGTTAGGTTGTCCAACAGGATCAAAGTTCAGCTTGTGACTGTGATTGCCAGGTTTCCTAGGGAAGTGAGGCTGAAAATGCTTGTCTTTCAAAGTATTATGGGAAGTCCAGCTGCACAAGTTATCAAATTATTGGGTAAATTTGATGTAATTTTATATTACATTATAGTTAGCCGTTTTTTTGATTATGACAGAGAGACAGTTCTTTTCCATCTGATCATGAAAAGAGAGCTAGCTACATTTTAATGCAGCAATACTTGTAATCATCAGTTTATAATAAACTACTAAATGGAATATAAATATGGTGTAAAATATAAGCTCTTTATACTAAACATCTGTGTTGTATATAAACTGCTAGAAATTTTAATAGGTTTTATTTTGATCTGCACTTTGCTGCTCAACAGTACAAACTTGAGTCTTTTTTTTAATGGAATACAATTTCAAATATCCTTAGGTAATTGTATTAAATGGTGTGATTCTAAACCCTGAGCAGGGTGGTTTAGTATTTATTGTGTGAAGATGCCCATTGCTCGTTGCAGTTCCTCTTTGCTCGGTGCCAGGGTGCCATTAATGCTGTCAGTTGCTGATGTGGTTAATGACCAAAGGTTGGGATGCTGTACCATTTTCCTGCTCAGTAACAAACAGACATCCATTTGTATTGGATGTTACCTTTGTTAGAAGGTGCTTAGGCTCTTTAATGATGGCCTGTGCAAATATGGAAAATGATTGATTGTGATTTCTAGTACATTCAGTATGTTAACTGGGAACCAGAAGTGCTGATTAAGATGAGAAACATTTTTCACAATTATGTTGTGTGTTCTTGTTAAAGTAGTTTAATATTAATTTATAACTTGTGACTTGGATCATATAGCAGCTATGAATGAATTGTATAGCAGTTAGAAGTCATCTTCATCATAATTATGTGCTGTATAATTAAACTTTGCTCATAATGGTTGTCTCAGAGCTGTGTGAATTTTTATTATGCATTGTTTATGTACTAAGCACAGTGTTAGGTGTTCTCTGCTTAGACTGTTCATGCCCTGAAGACCTACTTACACAATTACACCTTTGTTTTTAACATCTTGTTTGCTGATGTTCACAGCTGTCACTGTACTCCTCCCCAGCTCGTGAGACTAAATATGTGGAGAATCCCAAAACCGAGTTGGAAGAGGGGGTTTCCCGTTTGCGGCATGTTATGGAGCCATACACAGCCTGGTGTCAGGTACAGTGGTTTCTATTGCAGCTGGTGGTGGTTCAGGGATAAAGCCCCAGCTGGGATGGTGGTTTGTTTTTTCTGACTTGGAATTAATAGGCAGCAGCAAAGTACAAATTGATGGCTGTAAAAGCATTTTTCAAAAATGTGGCATCATTGAAAGTTTTCTGCGTTGCTGAAAATTTTCCATCATTCAGGTCATAATGTTTACCCCTTCTCACACAGAATCAGTTGTGTCTTTATACTAATTTTCTGAACTAAACCCTGGATTTAGGGTTTCTCTTTCCAAAAGAATTACAATTAACTAAAGCATAGAATTGTTTTCTGAAGTGAACGTCAGGCTTAAATATACCTAGGGATATCTGGATTTGGCACTGTTCTGTGGCTGAGGAGGATAGGGGAGCAGTTATTTGCAGTTTTCTTACTCAAGGAGGCCTTAGATTATCAAGCAGTGTATTTTGGAGCAGCAAAACCAAGTTGCTGCTGCAGCAACTGTGACAAAACTCGACTTAGCAAAAAATAAATCAGTATTTGCTGAACTGGAATGTTGAGGGAAGGAGTGCAGCTCTCTGGAAGAGAGAAAATCCCAGGCCACTAAGTAGTGGTAAACCTAATCCCAGACCTTTCCCCCCAAAATTTCTCATATATATTTTATTAGGTAGTATGTTTAGAGTAAATAGTCATTAAATACAAAAATAGGCTCTGTAGTGGAGAGGAAAACCAACATTTTTGTAATCGAGGCCTAAATTGTTGGTATTAGATTGCAAAGCCCCAGGACAGCTTTCCTGCCCTTTCCTGCCCAGGAAATGTTGAGGGTTGCTTTTGAAGCGAGGGCATCCTTGCCCTGTGGTTGTCTCTTGGCAGCTGCAGGCGATTCTGTGCTTTGCCCTCTGCCTGCTGTGAGTCCCCGTAAGCTGCCAGCGCTTTGCCCTGCTCTCCCTTGAAAGCCAGGCTCTTCAGATCGGGGTCTCCTTTCTGCCTGGGAGTTCTGAGTGGTGCTGCCTGTAAAGGACTGAAACGTTTTGTCAGAGTTCCTCAGTCTGGTGTTTCTGAAGGGCCACCAGCAGGAGCCCTGGCTGCAGCCTGGGAGGGGAAGGGGGTTTTCCACAGGACAGGCAGGGCTCTGGCCTCCTGAACACATGGGTTTTGTCTGGTTGCCTGTGGTAACCTTAACTGGGGAGTGAAATTGGAGAGGAGGTTAGCCTTTAACCTTGCTTGATGTCTTGCTGACCTGTTGTCATCCTATTTGGTTTTTTTTTTTGTCTGTCTGGTGACCATTGACATAAGATGTGCTCTTCTGCTCACACACAACAAGCCATTTCCTGGCAGTGGTTTACTGACTCATTTTATGAAGCAGGCATGTAAACTTTATGGGTTTGGGGCAATCTTGTTTAACTGTAGTCAGAGGTAGCTTTGGTTTTACACCCCCTGCCCATCCCTGCTGTGTTGAAGAAAATAATATTTAGGTGTGTCTCAGTTGTCTTTAATATCAAACAGATAACCCAGAATAATCAGAATGAAATTGGTTATGTTTGTAGATGCATTTTACTTTTCCAGAACTACTTAACTGTAGTGGAAATGCAGCTCAAAACTCAGATGTAGAATGAGCCAGTTATATTTCAGTTGTGACAAGATCAGACTTAGCGTCTGGGTTCTTTAGACCAAGTTCTCCTTAAACTGGCTTTTAATAAGACCAACACCCATTTAAAGTTATGTTGTGTGTCACATGCTAAAGTTTTTTTATTTTCATGACAGATGAGATTTTTTACAGCACTCTTGCCAGTAAGAAGATGGAAGTTCTAAAGATATCCCCATACAGTATCATAAACAAATGCTTTCACTTCTGCACAGATGCAGCTCAGGTGGAATTGCAAGACTATTCTCTGCTTTAGCTTTGGGCATATATGTTTATGAATTTGTTCCCTAGTTTATAGACAGCCCTACACTGTCTCTCTGAAGCATTATAAATGTAAATAACAATTAACAGGGTTCTTTTTATTGAGATTTTTTTTCTAGTTTGATAAAAGGCAGTCTGCATTCTTTTATTTTCCTGAATATTCTCAGTCTGAAAAAAATCTAGAACTGGGCTTTGGGGGTTGATGCAGTGTCTTTGATTCACTTTGGATATCTATGGACATCTAATTTTCTAAATCACTTTGAAATGCAGTCTTGTTAGCCTAAGACAGTCTGGTGGAAAATGGAATTTATCACCTTGCAGAATGAGTCATGTACCCCTGTGAAGCGTGAGGAGGGAGTTTATTGCAGTGTTGTACTTCTTTTCTTTGCATCCTCAAGTATTTTTGCAATACTTGCATATACAGAGAAACCCAAGATAATTCTGAGTTTCAGCTGCCCGATCTTATTAAAATACTGAGATTGACATCTGTGTTTTGCAGTATTATATTTTATCTCTGTCCAAAGACACTTTTGAGAAAAATCTGTAAGTTACGCAAAATGTAACACTGAGCAAGCATAGCTCTATAAGTGAAGGGTGGAAGTGGGAATAAAAGTAAGTTATTTTAGGGACCCATCACTTTTTTCTTCCTTTTTTTCTCCTTTCTTTGTCAGATCAGTTACAGTCTATAGTTAATATTTTACTTACTTGGTATCTATTTACCCTTGTTCTCTTTTTTTTTTTTTTTTAGGATCTTTATGCCAAAGCTATGCCCAAGTTAGAAAAAGCTGTTGAGCATGGTAGAGGTAAATCAGCGTAGTTTCCTTAACAAGCAGTTTAAAATGCAGGACTGTACTATATCTTCAATTTAAAGGCAATTACATTAAGCATGATTGTATGTGTAATTTCTAATGCATTTAAGACTACTTTATTTCCACTGCATATCTGTTTGAATTTCCTGTGTGGGTCACTTATGACACTACATTTCTAAACAATTAAAATCCGAGACCAGCATTTATGTTTATCAATGTCACTAAAAATTAATTATGCAGGAAGAGAAGGGGAAAAACCCTTTGAAAAGTTTTAAAAGCAGTTTATTCCCAGCCATCAGTATTTGCTTGACCCAGCTTAGTAGCTGAAACTAAGCTGGAAAGTTTATTACTTGTTACACGCATTTGATCTTTTGTTTGTAATGTTTGTAATGTTTCATTTTGGTTTGCTTCTATGGGTCTCCTAAGAATTTTGAATTAATCCCAAATCATTTTAATTTGTTTTTATTTTTGTGAGCATCCTTTCATAATGGGGTTTGCCAGGACTGAGCATGGATTCTGTGTAGAGCTTATTTCAGATACTGCACCTCTTTTTTTTAAACTTAGTGGTTTCAGTCTTTTGAACTCATTAGCATTTCTACTCAAAGATTTTCCATCGTTTTCCATTCCCCCACCAGACTCCCATCTTAGAGTGCACTTTGTTTTTGCTGTCTCTTTCCATTGTTCTGTGATTTGTTTTTTGTACAGTATATTACTGAATCTGGTTCTTGCTAACGTGTAACTCTAAAATTCCATTTTGCAAAAGTTTTTATCACTAATTTGAAAAAGATGATTGAGATGCAAAAGAGCAAAACAAAACAGATGGCCCAGGAGCAAAGGCAAAGCTCCCATGAAAACTGGTGGAATACAATACAATATTCAGTTTCATTCATGTGTCACTAGAGAAGGTCTCAAAGGCTTTGAATTTTTTGCCAGCATATCTAAAATGCACATGATAGTTAAATGTGTTTTGATAACTTTTTGTGTTTTGTAACAATTGCCAGCATGTATTGTTGATTCCTTATCACAAAAATACTTTCATGTTACATTAAAGCACTTGTTTCTGGCTTTTTTTCAGAGGGCTATGAATTTCTCCAAAAACCCCCTGCAGGATTTTATCCAAGACTTGGTGTGATAAGTTTTGCTGGAATTGTTGGATTGTTTCTTGCTAGAGGTAAGTGGAAGCCATTTGAACTGGTTATGTTACGATTTTGGATAAGTAATTTTTTGTGGGTTTTAGGGCACCAATTTTTAATTGTGACAAGGAGATCTGAATTAACTGTACAAGCATGTTTCTACACTGTTCGTCCAATTATAAAGAAACTTAATGGAAAAGGTGTTTAATAACCAACAATTAATGTTTTATCACTGCTGTATTGGTTACTAAAATTTGGTCTTCCATATTTCCTGGTGGTATCTTAGTATAACAGAAATAGCAAAGGACTGGTTTGGTATCTTTTAGCCTAAAATATTTTTAATTATTGAAGTTCTTGATCGCATATGTTACTGTAGAAAACAACAGAGAGGTGAATTATGGTAAAGTACAGATGTTCCTGAACTATGATATGTGTCCAATTAGTTGTATATTCGAGTTTTTTCAAAGTACTGTGTGTCCATGTGCAGAGCTGCTGCAGATGGTGATTCCCAAATAGACTTGTGAGCTCTTAGTGTACTATAAATACTTGCACATTTTACATTACAGAAAAATGACACAGTTAATTTCATCACACTTACTGAAGAAATGTTCATGCTTTCATAAAAAGAAGGATTAATCTAAGACATGTTAAGTGTGAAGAAGTATTTTGTGCTTGCACTGAGATATTCTTAATGTAGTGAAATATAGGTAAGAGAACTTGAAAGCTGTAGAATTTAAATACCACTGAGGACATGGTTTGAACAAAAATAAACCTTTGTGGGGCCTGAATGTGTTGAACTGGAAGTGTGTGCTTGGCTGTGTAGAAATTAGAAGTGTACCTCAAAATATTTAATTTTCCAGTGAAGATGGTGAAAGCAGTACTTCAATTTTTTTCCTAGTATATTTTTTTAAATGAAATCAAGATAACTCCCTGTTTGAAGTTCTTTTTCTTCAAATTCCTGCTTCTCAAATAGCATGATCATGAATGAGATCAGCTTCCATCATTTATGAGAGGAGAGGAAAGTGAGGGGAGAGGAGAGGAGAGAGTGCAGTCTTGAGACTGGAATTGAAAGATTAGAGGATCCTAAGTTTAATGAAAATGAAAATACCTCATACTAAAAATGTTAAATTTGTGAATCTTTTAGGATGGGAACCATAATTTTAAAACTTTTTTTCTTCTGGTAATAGTTTAAAATATGACTCTTATTTCCAGAAGTTTTGAAACCATAGAAGGAAGTGCTCTTTAATTTTGATGCTACTGAAAGTCCTCTTTATTTTATCCCTCCCTCCCTTGGTATTTGTGGAGGAATTGCCCTCTTGGAAGGTACGGATGAAATCCTCCAGGTCTAATCATAACACTTGAATATGCACAGCTGCTCACTAAGTGGAGAATATTCAGAGTTTAATCATGTGAATATTGTGCAGTCATCCAGCTTGGTTTAAAATGCCATTAGAGATAATTAGTTTTAACTTGTGTTACGGATGGACTTCACTTGTAGGAGAGCAGCAGCAACGTGTTTATTGATATCTAGCAATGATGTGAAAGGATTTGATGGGCAAGGTACACTTGATCAGTTCCTGCACAGAGGACAGGGTCAGCCAGAGCTGTCTGGGGAGGATGCTCCTCTTGAGCCACAGGATTCAGAGACAGCCTCCTTCCTTCCTACACTCCTGCTCAGAGGAGCCTGGATGTGTCCAGTCCTAGTCCCAGGCTTGGTCAGCAGTTTATGTACAAGGGATTTTATGTGCACAATCAATCTAAGATATGATCTTAGTGAAGCTTACAAAGTTTTGCAAATTCTTAGGGGGGCCCCTACTGATCAGAGTGATTATGTTTCTTAAAAAACTGGTAGGATGGAGGAGAAAATACACTAAAATGTATTTAAGAAATTTGTTTATAAATAAAATGTTAGAGCCATTCAGCTGACTTAGCTAACATATACTCTAACAATAGTGTGTTGGTTTTGATTTTTTTTGTTACAAAACAGGCTCAAAAATAAAGAAGTTGGTGTATCCTGCAGCTCTCATGGGTATTGGTACCTCCATGTATTACCCCCAGCAAGCAGTTGCTATTGCAAAGGTCAGTGATGATACCTTTCTTTGGAGAAGTGTCTTTTACTTTGATTGTTGCCTCCTAGCTTCAGATTAACTGGTCACCCATGTTTAAAAGCCATGTCAGTGGCAATTAACAAAATTATGGTTATTCTGTCAAAGTAGATGCAGTCTGGGTTGAAAGATAATCAAACATGTTCCTTTTAGTGACTTTTTTCTAACATCTGCAGTGCTGTCTTCAGTTAGAGGAATGTAATTTCCTTTCAAAACCTCTAACCTCGTGTAACACTAAATTAACATAAATGTGCTGAGTACAGTTTGTGTGTTTACTTACAGTACTAAGGAAACATGAAATACCTTGTGAGCAAATAAAAACTGTTTGAAAGAAAAAAAGTTTCTATAGACAAGTCATAATAACATTTTGAGGTAGATGTTATTGACATTTTCTGCCTTTTTTTTTGGTTGGGGCTTTAAGAAAGATAGCATCCACATTCTGGAACAGGTTAGAAATCTGCTGCAAGCTTACTGGATTCCCTATTTATGGATTTGTTGTTTCAGGCACACAAGAAACATGTTAACTTGCAGTTGCTTAAATGAGTTTCCTGTGAGAGAAAGAACTGAAGAGACCACAGAATTGCTTACAGCCCTTACTGATGTTAGCTCATGTGTCCTGCTGTCCACACTTGGTACTGGCAGATGCCTCAGTTCTCCATCACATTGTGTTTCAAATCCAGCTTTTAACCACTCACAGTGCACATACATCTTTCAGAAATTCTTTGTATTTCAGCCTTTGGTAAATTTGCTGTCTAGTTACTGGCCCCTTGTGAATAGCCCTGAGATGTCAGAATGGTAATCTGATATTCTCAAGAACGTATGATGTTCTTTGAAAATTGAAAGGTCATTGACTTAGGGAGAGTCAAAACTGCTGAGTTGAACTCTGCCAGCATGGTGGTACTCTGATCTTTGATGGAAATTTTTTTTACTGCTTCCAGGATTCAGATGCTCCAAATACAGATAATTCTGTTTACTTATTGTCAGACAGTGAAAATTATTCAAGTGGAAGGGAAAAAAACCCATCAAAATTGAAGAAGCTTAGACATTTCTGTTGGAAACTGTGTATTAAAATTCTACTTGCCTCCTGAACAGTGAAGTGGGAAGCGATTGAACACTGTTCAAACTGATGTTGCTGTTTTTAAAGAAGCTCAGTTCAGGCTTAACTATGGATTTGGTGCTAACAGCTTCACAATACTTAGTTTATTTTATGAGAACTTTGAAGTGCATGATTGCTCTTTGATTAATTCACAGTTCTTAGTTTGACTGTAATGAAAAATCTGATAGGAGATTGGAATGGGTTTAGCTCTGTTGACTTGGTCAGGACAGTAGACGTATGAATTTGGAAACTTCTGTGGGGAGAGTAATATCCTAGATACTGTTTTGGTTCCTCTAATCTATCTTGTGCTTTTCTTTTCTTAAAAAAGCAAAGTTTAAAGCATATTATATCTTACCATCCATAATTTTTAGGCTTTAATCTGAAATTCTAAATACTTTCATCGCTATTAATTATTTTAAAATGTTTCATAAGCCTTTCAAAAAATGTCTGTAAATCTAGAAAGGAATGCCCGCAGTACAAAACTCACTTGCCAAGTTAATGAAACACTATAGAAAATATTCTGGAACATAAATTTAAATTATTTTATTTTTTATATATTTTTTTATTTTTCTTCCTCACTTAAGTATTTCGTCACTGCTTTTTCTTTTACAGTTGTATAATTCCCGTCACTGGGTGTTGTGTTGTTTTTGTTTTTTTAATTTGTGGGGTTTTGTTTCTGTCTCACTTTTAAGACTTTCCAATGAAGAGGTGGAATACACACAGTAAAATGTATTTGTAGTTGAGGTCCAACACTTAATTCTTCTGGAAGTAAAAGTTTGTCTTTAATTAAGATGTATGAATTCCTCATGAAGTTGTAGCAACAGAGCTCATCATTGGTAACAAGTAGTTTTCACACACTGTTCATCTAACTGAAGATAGAAGAAATACATAGACTTATTTTTTCCCCCTGCTTTAGTAACTAATCTAATAAATAATAGATCACAAATGCTAATAAATCACAAATTTGTAAGGGATACATTTCCTCACCGTCAGTATTACTACACTTCAAATAACTTTGAACAAAAGATCAGACTGTGTATGTAGTAGGGGAACTGAATTTAATACTAAAGCTTATTTAATTCTGGTGGAATCCTATTTAGTGTTTTGAAATGGTATTGCTTTCCAGCTAATCATAATATACTCAAAATACTTTGTATTTACTGTGGCTTGTCTTCCATCTGGAAAGAACTTTCCATTACACAGTTATTTACGTCACTCTATCATTAGAATGAAATTTTGTCCTTTCTTATTAGAACCTTTCAAACTTACTAAAGTACTGTAAGTACTGAATGTTATGCTTTCATTCTTCTTGAAAGAAAAAAAAGCTTCCCAGTGTGCCAGTTTTGTTTCTTTCACAGCAAACCACGTTATTTCTATGTCTTTTGAGCCTATACCTTGTCCCTTGCCTGTTCAGTGTGTCAGGCACAAACAGCTGTGCTGGCACAGCTGGAGCAGGACACGGTTCCAGGAGCTGGGCTCACTTGATCCATGTTCACTGCAGAATGCTTGGGAGAGGCACTTTGACTGCTTTGTTAACAGTGTAAAGGTAGAAAAACCAGTGGATTCTCAGTGTAGCTTCTCAGTGTGAAACACAGATAGAGAATTGCTAATGGCAGTTCTGTGTGTGTGCAATTCTGTGTGACACCCAGTGTGGTCAGCAGTGCACGCTCATGGTGCTCTGTGGCACATTGGGCCTTGGAGACCATGGGTGCTGCCCCAGTAGTGCCCAGTGGCTATTGGTGGCCTGTGATCACCTCAAACTCTCAGAATGCCTGCTGAGAACCACTCAATCTGACTTGAGAACCAGTTTGTTTAGCATACAAACCCACTTACAGCGCTGCATTCAGCAGCGATGGTGTTTTAGCATGTTGACCTTGTAGCCTGCATTTCCAGTCTGCCTAGAAGTGAACTTTTCAACTGGGAAAGGGCCTGTGGGTCCTGGCTCGTGGGTGGTTTGTGCACTGGTGAAACATTGGTTAGTTTTGGCAGACTGAACTGTCTGGGTTGCTGTACCTTGTGATGTAGCTATGTAATCCAGCAACATGAATGACCAGTTTCTCATTTAATGCAATTCATAAATCACTTGGTCATATGACTCCTATAATAAGAATATTTTTAAGTTTGTACTGTTAGGCATTCAGTGTGGTTTTAAATATTTTAATGGAGTATTTTTAAGCAGAAACAAAAAAATGGCTTCAGGACAGTTGTTTTTTCTCACTTTATGTTGATAGCTGTGTCTTCAGTAATACTGCAGACAAAACCAGCGCTTTGTTTATTGTAATTATTTTTCAGTCCTGGTAGGTTTGTATTGTTTGCACAGGGGACCACAATCTTTTCAGATGAGCCAGCTTGTTTGTTGAAGTGCTAGAGAATGAACACTTCTGATACTGAAAAATAAAATAACTCTCTATAACTGTAATATTTAAATTGGGCAGTTTTGGAGATTTGACTGGTTCACTTGATGTCCTTTTTTCTGATGACCCTTATCACTTTCAGCTATAGGGAAAAACTGAATGCACCCAATAGACTTGTTTAAACCAAAGTAATTGGTCAGATATGGTGACAAAAACGATACTTTTTATTTAAGACAGCCTACGTTTTGGATATAATTGTGACTTGGAAATGTAGTTGCTGATTTGGGTTTGTTTTCTTTTAATTCTAGTCATTCAATAGCCTCTTTTGTAAGGTAGCAAGCACATGGTATCTGCCCAGAAGCACATCCTTGTACCATTGTGTAGTAACTGGTGTAATCAGTCGTGCTGATTACAGATCAGACAAACAAGGGGAAGTGGCTCTTCACACCATGTGAATCCAACAGTGGAACAACTTGGCACAGGGATGCTAAAAATGTGCACTTCCCCTTGAACTAATGCAAAAAGTTCATAGAAGGGAAATTCCTTGGGCCTCTTTGCACACATAAAAAACCTCTGGCTCAGGAAATCTCTGAACGGTGAATTGATGGAGACTGGAAGATACTTAAAAATATAGTTCAGAAACTTTTTCAGAAGCATCAGAAGACTGTTTCAGAAACATTTACCCTTGCCCTGTTCTCAGAGTTTGCATTTTGTGCCTTTGCCTGTAGAAGAGAGAAATACCTTAGTTGTTGATTTCATAAGGTTTTTTTAGTTTAACAGCTGTTTAGTTGTACAAATAGTTCTTTTTGCTGTTCTTCATAGAGAAACAGATAGTGATTTGAAAGTCACTATAGATCTGAGCCTGGCTATAAAACCTAACACTCTTTAGTTTTAAAGGGTGCTATGAATGTTACAATTCCTTGTCACATAAAGGACAAGGGATACTGTTTTATTAGACTTAGGGCCTTTTCCTGTCATAAAATAGCTGTTGGTGTAATATAGCAAATACAGTCTTTCTTAGCTGTGGTCTCTTTTGAGGTTTGACAGCTGGTTATTCATTACATTCATCTATCAGCAAGTTCTAAAAAACAAATAAGAGGAACATCTAAAATTGTAAAATACTGGCAACCCTAAATAGGGTCTTTGAAATGGGTATGGTCAAATTAAGACATACTTTGCATATGTTAATTATGTTGAATGTCAAATACTTATTAATTATGTTGAATGTCAATACCAGGATTGTTTCCACACAGCATCATTCCACTCCTGTTTGTACAGATGTATATTCAGATAGTCTTCAGACAGTTTTTTAATATGTTATTTTTTCTTATTTCTCATGTGACATTACTTTCCAAAATGTTTATTAATGCTGTATATTGTGAGCAGGAAGAGTTAAACAACTTGTATTTTGAGACTTCTTCCACTTAAACAAGAAGCAAGGCAATATTCCCCAGATTATTAGGTTTGTGTTTTCTAAAAGGTCTTCTGTTTCAAAGGTTGCTGGCACACAGCTGTATGACTGGAGTCTTCAAGGATATATTGCTGTAGAAGCTCTTTGGAAGGATAATCCTAAGAAGAAGAAATCAGGGGAAAAAGGTGATAAGGTAAGAAGACTGAGGAGCTTGATTTCTGAATTTACCGCTGCCTTTTCAGACAAAAAATTTACAAACAACAGTGGTTTTGTTCCACTGTGACTTGGCCTTTATTTCTAAGCTGTGGAAAAACAGGCTCACTTAAAGTTAACCTTTCAGAAATGCTGTTTGGAAGTTCCTTTTGTATAACCTGATACAGACAAGCAAACAGAGTTCTAGGAAATATATGTAGGTGGCTTACTGAAGCATAGTGTGAGAGACTGGAGAACTGAGCAAGTTGATTAAATGTGTGCCAGGGAAAGCCTGGGAAGTAAGGTTTTTAGGTGTTTTTTTAAGTTGCTGCTTAAAGAAATAAAAGTTCAAGTATGTAAATGTAAAGCTTCTGTGGTTTTAAATTCACTTCTAAACTCACTGTGACTGGGAGAGAGGTGTTTTGGAGACAGAATTGCACTTGGATAGACCTCAGGGATAGGACCAAGTTCCCTTGGTAGGGCTGGGCATAGGACTGCTTCCAAACAAGCTGGGCTGGGGAAATGTTCTCATGTCCTGGCAGCTGCTGAGTCTTCTCAGAGTGAAGGCTTTCATCACTGGATACTCATCCTGTATTGGCCCAAGGCACTCAGTAAATGAACTTGAATAAACAAAGGTTAGTTAATTGTTCTGTACCTTTCCTAAAACCTAGGCTATCAAAAAGAAACTCAAAAAGAGGCAATGTTTAAATATTTCAGAAAGACAAACTGACAGCATTAGTAAAAAATAGCTGAAGTTTTTCTTTTACTGTGTCCCAGGTTTTCAAAAGGGAACACATAGTTGTCCTTAGTTGTTTGGAAGGCAAAAACTTTTGACACTTTCATCTTATTATAAGGCTTATTCAAGCACTTGCTTCCTCAGCAGAAAACCAAACAGCATGCAGAACTGCAGAGACCACTGAGTAAGCACACTTCTTTCTCTTCCTCCTTGCAGAATCTTTAAATCACACCCCTTAGTTGCCAAAACCTGTTACTTGCACAAAGGAGCAAAATGCCCATTGATGGGTGTTCTCCAAAAGTTCATCTCATTGTTCAGGTACTGTCAGTGTGAACTGTTGCTGTGTGGATTGATGGATTAGACAAAGTGTAAAAACCCTGTGACTCAAATGAAGGAACAGTACTTGATCACTAGATGAAACTGCTTGCATTTCCTAAGTTCACAGATCTCTTACCACTGAGGCAAGCAGCCCTCCTGGTGCTTTGTCCTCTGAAGTTCCTAAAGGAAGGTCTTGTCTGCCTGCTGTGCAGAGAAGCTGAACAGCAGCTGTAAAAGGTCATGTACTTTTGTCTAGAGTGGGCCTGAGAAGTGATTCTAATGGAAGAAGTTGGCTCTGAAGCTTCCTTTGGCCTGTGTTGGTGAAACCATACAAAATACGTAGCTGAGAATCTGGGTAGGCAGAGATGGGTTTGTTTTAGGTTTGTTATGGAAATAATCAAACAGATTATTAGTGCCACCAAATCAGTATCAACTTTTCACGCAGAAGAATTTCATTTAAGTTCCATTGTTTATTGGATGCTTTTACTCATACAGAAGTGTCATGGAAGAAAATGCATTTAACTATCATACACTAAAATTGGCAAAGCATTCTAGGATAGATTCTGTGACTTCTGTCTTAATTTGACAACCTTATGAAAGAATTTGGTTGCTTTTGTATGCATATTTCTTATTGTTGTTCTAGGCAGCTAGAATCCTGAACTAGTGAAGACAGGTCTAAATGTTACTCTTGAGTTGTTGTTGCAGCAGATGTAACCCATTTCATGAAACTCTGCCAGAGCAAAAGACGTTATTGTTGTTTTTGTGACATTCACTGCAGCCTTTTCCTGTTGCTACAGTAAATGGGTGTCTCTCCTTGGCTTCTGTTAATCTGTTATGTTGCTCATAATTTGTTTGATAGTCATAGGTACCACAGCTGTGCATAACTTCATGTTTGTGCAGCAATATGTCATTGAAATAAATGTGGTATGTTAATTTTCTGAAGGTTTTATGAAACAAAAACCTGTGCCAAATTGAGGTCATATCAACCGAATTCTGAGTTCTGCCAAAGAAAGATGAATTCTGGGAACTTCTGTGCCTACATTTCAAAACACTGTGGCTGCAGCCCCTCCATACAGCAAATCAGTCAGATAAATGTTTTTAATATGCTGTTGAAGGATGCAGCTCTTCAGGATGTCAGGATAAAATCCCTCTGCTAAAACTGAAGCACATAGAAAAGCAATTTCCTTCTCTTAGTTCTCACTCTTTCTTGTGTATATACCATTCAAAGACTTTTGCTGTATTTTTAACAATTCTGGATTCTCTCCCAGCAACACTGAGTTTGGCACCCCTTGTTTTTAGTGAAGTGGCCAAATTGTGTAAAACCAGAACAGCACTACAGCTCTAAATACATCCCTCTTTCAGCCCTTGTTCCTTTTCTTCTTGTTTTTGCCCTTCCCCACTTTGGTCCAACTAGTAGTAAGATCTCACAGAAAACTAATTTCCGTCTCAGCTTCAGAGACTGAGAGAAACTTTTATGGCATTTTATTTGGTTTTCATTCCTGTCTGGTGTGCTGATGGACACCACCAGTGACTTAGCAATACTAATATATAATAATATACAGTTTTTAAACCCATATGTTTTTATTACACATATAAAATATATAAATATATTTATATAACAATATATTTAAAATCTATCTCTATGGCAATCTGGGTATTTTATTAAGTGCTAGCTGGTTACAGAATGTCTCTGGGTGCAAAGAGGGCTCAGCTTTGGGTGATTTCCTGTACTTGCTCAGAACATGTGTCAAGGAAATTGTGGATGAGAACCTTCTTCAGCTGAAAGCTCTGTTGGAAATTGTGGTGTCAGTGTTTTGACTGGGGAGTCTCACCATCAGCATCACAAATTGTGACCATTGTGGAATCCCCCCTTTTGTAGGAAGCTGAAATCTGATCTGACTCTCCTTGTGTTAACCCCTCCTTTGACCCAAACCCTAAAACTCTGCCCCTTCACCACCCTATAAAACCCCACTAATCGATCCCTGTGGCCCTTCCATTTTTCTGCCCTTTCCATTCCCCCTTCCATTCTTCCTCCCCACACCTTCCTCCCCCTCCTCGCTCCAGGGGAAAATAAAAATGGATCCTCGTGCTTAACCAAAGAGGGACTTGTCCCATCAGTTTCCCTGCCAGTGGCTGTGTCTCAATGGTCACTGTTGCTATGAGATGCAGCACATAACAAACCTTAAATTGTGTTTTAAAGAGAGGTTTTAAGTCACATGTGTTTTGGTCATCTTTTAAAACACAACATAAGCAGCTGAGAGAGCTTCTTTCTACAGAAAATGCTTGTCAGGCTTGGCTTTGGTAGGTTCTGAATAGGCAGGCAAAAGTGTGGTCATCTCAACTAAAAGGTAAACATCTACTTCTGGCAGAAAATGCCCTCCTTTTATTGTTTGGTAGTAAGTGCAAAAACAGTATGAAACTTGTAAGAAATATTACTTCTTTTGGATTGGATCCTTAGTATGGGCAGTGGGGAATTTAGATGTGGAAGAAGTGGGATGGAACAGAAAGGATGTACTCTGCAAAAAGTTGATCTCTCTAAGGGCAGCTTAGAGCAACATTTTTAAAAGTACTTCACATTTTTGTGAGAATTAAGCTCAAGGTCAACTTAAAGAAGAAGTTACTGATTGACTGGGGGAGAATAAATAAGGTAAAGCAGTGATATTCTCTTTATTCCAAGCAAAACATTGCAAACAAAATGGGACAGAAGGTAAAGTATTAATCTGTGAGCCCAGGTGAGCCTTGGTTTTTCTTTTGCAGCTTCTTTTTTTTTTTTTTTTTTTTTTTTTTTTTTTTTTTTTTTTTTTTTTTTCTTCTCCTGGTGGCCAGACATTCCCTTTCAAGAGTTTCCATAAGCATAAAAGATACATACCTATCTTATGTACTTTTGAAGTTATAATTTGTAAGATTAGTGTAAAAGGGTCTGGCCATCTGCAAGGCTTTAGTAAGATTAGTGTAAAAGGGTCTGGCCATCTGCAAGGCTTCTGAGGTAGCAACAGAAACTTCTGCACCTGGCTTAGTTGTAATGTAAGGGAAAGAGGCACCAAACATTTGTGGGTTTGACATTTAGCTAGTTTGCTTTGGGTTGTTTTTCTTTTTATGGAAGGAAAATGTTCAGAGTAATCAAGGTGAGTTTTTTGCAAAGTTTGTTGTTTAAAGATTAGGTCTCAAAGTATCTCTGTTAGATACTGTGTGAGCTAGGTTGGGGTGTTTTCTAATCACTGGTGTACTGAAAGGGTACAGTCCCCTTGGTTCCAGTGTTATTTTTAGTTTCAAATAGTGATGGGGTTTTTTTTTAATCCCAATGTATTGACCATTTTATAATGAATGTATTATGGAGATTTCTTATCAGTCACCTTTCACTTGAAACACTCAGAAACACAGGAATGCAAAATATTTCCTCTTCTGATGTGGGATAGAGCTCTGATGTGTGAACTCCTCTGGCCACCCAAATTTGTTATGGAGTGGTTGTGTTGAGCCAGAAGGAAGAAGGACTGTCTTGAATGTGTGCCTGCTTCTGACTGTGAGAGGGTACCCTGGCACAAAGGAAGTCTGTCTTCTGAGTCATTGATCTAAATGGATTTTTTGCTTCTGACCTGGTTTTGAGAGTGCTAGAGGACTTTGGCACTCTTGTAAAATTATGTGCCTGTGCCACAGGAAGTCCTTTGCTGGCTAAATCACATTATTGCTTGAGCTGTCTCACTTAGGCTCCCCATTTCCACAGTGGGCATATACAGTGGATGGAGTTAAAAACTTCTTCGTTTCTAATTCAGCAAATGACTTTGTGTGAGGAATGATAGTCTATCAGTGGATTGGCTTGAATTAAATAACTCAGGCTGAATAGTTTTACTGAAGGCAAGCCCTGTGATGACATCTCCTGACCTCATAGAAACAAAGGAATTTAGCAAGACCTCTGTTCTCTTGTGTATGTGTGTGTGTTGCTTTAGATTGTTTTCCTCTTTCAGGACATGAAAAAAAAAAACAAACCAACCAACAACAACAAAAAAACAAACCAAAAGCCTTACCTAGACAATAATTGCTTTTTACAAGTTAAAACAAGAAACTGGAAAAACACAGGCTTCTCTGTGAGGAGCTTATTTTTAGTTCATTTGTTCAGGATTGAGTAAACTCTTGAGATGAGGCATCGTTAGTCAGATTACTGATGTAAATTATTGTAAAGTGTCTTAACTTAAAAGTTCCTGTACAGGCAAATTACAAAGTAGATTATTATTTTGAAATGGGTGTGGTTTGTGGATGTGATTTCCTCTACTGTGAAATAACCAAGGTAGTGATCAAAACAAAATGGGTTTTTGAAAGAAAGAATTACTTTTAAAGGTCTTGCTAGGCATTTTTTGAATAAGACATTTAAGAAATATCTTTATTATTGAATCTTAATACATTGAGTCCATATGTCCAGCACAGCACATGCAGGATCGCACAGACTTGGTCCCTTATTGTCTTTAATTGGTAATATATAAATCTGACCCATTCTTTGAAACATTTTCCTGTCTCTTCTAGCTTCTTTTGCTACGTTTTCCATCACATTTAGCATTATAGAATCACCGAATGGTTTGGAATGGAAGGGGTCTTAAAGGTAATCTAGTTCCAACCCCTTGCCGGAACAGCTTCCACTAGACCAGGTTGGTCAGAGCCTCATCCATCCTGGCCTTGAACACTTCCAGGGATGGGGCATCCAGAGCTCTGGACAACCTGTGCCAGTGCCTCACCACCCTCACAGTAAAGAATTTCTTTCCAGTATCTAATCTAAACCTGCCCTCTTCCAGTCTGAAGCCATTCCCACTTGTCCTTTCACTACAGGCCCTTCTGAAAAGTCCCTCTCCAGCTCCCTTGTAGCCCCCTTTTTTAGGTTCTGGAAAGCTGCTTGGAGTTTTCCCAAAGCCTACTCTTTTCCAGGCTGAACAACCCAAACTCTCAGCCTGTGTGTAGAAGAGGTGCTCCAGCCCTCTGATCATCTCCTTGGCCTCCTCTGGACTTGCTCCAACAAGTCCCCATCCTTCCTGTGTCACAGGCCCAGAGCTGGGCACAGCACTCCTGGTGGGGCTTCCAGGAGCAAAGCAGATCTGCTGCTGGAACCCTGTTGTAAGAGGCCACCACATTTGTCAGGCACACTTTGCCATTAGTGAAGCCGTGTTGGCTGTCACCAATCATCTCTTTATTTAGGTCATGTTAGTAAAAATAGCCTTCTAGAATAAAGAGGAAATGCTGTTTAATTTCCATGTGTAGAATTTCAGAACAATTGAGGGTGGGTGCCACCTCTGATTATTTCACCCAACCCCCTGTTCAAAGCAGAGTTCAAAGTTAAATTTGGTGGTTCAGGCCTTATATAGTCATGTGCTGAGTATTTCCAGGGGTGGAGATTTAGAAAGTTCTTTGGAAAACCTGCTCCAGTGATTGATGGTATGGTGGGATACATTTATAATTTTTTGCTGTTTGATCTAAGAGAAATTTCCCATGCTCCTCTGTCCTTTTCTTCCTGTCCTTTGGACGTGAATCTCTGAGAAGAACTTGGCTCTTCCAAATATGTAAATGCCCATTACGAAATTGTGGATAGGAATTAGATTCCCCCTTTGTCTGGTCCTCACAAGTCTGAACAGATCCTCATCTCAGCTTGTCCTTGTATGTGCTTCAGTCCCCAAACCATGTGTGTGGCCCTTTAAGTATTTTTAATGGATATCTATTTAAAGCTGCAATCAAATGCATGTTTGTTATAGCATCTTGGCAAATACATAGACCAGACCCTGTAACAAGCTTCTCTTCATTCTTTGATTTCTGTCATTTATGTTGGGGAAAGTGTGTGAACACCCTCTAAAAGGATATGTGCTAAAAGAGGCCTATTGTATAAATCCACACAGAATTCAGAGAATGCAAAATTGCAATACTCTGTGGGTATTCATCCTCTCTTATTAATACAGGCAAATGATTCAATCAAAGCACTTCTGTTGAAAATACTTGTTCTTTCAAATCCTTTAATTGCTTGGCTAACTACAGGAAGACAAAAGTTTAGAAAGTGTTGGGTAGAAGATCATATTTGAGTGTATTATACTGAATTAGTCTCATGAACCACTTGATTTTGTGAGATATTTTTATTTCAGCTTTTGAAGAGAGTTTCAGTTCTGGTAAAAACATTAATCATGGATTGCCTCAATTGAAATGTTGTGCACATTTTTTCTTTCTCAAGGGTGATGCAGTGGGTGACAAGCCCCATGCTGCTTCAAATAAAGAGCAAACCCAGAAGTAGAATGCTACATCACTTGGCATCAAACAGGTAAAGGATAAAGATGGGTAATAGTTTGTGGCTAAGCAGCAGAGTAACTTGGAAAAGCTGAACATTTTCAATTTGACTTGTAGTTTTCGCCGTAATGATTAAGAGAGTGCAGATAATGATTAAGAGAGTGCAGACAGATAATTTTATTTGTCCTAAAATTTGTCAATAATATATGCACTCCCTAACACTATTTAAGCTAAGAAATCTAAATTCTTCATCTTTAAAGCATAACAAGTAAATATATGTCTGCTTGAAGAGTTCTGAATTAATTGAGGAAAGCCTTGTGATCATGGTATTGGTTGGTTTTGGACTTTTATTTTCTTTTTTGTCTTCCCATTTCTGCCCCCCATACCAAAACCCTCTTTGCATTCTTTGCCATGCTTGTACAAGTATTAGGGTGGGCAAAGAAACCTCTTCCCTGCTGATAAATTTTCTGTAAAGATTTGTGAGTGCCAGGGTACAGCACTGCCTTACAGCCTGCAAAAGTCCATGATGTGCCTGACCTTTCATGTTAATGCAGCTCTCAAATGAATCCTGTTGGGAACAAAAGATGGAGAAAATAACAGCAGCATTTTCCAGGCTCTCCAAGGCAGAAACTCGAGTTGAGATACCAGTTCTGACTTGGCCTCGGGGCTGGGTTCTAAACTCAAGCAAGTCCTATGGTTACAGTTCCTAGAAAAGCAGAACAAAAATATCCTCTTGACTTTTTCATGATGGTTTGGTTTGATAGGATAAAATTGCTCTGTGTTTGAGGCTTATTACTAATAATTATAACATAATTGGACATCATTTAGCGCAAAATGTCAGATGTCTGCTCAGTTATCAGTAGATAAAGAACGTCTCTTCTGAACATGTTTTCTACTTGCTTCTCTTTGCCCTGTATTATTTTTGCATCATGTTAAAAACTAAACATCAGAAAGCGATCCTGGCATTATAGGGACTCCTCATAATTTTTATATGCAGAATTACATTTACCAGAAAACATGTACTTTTTTTCTTACTACCAACTGTGTAAATAGAGCCCAGATCTGGCAAACTGCATTATTTTTTTTTTTCCATGTATCAGCATCAGTCACGTCTGTTTGCAGATGTGGTGGAATGCACCCATCTGCTGAGCAGCAGCATTCCACTGCTACATGGGCAGCTTTAAAAGAAAACCTGGGTTTTAACGTTGGCTCCCTTAAAGTGTTTTTAATTGCTATTGCTAATTCTCACAGCAGCAATGTGAGCCTGTTGACTGGCTGATGTGCTGAGTACCTTAGCTTTCCCTTTAGAGCTATGAATATAAAGTCCTTAAGGATACATGTTTTCCAAACAGTTTGTAAGATAGTCATGTAAAATAAAAACTAAAACAATAATAGGAGGATTTAAAATTTTTTTTGGTGTCAAGAATCCCAAACGAAACAAGAGGAAGAAAAGCCTCTCTAAAATTCACTGAAATATTTTTGTGCTTATTGTCATTTAGGACAGAGCTAGTAAATGATAAAAAACCAAGAAAACTGAGCTTTTGTTTGTGACACTGCACAAATATCAAGATTCATTGCAAACAGAAATCCATAACTAGGTTTTATTTCCTTTCAGAATTTCTTGCTATGAATATAATTTCTGTTAGGTCTTTGCTCACTTTTTGAAATGGCAAGACTTGTGCTTCAGGCACATTTTCTTTATTTGGGGAAGGTTTTAAGAGAATGAAGATAAATTGCCCAGGAGCTTGAAGTACCTGAGTGCTCCTGGTTTTGAAACCTACGTGCTTCACCTCATGTTGTTTCTGGAGGAGCCACATGAGGGGAACTGCTGGATTTTTGACCTAGGGCAACCAGATGGTGAAAGTTCAATTCAGTACCAAGTTCAGCTGTTCTGTGGGGGTGGCAATTTGTTACTTGTGCTTGAAATCAAATCCAGTCATTTAACTCCATACCCAAGTCCAAATGTTTTGTTGGATTTGGGTGATGCCAAAGGTTGGAGAACATTGCTGTGATCTTTGAAAAGATGAAAAGACACATTTTTTTATTTTACTATTCTGGATGAGGTCAGTCCTGAAAGTCTCACTGCATTTTCAACTGTTGGTAATATTCCTAGTTGAATGTGGTTACTAAAATAAAGACAATCTCATTCCCTCAATGATTTGCCACAGCATGGGTCTCTGAACGGTGAATGGTCAGCCAAGGACAAAATCATATTGGGCTAAAGACAACAACATATTTCTCTATTCCAAAAACCAGCAGCATTGCAGCTCCTTTATTATAGTTTGTTTATCATCAAAAATTATAGAAACTTCAGCTCAAACCACATCCCACTGTGGAAGAGGCAAGCTTTAATTTTATCCAGCTGTTGTGTTTAGGAGTTGCATGGAAGTGACAAGGTTTTGTGTTTTTCCATGAAGACAGCATATCTCATTTTCACTCTGTTCAAGATCTGTATTTATGTAATTCCATTTCTTTGAGTTAAATTACCCTAGTCTTACAACAGAGTAAGTAAGATTAAGAAAACATGCATTTGATGGGAATTGGAAAGAATTCTTTTTGAGAAAGTTGGTTTATTATACAAGATTCCTGTTGGGGTTTAGTTGTTTGAAGTGTTCTCTTTTGTCTTTGCATTTAGTTCAGCTATGGGAATCGAGTCCTCTAGAACAGACATGATCATTAATGCTCTAATGTCAGTAATATGAAGAGTTAAATTTCTCTACTGCAAGCAAATTGGTGTTGAGAATGTTCCTCAAACAGATTTTGATCAACTTACCACATCAAAGAAAAAAGTTTTGATTGCATTTTAAAAATGAAAAGGCCTGTGATAAATTTAATTTTGCTTTCCCCCTCCTTCCGTCTCCCCCTTAACCTCTGTCCCCTTTCTCTGGTTATAGGTGGATAAAAATATAGATGTGAGCAACAATTTCCCAAGAAAAAGATGAAAACCATCTGAATCCATTTGAATGTGACTAATCTGCCTTCTGCCTCAGGACAGTCTGATGACCTGCTGCTCGGGCTTCTGGTGTGGCTTCTGTGAAAGGACACTACATGTTCTGGGTCAGTCTTGAGACTTCCTCCTCTGTTCTGCAGTGGGACTCAAGGCTGCCCATGCTTGTCCCATTGCAGGATCAACATTGCAAGTAGCAAGTCTCAAAATCCCTCGGTCTCTTTATTATTTATATATAAAATAAAATTCCAGTTACAGAACATGGTTCATTTTTTCCCCATCTCTTGTCTTCTTTAAACTCAGAGATGTGATGTTTGTACAATCTGAGAGGTTCTCGAGGTGCTGTTGACAGTGCTTGTATTTTTTACCAGCGAGGAAAGCTGAGAGTGTTAGGATGTTTTGGCTAACATGAGCTCACAGAATTGGGAATGGGAACAATTACAATGACTCTTGTGTTTTGTCTGAGTCCCCCCCTCCCTTCTATACAAGTCCTGTGCCTCATCAGTGCGGGCAGGAGGTGTGTAATGAAGCATCTGTGAGTTCCTGTCTGGTGGATGGGTGGGAATGGAGCTGATAATGCTTGCTCTTGTTTGTGCTTGAATGCACGGCACAATGGGAACCAGAACGTTACCGTGGTGGGAACCAGCTATAGAATAACTTGGCTGTTTCCTTACTCCCAGCCAGGGGAGGGGAGGAAAAATGTGATGTGGAAGGAAAATCACAAAAGGATTTCCAGCATTTTGAAATCTGTGCACAATAAAGCCCTTTCATCGTTTGTTGTCATTTCCATGAGTCTCTCTTTTGAGGCTCCATGCATTACAAGTTACTGTAATCCAAGTAGCTCAGAGCATTTAAAGCTGTGTTGGTGAGCCTTAAATGCTCCTTAATTCATCAGTGAATGTGAGGAATGAGAGAAGGATAAAATGAAATACGTGTTTGTATGATACATTAACTTTCTAAAAAGAGCAGGGAAGGAAATGCAAAGTAAATCAGATTCAAAATGTTTTTAAACATCTTTGTTACTCCATGGTTAGGTGTTCCGGTTATTGCGTGGTTAGGTATTCCAGCTGAGCATATTCCACAGACTTTTAGAGGAAAACAGACAGACTGTGGCAGTGTGAATGCCAGTCTGTGTGGGCATGATAAAACAGACCAAGTCTTTTTTAGTACAGGCAATAAGGCGTGTGGTTGCCTCAGGCAGAAAAACAATATCTCCCAACATGTTCAGTGCATGTTTTTATAATTGTTTTAGGCTGGTAAAGATGTGTGTTGATATAGGGAGCAGAGTTCTTGCATGGGGTTTGGGAGGTGTGTGTGTGGTTTTGTTTTTACTTTGAACTTGCCAACATAGTTTAAGCAGGCTTGGGAGGATCAAAGTAGTGTTTTTGTCAGTAGTGGAAAGGAAACTTGGGAAATAGAGCTGCAACTCTTCTTGTTACAACACTCCTGGGATACAAACAGATTTGTTTCTGCCCTTAAAGATGGTTCTTCAATTATGCATTCTGATATCATATGGAGAATAATTATCATAGAATTAGGAATACAGCTTTAGATGCCTGGGGTTTTTTTCAGTTTCATAGTATTTCAATATTTGGCATATGCCACATTGGCATTTAAGGACATGATTACTTGGTAAATCAGTTATTTGTTTACATATACACGTGTGCATGTTTAAAAAGCCTGAGTTTAATAAATATCACTTAAATGCTTTTCACTTGATCACATCTTCATTCAGCATATTTACACTGCTGCTTAAAAATGTCCCAAGTGATTGACATCAAACTGGAATGCTTTTATCTAGCAGGAAATTACTGCCTTCAAGCACCTGCATACACACATGACAAAGACATGGTTCCAAAATGTGAGCAAGACAGCCTTAGTTGGAATCCTTTCCTTATGTCTTCTGGTTTTTATAACTACAGGAAATTTTAAAAAAGTATCACGCTGGTAGGAGCCCAAGAGTTTGTAAACATTCAGCTCTCTTGGCAAAGACCTTCCTAATGAGGAACAGGAGAGGAGCTGACCACTGTTGATGTCTATGCATATCTATATGTGTGTGTATGCACACACATGGAACTAAATTGTGCATGCATGTGTTGTCCTTTGCCAGACTTTGCCTGTGGGTATTGCAATGTAGGCTAAACATGGTATAATCCCCACCCAAGAGCTGTGTTTGGTCATCCTTCCTCTGGAGGCTTTTTGGCTTGGTAACTGGGTGCAGCTGAAGCAGTGCTCTCATCTCAGCATCCTCGGCTCCACTGGCTGCAGCAGAGGTTGGGGCCAGGTTGCAGTGCTCTCTCTTAAAAACACCATCTTTATCTGCAGCATGTGAAAGTTGTAGAAATGGAGGTCATCAGGATGGCCCTGTGTTGGGATCGCAGTTCTTATAGGCAGCATGTCTCCTGTCAAAAGTGACAACAAAGCCTCTCTGTTTGCTAGAAGGAGCATCACCAGCCTGGAATAATCCAGTCAGCCTGGGTAAATGTGCACAATCTTGCAGCCTTCAATAAACACAAAGGATTTTGCCACAAATGTTCATTGCAAAACTTTGGTTTAGACTCAGTGCTCTTGACTGCAGGAGGCCCCAGACACAGACTTCACAGCAGTCATAATTCAAATGTTTTGGAGCATTTCTCATTGCATCTGTCACCTTCAAGGAGAGCGGTAAAGACCAAGATTGATGTGGAGGAAATTGCATTTTACCCCATTTGCAAACAGTGCCCAGGGAGTTGAAGGGACTTTTTACTGCTGGTTACTGGCAGAAAAACCTCAGTGTGAGCACATTTGCTTCCAGACAAATATTAACTGCATTGATTTATTCCCCCCCCCCCTTTTTTTTTTTTTTTTTTTTGGTTTTGTTTTGTTTTGTTATGATTATTTCTATACCTTCCTGTGAATTCTGAGCTACTTCTAAAGCCAGTTTCATCACAATAAACTGCTATTGACAGGGAATATTCTGCCTGTTCAGGCACGCTGTGAAGGCCTGCATGGCTTCCCACTGGACCTTCCTGGATGCAACCTCAGCAGTGTGGCTGTTCCACCTGGGTGGCCTGGCAGCTGCCTAGGTTAACCCCCTTCCAGTGGGCTTTTGGCAGGTACAAAAGCTTCTTGTTTACAAGTAAAACATTTGATAACAATATCTAAACTACAAAGCAGAAGTTGTTTTAGCAGAAAAAAGTATGTTTCTAATTTGCAACAACCCCCTGTCCTCCTAAGTCTGTACCATTAGCTGATTCTGGTATTTTTGGAGTGGATGTGGTTCTTAAGTTGACTGGAACTGGCAACTTTCTTTGGGTTTTTTTGAGAAAATGTTGGTGTATTGATGCAATTGGAGTGTTTTCTCCTATTTCATGTCAGTGACATTCATCACTGCTTAACAATGAAAGTCTGAGCTGGATTTGAAGTTCATGGATTCCTTCACAGTGCCACTCTGACAGCCACGTTTTCAAGCTGGTGTTCTGGTAACCATTGCGTTGATGTTGAAAGCTGGCAAAATCAAAGGTGGGCTGAGGATGTTTCACAGCTGGTTACAAGTCTGCTCCCTTGAAAAGACTGTTCCCTCCCTCTGCTCCATTGGAAATGGACCTACAATGCCTGCACTAGACTAAGCTCCCTTGACTCCTCCTTACTAATTTTCTTTGTGTGTATGCGTGCATTTAAAGGTCTAAATCTACCGACCAACACACAAAGCCAGTCAGTCTCGTGTGCTGTGTCCAGCTGTGGCAGATAACCCAGATGCAGTGCTCCACCACCAGCCCCAACTACTGAGGCATGATCCTGCTATGGGTAAGCTTTGCTGGATCTTCTGGAGAGAGGAAGATCCCAGCTGACTTGCTTACAGTGTGCCTGGGAAACAGCCGTGGCACAGCCTGAGCTGTGCTCCTGATCCCAGGGCCTTTGTGCTCACTGTGCAAGGAGCTTGGTCAGGGAACTTCTCTTTTTGTTTGTAGTGTGATTATTAACATTCACAAGACTCAAGAATTTGATAGAGACTAAAGCTAAAGGATGTGCTTCAGTCTGAGTATCCAGCTCTTCCTCAGCAAGGCTAAGCTGAAGTTCAAACACAGCCCATGAAGTAGTAACAGGATGGGTCCTCTGCTGCACGCTTTGTGCTGAGGGCACAGATGCTGTGACAGGAACGCTGCTGGTGCAGCCTTTACCCATCGGGGCTGTGCAGACAAGTACTGGAGGGCTGCCAGAGAGCACCTCATCTTTTTCTGGGGCTTGTGCAATGAGCATTTTAAGGGAGCAGTGAGTTCAGGATAAAGGAATAACCTCACAAGGAGAACTTAATTTCTTTCTGCTTTGGCCGTCGCAGTGTGAAGCCACAGGACCCACCACGTCCCGTACCAAAATCTTTCCAAATCCGCTGTTCTGTGTCCCACTGCATCTGAATCCTCCCCGCCTTTATCTGGAGTACCTTCGTCCAACTCCAGGGCGCAGCACGCGTGCCTTGGAGGAGTTCGATGGGTTTCTTTGAACCGGCAGTGAGCCGCATGCGGCGCTGGGCTGGCGGCGCTGGGAGCCCCGGAGCTGCCGTGCGGGGCAGGGGAGGGCAGAGGAGGGCAGGGGAGGGCAGGGTGCCGCGGCCTCCCTCGCTGCCAGCTCGCATCTTTACCCCAGGGGCGGAGGAGAGCCCTCACCGCCCCAGCCAAGGGGCCAATGCTGCAGCACGAAGCCAAAGGTGTCTTCGTGGCTGTATGCACGTACCAGCCAGGGATTATAGGCAGGCAGCTGCAGACGGCCCTCACCACCACCGGTTTAGCCCCTTTCATTTCTTGTTGTTGTTGTTTAAAACGCGTACACGGGGAGTTTGTGTATCAATCCTCAGCGAAAATGGATTCTTCCCTTCCCCCACCCCTGCCCCAGATTAAGTTCACCAGCGTCCTCTTTGTAGATTTTGCAAGCTTCAGACTCACTTCCTTTTGTCAGGAGACCTGAAAGAGCCATTTCCTGATTCGTACAGGGCTCTTGTATGCGCACACTCAGTGCTCATTCATGCCGTGAATCATAAAGGTAACCTCAGTTCAAAGCAGTGCGCTGATACTTCGGCGTGGGACCAAAAAAAAAAAAAAAAAAGAGTTTTGTAATTCCTGTAATGCAGCGCAGCGCGCTGAAGTCATCTTTGCGTTTACTGAGGAGCCGCGCCAGGGGGGTTTTGATCTTCTGCCTTAAAAGCATCGTTTTTACAAACTGCCCTCACTAAAGCGGGCTGGTGAAAGCACCGAGGCCAGCCCCGAGGATTATGTTTGCTGTCGTGTGCCAGGCTGGACGCATTTTTCATATCCTGCCAGGGCCGAGGAATGGCATCAGGAGCTGCCAGTGAGTCAGGCCCGGCGCCGGCGGGGCCGCAGCGGGCTCAGCGCAGCGCCTCGCACACAGCTCAGCGAAGGCGCTGGAGAAAACCCCGCTGTGCCACGAGCAAAGCGCTCACTCTCCTGTCTGTGGTTCACTGGGAGGTCAGCGAGGCACGGTCTGTTGTGTTTATCTCTCCTGTACTCGCCTCCGGGTTCATCTGACAATGAAAGGGATGAGCTGTTTCTGGCTGGAAGAAGAAAGAAATGTGCACTGCTCTCCTCTCTCTGTCCCTGCCAAGAGAGAGAGCGAGCCAATTCATACATAACATTGGAGTCTTCTGCCATTTAGCAGCTTTTGCACAGCATCCAACTGTACAAGGACAAGTCCCTGGGGTCAAACAACCTTTGGCTGTACTTCTGCCTTGATGGAGTAAGATCAGTATGATCTCTCCCTGTATGAGAGAGCAAAATACACAGATGCTAAAATCAGCAACTGTGTTTTGACCAAGAAGAAAACAGTAAAGGGGAAGGAGGCTTAGCTTGTGGAAAAAAGAGGTAACTTAAATGTGAGTGCATCCTCTTTTACTACCACAACACTTCTTGAACTCTTAAAAAGGCCAGATATTCACCAGTCATTTTTTACCATTATTGCTTTTACAGTATTGTCCTATTTGCAGATGGAGTTAGCTTGCTAAGGAAGTCTTTTGTCTGAGGAATGTTAGAGGAGCAGTGGTATAAAAGCACTCTCTGCCCTGGGCTAGCCAGCCCGGAGTGATTCACACCCAAAGGTAACAGAACTCTGGGAGCAAAAAACCCAAATGGTTTTAGGCTCCCAGTGGGTGAGGTGAAGTGCAACACAGACGTGCAGATACAACTCTACATACCTCAGGCCACAAGTGTCTGAACTAAGAATGTGATGTGCTGTGATCAAAGCCTGATTTTTGTCCTGGAAGGATACTACCATGAGTAAACCCATAGCCACCACTTGTGCAATGAATAAAATCACGACCACAAGGGAGGTGTGAGGCAGTAATTTTAATGAGTAGTCCTGTGGGACTGCCTGTATGTTTGTCTTTTCCTTGTGGAGTGAAATGCGTAAGAGGAGCAGTTTTATTTGCACAAGAGTTCACTCTGCCTGCAGCTGAAAGGCTGCTCTGCCTGCAGGAAGGCTGAGGAGCATTGTGAGACCCATCTGGTTCACCTGCCAGCTCCTGGACAACAGGAGAGTTCTGCAACATCCCTCCTGACTGGAAAAGTGGGACTCTTTCTGATCCATGCAGGATCTCAGTGATGGGGTTCCTAGGCAGAAGATTCTGTAATGTTTTCATGCTTGATTATTGCCTTAATTCTCTGCAATAACTTATTTTCTCTCAGCATTTTTGTCTTGCTGTGTTTGTGATCCCTCTCTCTGGACTTTCCTAGCTTTGTCCAGAGCACCTTCATGGCCTGAGGGTCCTGCTGAGGTCTTCCTAATATTTCTTCTCTCATGTCAGTGATTTTCTTGAGGAATTCTGGCACCTTATCATCCCTGCTTTCAATGTTTCTCATATAGAGATGCTCAAGCTCCTCTTATCACTAGCAGCTTTTACCACTTTGGGATTTTGGAACAGTATTTCCTTAAAACCTGGTCAATTATTATTTTGAGAGCTGGAAAGCAATAGGTTCACTCTTTTTTAAAATGTAATTTATTTAAAACATGAGGGTTTTGAGCCAGGTTAATTTTTAGTGATGATGGCTGTGCTGACCCTGTGGCCACATCTGACCCAGTACAGGGGATCACAGCTCTGCACCAGCATGTCTGGAGCACTCCTGATGCTCCTGGAGCCCTTATTCCTACACATCTGGTGTGTGGGGCCATGGGTGGTGTCCCACATCAGCCAGTGCTGGCACAGGTGCCTGCAGGTTTCTCCCCACACTGGCACAGCAGCAGCCTCTCCCCCCATGTGGGAGAGGCTGCAGATACGGGTGGCTGTCCCTAAAACCCTGGAAACAGCAGCTCTGCAGCACTTTTGGTGCCCTGCACCCTGAAGGGTGTTGGTGTGCCTTGCGTAACAGGGACCTGCTCAAGGTTATGAGTGTTTATTTATGAAAAGGTTGGTATTGTTTGTTTTTCTAACATTCAGTTTCCTGCTCACGTGAAGGCAGCTACAGGAGACAGCTGTCCTGGCTGGGGGAGCATTGTGGCACCCTTGGCTGGCTGAGCTCCCCAAAGCTGACCTTCCCTCCACAGTGAGTGCAGGATGGGACAAGATAAAAAAAACAACCAAACAAACAAAAACATCAAAACAAGAGTGAGCAAAGGTGCACTATGGTTTGAAAAGGGCATGGTGAAAACCTACAGTGGACTTCTTTATGCATGCTCTCCCTTGTTGATTTTCTCCCCACACTAGTAAGGATTGGTTTCTTACCAACCCTTTTCTCCTTTCTCCCCTTTCCTACTCCCAGCTCAGCAGTGCAGTAGGAGAGGGCCACTCACTCCTCCCCAGGTTGAAGCTTAAGGGACATTTTTGTGGGGGACTTCAGTTGTGTAAGAGGAAAACCTGTTTCTCCAGGATGCACAAAGCAGGAGGTGGGAAGGCACCCAGTGGCACAGCCCTCCCAGCCCTGATTTCACTCAAGGTGCTACAGTAACACCAAAGCCTTGTTATTGTATTTCATAAGGAGTTTTATTTTGACTGCTCAAGGTGATATATTCTTTAAACATTTTGATGTTTAGACATTTAAACTTCAGGAAAATGAAATAATTTGAGATTTTCAATACATTTCATAGAGAACAACTTACTTGTAGCAAAGCAATCAGAAGAGTCCTTGCTTCTGGGATGGAGACTGAGGCACTGATTTATTCATCTGATCTATTTCATTTGCCCTAAAAAAAAGGAAGGAAAGAAAAAAGCAAAATTGTGTTTATAACAAAGAAGTTATCAGGGCCTTTCCAAGCATGCCCGTGCCGTTACAGTGCCCTAATTCTCTTTAAAGATTAACAAGCCTGAGCCATCGTTATCTTACTGAAAACATAAGTAGACACAACCAATATGTCATATGATAATCCCAGTGCAGTGGTTTGGGATTGATAAATGTTATTAAACACTTTTCTGGAGGAGTGCACCAAAAGTTTCTCCTGGGGCATTCTTGAAGGTTACCTTTGATCAGGCACAGCGGAGGCGAGAGTTTCCTGCCGAGCGCCAAGTTACCTATTTACCTTCAGATGAGTCAGTGGGATGAGGGGTTGTCACAGGGCAGGGAAGGACAGATAAAACCAGGTGTTGCAGAGCCTGTGACTAAAAAGAAACTGGCAGGTGTTGGGTGCCTGACTGGAATTTTCAGGGCTCTGTTGCAGGAGGTGTCACCGGCAGTGCTGGTGTGAGCTCACGGGGTCAGGCTGCACCGAGCTGTCTCGGGAGGAGCTGGCCCAAGGAGGGTGGTCCCAAGATGATGCTGAGCCCCCACACCCACACATCAGGTGACATGGGCAGCCCAGAGGACCACAGGACCTCCTGCCTTTTTCACAAAATAAAAGGCATGGGAAAAACCCCAAATGGCACCCAGCCACTGCCCTCAGGAAAAGAGAGGAGATGGGCTCATTGCACCAGAGATGTGGCTCAGTCATTAGTCAGCCCCACCACAGAACTCTGTGGGATGTGGGCTCTTCTGCCATGCCAAAGCCCCTGTAGCACCTCCAGGGAGGCAGCCAGCAGGTACCAGCTGGGGCTGCCACTCCTTGCTGTGGGGACCAGGTCCTCACCCTGCTGGGACACAGTCAGGGACACATTGGGGTTCCCGGTGGAGCATGTCTTTTTTGGCTGAACGAAGGACACAAAACATGGCACTTGGCTGCAGTGGGCAGCAATTTCCAAAACAGAGGGTGTAGTACACACTTCTTATTGGTGGTTGTAACAGTCTCTTATTTAATTCTCTAGTCACACAGTTGTCTCAAGAATAAAACACTTAAAATAAATTATTTTATATAAAAATGCAGTGTTTCGTGTTTTCAACACACTTTCTGTAGACTTCCTTGTGATACAGAACAGATTAAAACTATTTCAGTTGAAAGGATCTACAAAGAAGATCTAGTCCAACAGTCCTGCCCACTTTAGGGTGATCAAAAGTCAAAGCAGACTGTTAAGGGCATCGTCCAAATGCCTCTCAAACACTGATGGTCTTGGACCATTGACCACCTCTCTAGGAAGCCTGTTCCAGTGTTTGACCACCCTCCTGCTAAAGAGGTTCCTAATGTCCAGTCTAAACCTCCCTGATGATGCAGGTTTGAACAGTTCCCACACACCCCACTGCTGGATCCCAGGGAGGAGGGATCATCACCTCCCTCTCCGCTTCCCCTCCCCAGGAAGCTGCAGAGAGCAGTGAGATTGTGCCTCAGCCTCCTTTCATCCAAACACTGAATAGAACTGGCCCTAGGACTGAGCCCTAAGGAGCACCACTGCTGACCAGCTCCATGTAGCCCCATTGAGCACAACCCCCTGAGCCTTGCCCTTCAGCCAGCTTCTCACCCAGCCCACTGTGATCCCACTCACCCCACAGCTGGACACAGCTGGACACAGCATTAGCAGTTCACTGCTACACCTTTAATGGAAACTACTCAAAGAGCTTATCATGATCAGATGTAACTCATGTACTATTTATGCACATTAGCACTCAGGCACTGACTGCATTTGCTGTGAATGAAGTCAAACTCCACTATATGTCTATGGGAAAAGTCATTTAACTACGGCTTTAACGGGGCAGAAGAAGAGGAACTCTCATACGTGCGCTCACTCACACGTGATGTGAGTCACACATAACTCTGAGACTATGGGATTAAATAAACTACTCTGAAAGAAAGGGGATTTAGTTAATGGTGTTAACATCCAGCTCTGCTGCATGTCCATGGAGGTTGCTCTCAGGTGTCGCAGGGAAGGCTGATTTGAAGTCAGCCCTGAACATCCTCCTGGCTGTACTTTCCTGGCTGAGTTTGCAGTGTTTTGGTAAAAGAGACTCTGGAAAAAATGTTGATGTTTCATGCCAGCTGCGTTGCAGAGAGCTGTTTATGGGAACACTTGCTGCTTCACTGCAGGGCACTGTATTTCTTCCCTTGTAAACTCAGTGTGTGTTTTACCCGGTGTGCCCGTGGGACAGGCTCCAGGCGTGCTGCTCTCCACGGTGCCATAACACACCCCTGGCCCTTCACGTTCCCCTCCGGAGCCTCCTCACAAGGCACTTCCCCGTCTGAAGGAGAAGTGTGAGCTCCCCTTCCCTGTGATGCAGGGCAGCTGCTGAGGGGGCTCAGCAGCAGAGCAGACCCATCGCCAGCCCTCCCCTGCCCTTGGCACGCCCAAAAGCCTGGGGAGGGACAAACCCACGCTTGTCCCCACCCTGCTGTGTTTACCTCAGCGGGTTTCTCCTCCATCGTGCTCCCACCACGGGCCACACTGGGCCCCAGCTGGGACCCTGGCTGTGGTGTGGCAGCAGGCACCAAACCCCGCCTGCCTGGCTCAGCCCCGCTGCAGGGAGGCTGCCTGGGACAGTGCCAGGCTGTCCCCAAACACTGTCTGCCATGGGGCTGCTGGGCTCAGCCTGGCGGGAAGGACACAGTCTGGGCAGTGCCATGCAGCGTGCCCGTGTGTGTGTGTTGGCAGGAGCTGAGCCTGCAGGTGTCCCCACGCTGCAGACAGGCAGGTTCTGCTGGCTACAGTATCACCAGACACAGCCCTAGGAGGATTTGACACTCGGAGTTGTCTGTGGTCCTTTCCCCAGGCATCTGCCTCTCCTGTGGAGTCCTTGGTGTGACCTTCAGTGCAGAGCAAGTGCTTGGGCACCAAGGGGTTCCAGAGAGCTTCCAGCAGCTCAGGGACACCCCCATGCCCCTCTGCTCTGTGTCAGCTCCACAGAACCTCCTGTGAAATGTCCTGCAGCACCTGTGATGAGCTTGGTGCTATTTAGAGCTGTGTAAGGTAAGGCCACCATGGCTGAGCTTGGAAAAAGATAATGAAAGAGAAGGACCAGCTGCAAGAGCCACCGTCCCCGTGGTGCTGGGGCTTTGCATGTGCAGGCAGCCCAGGCAGCTGAGGGGCTGTGTCTGCACTCTGGAAGGGTTTGGGGCTGGCCCAGCATAGCCCACAGCCTGCTGGTGCTGCTAAACCAAGCTGCACGTGCCTGAGGTGCATTTATATTTGATTTATATTCTTTACTTCTGTAAACAGGAGCACCTGATGCTTTATAACTTAAATGAAAGGATCATCACTGCTTGGATCCAAAAGGCTCAACAGTTTCCTTAAGAACAAATAGGAGATAATGTCACATCCTCCTCTGCAACTCTACTTGCTTCTAGACCTGTGTAAAAGGACCTTTCACTCTTGCAGTCCTGTGCTTATTGCAGGAAATACCCCAGCTGAGAAAGCAGATGTAAGGCTGTGTAAGGGAAGCTCCAGCTGCCCAAACTGCTGGAGAGGCACATGGCTATGGGTGTCTAGAAGAAAACCTGGCTCTGCCTGGGAGTGAAGCAGGGATGTCTGACTCTCTTGAGCTGTGGGGATAAAAAGTGCTTTGGCTTTTAACAGCAGCAAATAGCTTTTAACAGCAGCAAATTTACTTGCCATTTGGGCTTGGTGTCAGCAAGCTATTTGCTGACACCAAGCCCAAATGGCAAGTAAAGGAGCTCTGAGGTTCTGAGTCCTTGCAGGACTTCTGTAATCAAGTTTCAAATTGTGGTGATGGCAAACTCAGCATGCAAATACAGAATAATTTTATTACTTTGTGCTGAGAAGGTAATCAACTCATGTTTATAAATCCTGAGTATTTGCTTACGTAATTTATTTTTGTTTCCCTTTGGGATTCTTTAGCCTTGTCCTGACTTCACTGTCATTTGGACCAGCTGTACTTTGTAAAGCAGTGGACTTTGGTTTATCACCCTGACAACTTTACAGCTTTCAGAGATATGTAGTTACATAAAATGGGTGTACTTCCTTGCCTGGCTAGAGAATAGCCACTATCCTTCAAATTTGCAGCTAGTTTTCTTTTTCCTTAAAACTGGATTAACACGGTTGTTATACCTTTGATCCTAGCACTTGCTGCTGCCTCCATCTGCCAGTTCTGCCTATTGCTCTTCAGCAACAAATAATTCCTGCTCCTCCACCACCAAATCCAAAATTAGTACTTGCTAATCAATTAAGTTATGGCTAATGACATCATTTGGAGGTAAAAATACTCCAGAAATTATTAATGTATCCCAAGAATTTGCCTCTCAGACTTCCGATTTTGTGAAATAAGTCTTACAGTTTGTTATATCATCTGAAAAGAAAAAAAACCTAAACGTTTTCCCTTGATGCTGCTTCCTCTGTTGGGTGTGTGACTTCCTGTGGCAGGCTGTGGTCAGCCCCTGCATCTGGCCTCCTTCAGTACTGCAGATCTCTTCTCCTGCCTCCTTTTAAATTTACATTTTCTGCCCCAGTGGCAAAGCTACACCTCTTTACGGAGGTTGTGACCTCTAGGAGTGGTGAATGCAGAGTTTGATCCATCCCTCCACGTTAACTCTGAAAAAGACCCATGTACCTGCAACTGCAGCTCAGGCACATTGAGGCTGTGGTTGGAAATGTTCCTGTACATTTGTGCTTGGCCGTGGCAGGAAGCTGCCTGGGGGATGAACCCAAATCCTCCCATGTGAACTGATTGCAAAAGGCACGAGACTGCAGACCAAAACTACGAGTCTTGTTTCCTTCTGCACAAGGTGTGTGGTGGTGTTTGTGTGTTGGTGACTCAAGTGGGCCAAACCTGGAAGTTCAGGGAGGTCAAACTGGAGTTTGCTCATCATGAGAGCAATAAAGAAAGTCTATTCAAAGGTACCTCCACAGTGCTATCTGGCTGTCCAATTATAGTAACCAGCTTTCCAAAGTCTCTCAGTTTTATCAGTGTGTCTGGAAAATAACACTGCAATATCCAGTTACTTGGAAACACTAGTGGGTTTTCATGTGGAAAGCTACTGTCTCTCTCAAGTTTTTTCCTGTGTGGAGGAAAGTTTCTAGTAGGAATTTCAGGGATTCACCCATCCCTGCAGAGTGGGTGCCTGGGAGGTGATTTGGAAGATGTAAAGCCACTTCATCATACTGTACAGCAAACTTACAGGAGAGGATGGGCACCTGGTTTTGTCTACCAAAGCATGTTATTTTTAGTCTGCTTCAGTGCAGAAGGAAAACAGTTTAGAAAACCTGAAGTTTTTCCTTTGGAAAAACCTTTTTCCTTTGAGTAGATGTGACCATCTGACACCTGCTATATCAACAATCAAAATATGCAAAGTTTGAAACACAAATAAACAAAACTCTTTACCTGAGAGCAGTTTCTGAACAGGGTGTTTGTTTTCCATCCTCACAAGCTAATTATCCCCTGGGGCTTTTTGTCTCTTGCTTTGGCCTGCAGTAAATCCCTGAAATGAAACCGAAACTGGTTTAAACGTGGAATTTCTTCCCCCTCACTCACTATTTTCAATTGAGGTGTGTACCTGTGCTTTATTCTGTTACAAACACAGTGTTTCTGGTGGCAGAAAAAGTCAGGGCTCTGCAGGGCAAGGCCTGAGGGTCGGGAGAGGTGCATCTCCCGGTGCTGCACTGGTGTTGGGCTGTGCTCCCACCCCAGAGCCCACATCCACTCTCTGCAGCCTCGCACCCTCTGCTCCACAGGCTCCCTGTGGGGACAAGTCTGGGCTCCTAATGGGCTCCGAAGCCCTCCATCAAGGCTGTATTTACTAAAAAACATCTGGACAGCAAAAAAAGTTAGCCAGGTCTTGATGAGTGAAAGAAGAGTCCTGGGAGGGAATCTTGCATGGATGGTGAAGTTAGAGCCTGCTTTGAGTTTGCAGCGAGATTAAACATCAACAGCAGGCGTGGTGCTGCCTTGCTGCTTGATTTCAGACAGCAGCTGAGGTCTTCCTTTAAACTGCAGCCACTTCTCTGAAACTTGAGTTTAAAAATAAATAAATAAATTAAGCAATCCTGCCCAGGCACGCAAAACAACAAGCGGGCACACCGAGCCCGTTGCGTGAGGTGAATTGCTGAAAGGCGGGTCCGGTCCCTCGGGGGCGCTCCGTGTGAGCTCAGCCTCTGCTCCCCGAGGGATGCGCAGCGAGAGCCTGAGGAGAGAGCCTGGACGAGCCGAAGGAAGCAAAGCTTCTGGTCAGCTCGAAGAAAGGGAGGCACACACAGAGCCCCGGGCAGCGCTGCCGGCGGGGAATGAGGCCGAGCTCTCCCGAGCCGCGCTCGGTGCGGAGCTGGTGCCTGCCCCGGGCTGACAGCCCCGCTGCCGCGGGCCGCGCTCCAGGAGCGCCGCTGTCCCGGGACAGAGCACCGGGCAGGAAGGCAGCAGGGCCCACAAAGGCTTCTTAGGAGGAAAAGTTTGCATTGGCTTTTGAATTACATCGACAGCGAAGGTTCTGTACAAGAAGGGGGGAGGGGGAAGGGTTGTTCCTCTCGCATATATCCTGTTTTAACTTATGTAGACAAACAAGGCTCCCTCCATGCCGTCGCTATGGCTACGGCTCGGCTCTTTGTGCCGGAGCCTGTGAACAGGAGAAGGCCAAGCGCAGAGGGGGCGGCGAGCCCGCGCTGCCCCTGCCCAGCCGGGCTGTCCTGACGCATCCCCCGCCCGCAGCCTGTCCAGGGCACCCTTCTGTCCCGCCCGAAGGGATGGGGAAACTCTGCCATGGCGAAATGCCCCGCTGGCTGCCTCGGCGTCAGAAGAACTTCCCGGGGCACGAGTGTGAGAGGCAGAGCGAGGAGGAGCTCTGCACCTCGGCTCCGCGGAGGTGTTATCAGCGCTGGGAACACTGGCTCCCTAACCCTTCCCCGGAGGCAGGCTGGCTGACCTGCAGGCAGCCCTGTGTCCCTGCTGCGATGGGCTCCCACCGGCGGGACACCAGTGACCAGCTCAAGGTCTCTCTTCTCCAGCTACTGCTCAGCCCCACCACAGGCTGGCAGCTTGGCAGTGTGACTCTGGTCCTGGAACAGAGGAAAGTCACACGAGGTGGGGTTTCTCCAGCACCTAAGGCCACAGAAAACACTCTGCTGTATGTCTCAATTGTAGCTCCACAGTCACTTTGGCCCTCCTGTAGCTTGAGAAAAAGTTATTGAGGGAGTTTAAAATTGGTCCTTTCTTGACCCGTGGCATTACCACATCACTGTTGGAGATTCTCTTACCAAAAATGTGAGAATACTTCTGCTGTTTTTAAAAACCCTGCCTCTTAGTAGAATCTCAGCAAAAGTCATATCTGAAAGGTTGGTCCTTGTATTTCCTTTCACGTGTGAATGTTTAAAATTATCCCCATTGGCTAGAAAAGGCCTTCTCATTTAGCACTGCCTCACTGATTTTCTGTGGCTCCCTGAGAATCCATTCCATCAGAATTTATTTAGAAAATGCAATGGTAAGCCACACTAGCAGAAGATGAACAAGATATGATAAACAATTTTAAATTGATTGAAAATTTGACTAAGCTGCTTACTTTCCTAATTATAATGCCTAATTAGTTAGCTTGTTCCATTCAGTCATGCAGCTTTGATAGCTTTATTGTGCTCCAGAAGTCTGGGGCCTGAGATTTAAGCAGGCCTGCCCTAGATATCTAATGAACTGTTAATTTCAAAATAAAAACACTCTTAAACTGCTCTACTAGCAATCACCTTCTGGTCTGATAAATGGAGCCAGAAGCACAAGCTTAAAATAACTTTAAAACAGATTGCACTAGGACTGAGATGCAGTAGATATGAGATGCTGGAGATGAGATGAGGAGGTTAATGTAGCTCACAGAGTAACCAGTGGAGTTTCTACACCTTCACCAAGGAAAAGATGCAACACCCTGATGCTCAGTGAGAACTGCTAAAGACCATCTCCTCTTTCCTGTTCTGCCTCACCACCAGCTCTTGGGCTGGTTCCTTGGGTATGTTTGTTCTCCCTTCCTTTGGCCTACTGAATTCCAGGCTCAGCAAGGCTAGGGGGGTTTGTAGCCTGGCATTTAATCTTTGGCCAAGTGAGAAACACAGACTTCCACTGCCCTTGGGTAGGAGAGGGGTTGAGCCTCAGGCTGCTGTGTGTGCTATGGATGCTGCTACAGCAGCTGAGGTACTGCACAGACAGGGCAGTCCTGGAAATGGACGTTTCTTATGCAGAACCTGACCTGCTCAGTGAAAGCAATTTTCATGACAGATTCCATTCTCAGTCCAGCTGGAGTTAGTCCAGATAGGCACTGGAACCATATCACAGAACCATAGAATGGTTTGGGTTGGAAGGGGCCTCACAGGCCATCTCTTTCTACCTCCTCCATGGTCAGGGATGTCACCCACTAGACCAGGCTGCTCAAAGCCTAATCCAGCCTGGCCTTGAATGCTTCCAGGGAGGAGACATCCACAACTTGGGCAACCCATTCCAGTGCCTTATCACCCTCACAGTAAAAATTTCTTCTTACTAACTAGTCTAAACCTGTCCTCCTACAGCTTAAAGCCCTCTTGGCCCTGTGAAAAGTCCCTCTCCAGCTTTCTGTAGCCCCTTTAGGTACTGGAAGGCTGCTGGGTCTCTCTGGAGCCTTCTCCAGGCTGGGCAGCTCCAACTCTTTCAGTCTGTGTTCATGGGAGAGGTGCTCCAGCCCTCTGATTCTCTTCACGGCCTCCTCTGGACTCACCCCAGCATGTTCACATCCTTCTGACGTGGGGGACCCCAGGGTTGGATGCAGCACATCCAGGCGGGTTTCACCAGAGTGGAGCAGAGAGTAGAGCCCCCTCCCTTGACCTGCTGCCCACAGGGCTTTGGGGGCAGCCCAGGACATGGCTGGTTTTCTGGGCTGTGAGTGCACATTGCCAAAACAGTGCTGAGTTTCTTGTCCACCAACAACCCCAAGGAAGAGCTACCTTCTGCTCTCTTCCAAGAGCTCCTGTGTCTTTTGTCAGTATTTTCACTCTTGAAGCAACAGCTGACAGCCAAACCTCATACCTGGGCAGAGCTGGCACACTGCTGACTACACATCAGCTAAAAACAAAACCAAAACAGAAAATAAGAACAGTTTGATGCACAGTTCTCTGTTGGTCCTGGGTAGAGCGATATCTTATCCTTACAATTAGTTCAGCATTTCCCATGGCTGAAGCAGTCTCTGCCCACTGCTCTCCAGGATGAGGAAATATCTTCCATGTGACATGTGATTTATGCAGTGATCAACAGATTTAAAACCTTGTCTTATTTAAACTAGTTTATGTTACAGGGCAGCTAAGTCTCTTCCCTTCCTTTGAAGTGAAAGCAGTGCTGGCCAAAAAAAAAAGCCTTTTACTGCATCGTTACCAGAGAGCAAGAGGAGAGCAGCACAAAGTTTGCATGCATCCACTTCCAAGAAGGGCAAACACAGTTCTGTAAAGTTGTTGTTTCAAAGACAACTAAAAAATTGATGAGCAGCATTATTTTTACCTGCTACTGTGCAAAGGCTTAAACACACAGGGCTGGTTTCCTACTGCTTAACACAGCACTCACAGCTCAGCAGAAATGCTGAGCCTCATCTTGCAGTCATGATGAGAAACACATGCCACCAGAAGTATTTTGAGTTTGGTGATTTAAGAATCACAAAACAGAGCTTTTTGTGTGGTCTGTAAATATACTTTCATTTCATGTGACCAGCCAGAACCAATTTTTGTTACTTAGGTCTTGAAACCACACCAGGACGCATCTTTCCCTTGAGGGCTATGGCCTTCAGCTGAGGTGCTCTGCCAGTAAGTGGAAACCCCCGCTCTGGACTTTCTGGAACAGCTGGCCAGAGAGCAGCAACCTAATTTGGGGACCCCAACCATACCTAAAAGTATAGGTCACAAGCCAGCATGCCCTGCACAATCAGGGGTTATCTCAAACCCTTTCAAACACACTCAGGTGCTCAGAACCTGGCACCAGGTCCCACAGGCACACAAGTGCACTTCTATCCCACTGGGACCATGGCAAATCATTTCACTTGTGAGAAGGTTGAAGTCAATCCAGTCTTTTATTAATCTGCACGTTATTTGATGGAAAAACCTTATGTGAGAAGTAAAGTCAGAACTACTGCCACGAAGTGAAAACACTATTTTATTTTTATAAAAAGCAATAATTAAAACAAACCCTACCAGTGTGTACATTGTACACATTGAATGACACTTACAAGAATGAAGTTTCCATATACAAGGATTACAAGCCCACACTGGTAAAGGCTGCACACAAGCACATACTGAACTTCACAGATGCCTCAGCTCCAGATCACAGTACCATTACTCTAGGAACACACCTGCACTGTCATTATTAGCATCCACACTACTTTATTCCACTAGAAACTGTACGTACACAGAAAGCAAGAAGGAGTTTATTCAGAGAGCATATATATCTGCAGAAAATTTATTTGCTGGAATAATCTTCTCACTCCTCTGCTGCCATCTTCAAGAGATACTTTTTGTCGATCTTGAAGAGCCTCCAGCCCTCCTCGGTGGACAGATCCGAGGCGCCCCTTCTCTTGTAGAACCTGATGGAGGGTTCATTCCACTCCGCCACGAGGAAGTGCATGCTGCTGCAGCGGCACTTCACAGCCACCTGCAAAGCCACACGGTCACGGTGACACAGGGACAGCTGGCACTGCACACCACCCAGCAACTGCACACCACCACACGGTCACGGTGACACAGGGACAGCTGGCACTGCACACCACCCAGCAACTGCACACCACCACACGGTCACGGTGACACAGGGACAGCTGGCACTGCACACCACCCAGCAACTGCACACCACCACACGGTCACGGTGACACAGGGACAGCTGGCACTGCACACCACCCAGCAACTGCACACCACCACACGGTCACGGTGACACAGGGACAGCTGGCACTGCACACCACCCCAGCAACTGCACACCACCACACGGTCACGGTGACACAGGGACAGCTGGCACTGCACACCACCCAGCTACTGCACACCACCACAAGTGACAGTGACACAGGGACAGCTGGCACTGCACACCACCCAGCAACTGCACACCACCACAAGTGACAGTGACACAGGGACAGCTGGCACTGCACACCACCACAAGTGACAGTGACACAGGGACAGCTGGCACTGCACACCACCCAGCAACTGCACACCGCCACAAGTCACCGAGTTCATCCCAACAGCACTGCAGCATGTCTCACAGTTTACCAGACTCCAGGCAATGTTTTAAGCTGTCTAGAGTCCTGCCACCTGCCTTAATTCTTGTTTAGACTTAGCACTTAGACATACCTGACTCAAGTTCTTCAGAATTTCTGACCCAATACCAAGTCCTAAAAAAACCAGAAAACAAGAAAGTTAAGTTTTAAATCTACAGAAGCCCTATGGGTAGCAACTCATCTAATTCTGCAACAGGTACCTCTGTACTCTGCCATCACGTAAAAATCTTCCAGGTACAGCAGTTTTCCAATCCATGGATCATAAGTGAAGTAATACATGGCAAAGCCCACGATGCATGTTTCTGAAACAAGGGGTGACACTTCAGCCAGTTGGAATTAAAAAGGTAAAAATACTAAGTTTTACATGCATGTTTAAACATACATATTTCTCTGGGACATGCAAACATTTGATACTAGGTTACAATTAAAAATGAAGTTTGCAAATAAGCATACAATTGAAAACACAAGTTCTGACAAATTTTATCAGCCTAATAAAAAAACAGATTCCCCTGTCCATACCCTGAAATCCTCAAAAGCACTGTCACAGTAAGTGCTAACATGGCCTTTTTCTACAAAATAACGCACACCCTACTGACTTATTTCCAGTCTGGAAGACAAGTAAGAACTTCACACAGCAGCTCACAATCTAGATGACTGCCCCAGCTCTGCTTCCTTAGGAATAGCCTGTCAAGCCCTAGAAAACTTGATCTTTCCACCTACATTCCTCAGTAACTACTGTGCCACAAGGCCTATTTACAGGCCACCTTTACAGCAGTATTTCCACTGAACATCACGCTGTTTTCTTTACCTTCAGCACCAAGAAGTCAAGATAAGTAAAGCTGCAGCTTCAATTATAATTCTGCAGCTCAAGAGAGGAGAAACCAACTCTTCCAACAACAGCCCCCTCAAACATAAACCCTGAGTATTTTAACTACATCTGCCATAACACTCTGCACATACTGTAAGAGAAGCGTGCAAACAGGTTTCTGTCATCTACTGTCTTTGGTAAAGGTTTGGGAATAGCACTTGTCCCTGCAGACCTTACCTCATATTATGATCATCTACTTTATTGTGTAACGGATCTTTTAGTTACCTCCCCGCCCATCCATGTACACAGAAGGGCCATGTACATGGCGAAGCTAGAGACTGTAACCTGAAGATTGGGGACAAATTAAAGAAAAAAATGTGATTCAACAGAATTACATAAAGGTAAGTCAGGGTCAAACAAGAAAAGCCATTTAATAATTGGAGTCAAGCGCATTATGTTATACCTGATCTCCCATGCTTCCAGGATTAGCAACCACTTCAGCAGAGTATCACTATACATTACTGAATTTTACCAGTTAACCTAGGCCTCCTACCCCAGTCCACTGGTGGAACCTCATCTACAATCGTTAATAATTAAGCAAATGATGCTCCTGTGTACTTAGCGTCCAAAAACAAGTATCAGGAAGTCTCACCTTCAGACGACCACTGGTCTTTCGGCACTTCTGCGACCAGACAGTGGTAGAAAGGGTGCTCGCCAAAACCATCCTCAAGCAGCTCTAAAAAACAGAATACACACGCACCTGAGCCACAGGCGCTGTCACTCGGCCGCCAACCGGGTGAGCTTTTACAACCTCCGTACCTTTCTCAGTTAGCACCACTTGGTCCTCCATGTCCTCGTATTTCGCCAGTTCCTGGAAGAGAAGGAGGTTGTGAGCGGCCTCTCCCCGCCCCCGCCCTTGCGCAAGAGCTTGTTTTGCTGCGGCCCGGGCAGCGCTGCCCCCCGCCCCGCCCGCACCTTGATCAGTCGCAGCAAGTCGGGACAGTCCTCGGGACGCGCGGCGCGGATGCTGAACGAGGCCATTTTCGGCGACGCTTCCCCCTGCGGCCCCCTCGGCTGACGAGTCCCCGGTGTGTGAACAGGAGGAGCAGCTGCTTCTTCATTCGTGTCCCGGGCGCGGCGGCCACCTGCGGTCAGTCAGGCTGCGAGCATGTCCCGGCGGCGTTCGGCTGCTGGCGGTCCGGCTTCTCTACCGCTGCTTCTCCGGCTCGGAGAGTGCCGCTCCTAACCCCGGCCGCCCTATTTAAAGACGTCCTCGCCCCGCCTTCCCCGCCCACCGGCCAATGGGAGCGCCCGCGGTGCTCGTCCTCAGCCAATGGCCGCGCCCCTCCCCGGAATCCTGCCCGGGCCTGCCGGCAACAGCTGCGGCCGTCTCGTGACTCGCCCTCCTCCCTCTGACGCGGCGCCCCCTGGCGGGGCTGGGCGGCGCTGCAGGGCGAGACCGCGGCGGCTCTGCCCGGGCGGCGGGACCGGCCTCAGGGACCCCGGCACCGCCCTCAGGGACCCCCCGGCACCGCCCTCAGAGACCCCCCGGCACCGCCCTCAGAGACCCCCCGGCACCGCCCTCAGGGACCCCCCGCACCGCCCTCGGGGACCCCCGGCACCGCCCTCGGGGACCCCCGGCACCACCCTCGGGGACCCCCGGCACCGCCGGCCCCCTTCTCCCGGCACCGCCTTCGGGGGCCCCCGGCACCGCCGGCCTCCTTCTCCCGGCACCGGCTGTCGCGGCCCCCGGACACCGAGCCCGACATTGCCCTCGGCTCGGGGCTCTCCTTGCGCGGACGCCGTGTCAGGGGCCGTGGCGCCGCCCTGGCCGCAGAGCGCGGGGCAGCACTGGGGGCACTTCGTGCTCCGCTGTGGGAAGAGAGAGAGAAAAAGGCTCAGTGTGTGCGGGAAACGCGGAGCAGTGATCCGTATCCAACCCGGAGCGCGGGGGAGCGTGTCTAGCACCAAAGTACGCCCCCGGGCAGGAGCGTCTTTACGGAGAAATGTTCAAACCACAGAAGTTTAACCTTGGGGTTGGGACGTTTCCCAGGCTGGCACACGCACCGTAACTCGCCTGACTGGAGGAGAAGGGGTTGTGCTGGGACAGGCACGAAGGAGTGGGTTTAAAGTAGGGGGATCTCCCTGTAGTTTTCCGTAAGAGCAGCTCTGACACCATCCCGATGGAGGGATGGATGTCACTGAGGAGAGAGGTGGGTGTGATGAGGAAAATTCCATCTGGGTAAACAACAACACGACTTTGGAGTATGAAAGGATGGAGGAATTATCCTCAGCCCTGCGCTTCCTCTGGATATTACCTAGAGATACTGCTATATCCTGAGGAATGAGCTGGATCATGATCTAGATGACTGTGTGGTCCACAGACCTACCAGCTGGGCCACCCAGAGAAGTGCAAGTCTCTGCCATAAGTGTGGTTTTCTTTTCGTCCTCTTCTATTAGCTGTGCCACTGTCATTCTCAGAGATTGCAAAGGAGCCCTTTATCTTACATTTAACTTAATCTGACTTGTTTTAAGAGTGATTTGGGATATGGGAAGACACTAAGTCCTGCTGCTGACTCTCACAACCCCACCCCCCCCCCCCGCCATTTTTTAATGTATCCAACAAGCTACAAGATTTACCTTCACTTAGACAGGGGGGCCAGCATGGAACATGATACTACAAGAGGATTGTATAAAGAAGTGTGTATAAAGTGTGTGTTCGGGTGGTTGGCATTAGCACACAGTGGAAAGTGCCTGAAGGCCTGGGAGGATAATTTAGGATTTATGCAATCACCCTAACTGGCTCAGTTTACCCTCTACTGGAGCAAGAATAGAGATGCCCAAAGAACAGAAGCATTTCCATATCACTAAGCAACCTCCACTTGCTAGTTGGCTAGTAGTAGAAAAGTTAAAATTTATTTCATGTGTTATGAGTCTAAAAATCCCTCAGGACAGGGTGTTTAGTAGGGAGACTGAATTTGAATAAACTACCAAAGAACAGACTCAGCCTAATAACATACCTTTAATGAATACAGATTTTTTTCATTCCCTAGAAATGATTAGACTGGGATCAGAAGCGGGGAATACTGTCTCTGTGAAAGACAACAGCCTTTGTGTTGTCTCAACTCTCTTTGTTTTGCATTTCACAATGAGGAAGTCACACTATCAGGAAACTTACTCTGTGTAAGAACACGAAGTGCCTGGTTTCTTTCTTCTCAAGTCAGAAAAGTCACATGATTTAGAAGTTGAAGTCTCAGCAAAAAAAGACCCAAACATTTTCTCCCTTGACTGTTTTTGAAAGTCCTGTTTTAATTTGCTCAGAAAAGTGCTGATATTGTGTTGCCTGAGTTAATACATTTCATTGTTTTTACCTTTCAATTTCACAAGGCAGAAGAAAAAAATATTTAAAAAATCGTGAAGTATCAAAAATGTTTTACAAAACAGTAGGAAATGCAGAGAATTTAGTGAAAAAAAGAATGTTAAAACTAGCTAATGAAGATATGTAGACTAAGTATTGTCTATTTAGTTACGTATTATTGGGGATATTTTTCCACAATAAGTAAATTTATTAAGAATGGTAAGAATATTTTACAAAAAGGTTCCAAAAGAATTCAGTGCTTGAATTAATCAGACTGACTGTGTGTTTCACAGCTTCTTCCTTTTGTCTCAAGTCTGTTTGTCTTTGAGCAGGTTTCATGTCATCTTGACATAGCTGAGGCCAATGATGAAATCTTTAATGACCTGCACAGGGCTTGGATTTTATCCTTCAGTGATCACAGGCTATTGATCTGCCCTTCTCTCCAAGGAATGACTAGTGGCAAGTCTCCTGAAAAGGATCAACATTTTTTAAAATTGTGCAAATATGGGTACTGGCAGGTGGTTAGCAAACACGTTTAGGGCAAACCAATGTTGAGATACTCTGTTAGAATGAAATATGCACTGAAGTCTGGATTAGTTCACTCCTGTACCAGCCAGCAGCTTCCTCCATGTGGAACCTGCTGACTGAATCCATCTGCATTTCCACCAGGAGGGTTGGACTTTGGTGTTTGAGAAGGTAAAATGGTTAGAACTATGTAAAATGTGCATCATTCCTATTATTCTTACTGTATCTTCTCCCTAAATGTTATTCATAAGAGAAACAGAAAAAATTGTGCAAAACAGCGAACAGCACTTTCTTTTTTAGCATGCAACAGGAACTTTTATGAACAGCTGTTCATAAAAGCACATGGAACATTATGTAGGGACTGAGGCACACATCCTGCCCACATCCTGCCAGAGATGGAGGTCTTTTCTAGTCTGAAGATACAGGAAACAGCCCAACCAGTTCCCCCCGATGCTTTCACGGCAATGCAACTGAACAATTTATTCAGAGAGTTATGGGACCCCATCTGCACTTGTAACAAAACCATGTTTTTATTTGCATCTACATTTTCTTATGTTCTCTTTCCATGGAGGATGGACAGAAAGGCTCAAAGTGGGCACCAGCTTTCTTTCTTCACTGTTCAACTAATCAGACTCTCTTCCTCTGTTTTAATTTTTGATTTCCTCCTTTGCTAGGAAGATTCCTTGCATTCCTGTATGAAAGCCTCTCTCATGCCTCAGAGGTTCTCTGTTATAAATAAGAGAAGGAGAAAAACTGCTTATTCCATATTAAAATGCAGTGAGTTAATGATTTTTTTATCGTGCTAATAAATATTTCCAGGTATTTCAATCCAAGTTGTATGTCCTACGTCAATTCTCTCGAGCAAAATACAGACAATGCAATTAATATTCAGTATTGACCTGTATTTTTTCATGATTTTGGACATTTGGGATTCTCTTGTCATTTTCAACTGAATATTTTCTTCCTAATCCTTAGACCTTGCGTTGATATTTATGCATTCACAGTTGCTTCTGTTGTTTTATTCAAGCCACTTAAAATTACAGTTTACAGTTTACTAGGCTGTACATAGACAATATATTAATCTCTCTCAGAGTAATACAAATACTAAATAAATACTGCATGAGCAATGCTCAGAATTCAGGGCAAATGCAAAATTAACAGTTTTGTGTGATAAAGCGACATAAATTTCCATATGCTGGCAATAAAAGGACCATAATTTTTCTTTATTATCTTTGAAAACATATTTTAGATCATTAGAACCCTATTCCAGTAGGCTAATACATCTTACCTGTCATTTGTAATTACGCAGTTTAATGAATTTGGGATTTAGACATAGCTAATTATCTGCCTGAATCCACAAATCACCTATATCATGTGTGCAAATGATTTGGGGTATAAAAGTTATAGAAATAAATGTTGGGAAAGAATCCAGCCATGCCTCAGTTTTGGATACAGTAGAAGTATTGTATCTGGATACAGTATAAGGATATACTATATACTTTGGCTCTGATCCTGCAGTGTACTTAAATCAGGGGGAAATATCTCAGGCTTTTAAAAGCAACAAATGAAATCAAAACTTTTTCTTATAACTAGTGGGGGTATGTACAGTGAGTAGGTGTTTTTATCACGTATCACAGTCACGGTTTTGTCTTTGGCACAGTCTTCTGCACTGCCCAGAGGTGATTCTTTTCATGGCACCTTGATTTTTGAACTTTCAAGCACGCATGCCTATCAGGTTTCCGCATTTTTTTTCCACGACCAGATGAACGAGAAGCTCTGCAATAGCGCCCTCAGCTTTTTCACGGAATCACAGAACAGTTTCAGTCGGAAGGGACTTTAAAGACCATCTAGTTTCGGGTGTTACCCTTACATGTAACGAATACTCTGGTTAATGTACTTTGTGTTTGCCATGTTTACTCATATCCTCACCCAATCTCTCTGGTGTTTTGCTAAGTCTTCAGCCAGCTGTGTTTAACAACTTCACTGCTAACTTGTACCTCCTGTACCCTCTGTTCTGCTGGCAGGCTGAAATGGCAGTGCGAGCCACAAATGTTGCTGTTGGTGTGGAAGCCCCGGGCTGCACCGGGACGCGTGTATCTGTCCCTGTCCCGAGGAGGTGCAGACACGATTTTGGCAAGTGCTCTGGTCCCTGTGGGCTCTGTGGTGTCTCGGCACAGAGCCAGGGCTGTCCCTCTGCCACACGCCCCATGTCGTCTCTGCTCTTAAGTTTCTTCAGCTACCAGGAATAATAAAAAAAAATATATTCCTGATTAATTGAACGAATTGATTCTTCGCCTGTGCTAAGCACACAGCTTATTTAACGCAGCTTTATTTTCACGGAATCAATTAGGTTGGAAAAGACCCGAGATTATCGGTCCCGACCTGTGACCGAACACCAACGTGTCAACCAGATCGCGGCACTGAGTGACACACCCAGTTTTTCCTTAGCCACTCCAGCACCTCCCCGGGCAGTCCATTCCAACGTCTAAACACCCCTTCTGTGAAGAAATTGCTCTGCCTAATATTCAGCCTAAATCTGCCCTGGCGCAGTTTATGCCTCTCGTCCCGTCGCTGGTTGCCTCGGTGAAGAGGCTGACCCCCACCCGGCTACACCCTCCTTTCAGGGAATTGCAGAGTGATAACGTCACTCTTCAAGATCTTAAGCCTCTTCTCCTTAGATAACTCTGGGGCTCTCTGTTACCTTCCCTAGCAGTGCCACCAAGTGACGGGCCGGGCAGCAGGCCGTGTTCCCCACGGCCGTGTGACGGCTCGGGGCGCGCCCCAGGCTCCGGGCACAGCGCCCAGCTGAGCGCCGCCAGCCCGCCTTCCTCACGGCACAGTGGAAAAAACGGAGCATTAAAAAGAAAAAATAGCGATGTTTATTAAAAGCAAGTCCCGGCAGGGCCCGCCCGCTCTGCCGGGCCCGCCCGACGACTAACGGTGCCGTGCCCAACCTCCGCCCCGGGGAGCGGCCGCGCTGCGCGGCCACGGGGACACGGGGCAGGCCGGGCCGGGCGGTGCCGCCCGGGGATCCCGGGGTGGGCAGGGCGAGGCTGCCAGCTGCGGGCGGCCCGGAGCCCGCTGTCAGTCGCCGCTGCAGGAGGACCGTGTGGCTGGGGCAGGCGCGGCCCCGCTGTGACAGCCCCGGCGAGCACCATGCTACCCACCCGGTAAGGCGGCCCTTCCTCCGGTCCGGGTGGGGAATGGCGGCCGGGACAGACGGTGCCCCGGCGGGCCCGGGCCTGGGCAGGGGAGCCCGTGGCCCAGCCCTGGACCCGCGTCCGCGCCGCGCCCCGCCGTGAGGGGCTCGGGGCGCGGCCAGGGCGGGGCACCCCGAAACGCGGGCAGCGCCGCGGGCAGTGCCGGGCCGGGCTGGGGCACCGGGGCGCTCTGGGGCACCGGGCCGGGCTGGGGCAGCGGGCCGGGCTGGGGCACCGGGGCGCGCTGGGGCACCGGGCCGGGCTGGGGCACCGGGCCGGGCTGGGGCACCGGGGCGCGCTGGGGCACCGGGCCGGGCTGGGGCACCGGGCGTGGGGCGGCCGTGCGGGGTGCGGCTGCAGCGGGAAGGGGTGTGCTGCCCGTGCCGTGACACACCGAGCTCAGAGGCTGCAGGAATCACAGAGGCGTTCCACCATCGCTGTTCACGTCATTCCTGGTGCATACGGGACTCGGCTGCCTTCAGAGTTTGTTTTTTTTTTTTCGTGTGTGTGTTTGTGTTCTCTTGTACTCTCTTAAGGTCTCCGTTTGTATCTGCAGACAGTGAAAGCTTGTGTGTACGTGGTATATATGTGTACGTGAAGAGGGAGAGAGAGATGTGTAGATGGCCTTGCTTTTCTGTTGGTGCCTGAGGACCTGCCACCTTTCCTTTTCTGAGGTGGAACCCCAGTCTTAGAGGAGGAAAATTAAGGGGCCAGCAATCAATATTCCTTGCCAGGATGATGCTGTGAACTATCACAAGGTTTTATACACCCTCTGTGTGTTTCTGTGTTACCACAGTTATGCTTGCCTAGAGGAGTATGCTGGCTAGTACCTATTAGAACACTTAGTGAATTGTGGGTGGATTACATTCTCGGAAGGGTTTCATGGTTGTCCTTTCTTGCTTAATGGCTAAGAGGATTATATCCTACGCTTTAGGCTTTTTTTGAGTTGCTGCAGTACTAAGCCATGGAGGAGAAAACCAGGCTTAGCTGAATGCGACTGCTTGTGAGACCTTGTGAAATCCTTTTTGGTATATTCCACCTTCCACTGCTGTGCACACTGAATGCAGGAGAAGTGTATGGTTAGGGTAATGGATGATTTCCTAGAGGCACATGCACCCCATCTGTGTTAAGATGCTACAGGGTAGAAGCTGGTGTTGAGTCTAAATTGTCTCAGGGCATCTGGATAGTCAGTGAAGAGAACAGTTACTGCCAGTGAAGCATTCTTCTTTCCTGTTTTTATATAAGGAGAGGTGTCAGTTGGAATTTCAACTGTCTTGGAACCATTGCACTGATAGTATCTAGTTCTAAAAAACAAGCTGAAAATAAGGACTGGTGTTTCTGAAGGCACCAGCATAATTCCAAAATTAAATCCGAAATTATTTTCATGGGATTATTTTTAATGACACTAAACCTTTCTGCTCTGCCTATAGGTTGTGCATCATGAGGAAGCTTCCTTCTCTTCTGGCGAGGACACTCATTTCTGGGAGCAGTGCCGCCCCAGAGCTTCCTGACATGGCTAAAGGTAAAGTAAATGGCTGTAGTCCAGAAGATTTAATGATGTTATTTTTTCAGATGGTGTCCCTTCATGAATTAATATGTTTTGGATAATGAATGTGCCCTTACCTGTTAGCTCATGGTATAAGTGTTTAGGAAGCAGCAGAAAATCACTGTGTGTTTGGAAGTGAATGGCACAAATGCCTAATTCATGAAATTGCAAATTTAGAGGCTCCTCTAGTTCTTCAGCCTTGGCAGAGCTTGGTTCTTTTCTGGCAGGATAACTGCTGCTCAGCTTGGGTCTTGATAGAAGGTCAATGAAGTGCAGATAGGCACAATGAGACTGGAGAGAATGGCCAAGAAATGGGGAATTGAGTGGAAATAATACCATCCAGAACTTTTAATCTGTCAATCCTGTTAATTTTGCAAACTTGTAGAAATCTTTTAATCGGATCAGCAGCATTGCCTTGTGAAATTGCTCTTGTCTATAGAGCTTTGTGTTGAAAGTTTGTTTCAGTGCTCTAACAGTTATAAACCATAATGCTCCTGTTTCAGAAGCTTTTAAAAAGATTTTCTTGCATTCTAATCCCTTGTACTGAGAAAAGAGCAGAGGAAAAAGGCTGGAGCTGGGTACAAATAATTCCTTCATGGAATTCTGCTTATTTCTGAGATCTTTTTTTCCTTTGTTTTCTAAATAGAGGTCACCAACAGTTACTGGTTATCCAGTAAAAGACAAAATGAGGGTTATTTGTTAGGGTTGTTAGAGAACTTATTTTCATTGTTGTTAATTAATGGTGATTTAGGAGGTTAAAGGAGAGAAGCAAGGATACAGAATGTTGCATACTTGCAACTTGCCCTGGTTGTTTATTTGAATATTTGAAAATTATGCCATCTAGAAGTCCAGAAACACTATAGAAATAGTGTAAGAGTGAGGTCATCCTGGTACTCCACGGGGTACTAATGTTTTGTGGACTACAATAACTGTAAACATTTGAGATTCTGTTCCAAAATTGTTCAAAGTTTTGCTGATATGGAAACTATTGTACTGTTATGTAAACTATACCTTTAATTTGGTATCCATGCTTTCACAAAACATCAAATACTGTTTCTTACTAGTTTTTCACATGCTTCCTTTTCACAATTTTGGGTTCTGTTTTCAATGCCCTCACTTCTTCCATGGCTCTCCCAAAGGCTACATAAAGTGGGACTCTGGAATTTTCCTCTGAAGAAACTCTCATCCCACTTCCTGAAAAATGCTCCAGATCCTCTTTCCAAAGTTAACAGTGTTAGCCAACAGTACATGGTAGCCCTAAGTTTGAAGAACTATTTGGGATTACACTGCAAGCAGAAACCACAGAGACAATGGACAGGGAACTGGAAAACTGGCTTGAAAGGGAAGGACAAACTGAGTTAAAACAAAAAGACACTGGCTAAATCAGGCATTTAATTTACTGGCTGTAAATCAGGCAAGGATAGAGTGCCTGCAGTTACTAAAATTAAGGAACATGTGCCTAAACAGAACTGAAGCAGGTAGAACAATCAAGTAACTCCTTATTAGATGTAAATTGCATTGTTTCTTTTCATTGTTAATCTAACCTGTGTTTTGTACTCCACAGGACAGTCACCCATTCATGTGAATAATGGTGTGTTGTGGTAATTTGTACATATTAAAATATTTGCTATAACACTAAACTTACTCAGCTACTGTTTTTCCTTACTTTAGCATTGATGAAAAATGAAGTGCCAATATTCTTCTCTGTTGCCTTGCTTAAAACCCCTTTGCTTTTGGTGAATGGCCCTGGTCTTTACTGTGGCAGTGTTGTTTCACTAAATCTCTGTCAGCACACTCTGTCTGCAGTGCTGGATAAAATATTTCTGAGAGGCTTGTGGGATACAAAATCTCTCATGGCAGCAGCTCCCCCAGTGCTTGGATTCATTTTGGGCTTTGAATCTGTGTCCTTCACCCGAGCTCTGTACCAAAGCTGGTGGCCTGCCTGAAGCTGGCTGCAGCTGAGGAGGCACCAGCACGAGGGGCATGGATCTCACTGGCAGAGATGAGGGCAGGGATCTTGCCCAGCTGCCCTCCTTGTGTCCTTTTCACAGCACAGTGCAAAAGAACCTCAGACCCTGCTGCTCTGGCAGTGATGATCCACTGATCACAGTTTAGGAGATACTGTCAGTATGCTATGTGAGCACGATGGAGAAGTCCCATTGCTGTAACTGTTTTGCACAATTAAGACATTTGCCAGTTAAGAAAAGAAATAGCTTATAGATTTTTGTGCTTAATTTTCTTACTTAAATTTCTGTTGTTACTTACTTAAATTTCTAATATATAGAAGAGCAAAATAGTCTTCCCAGGAGGGAAAAAAGGAAAAAGTTAAAAGCTGTGTACTTATGAGCCATAAAATAGACTAGATTTGGCTTGGCAACATTTAGAAACAATTTACACTTTGTCCTTTTTATTGTTAAGATAAAAACTTTAATGTGTTCTCAGCCTGGAAAATATTTATTTTTATACCTAAAACCGAAATCAGATGTATTAAATGGGACTAACAGCTTAAATAGATTTTTGCAGGTTTGGACCTGAGATTTTTTTTTCAGAGCTTTTTACCTCTAAATTTAGAGTTGAAAAGGAAGATTAATTTAGTTTAAACAAAGAGAAAGTGCTGTTTATTTCCTGTTCATCCCAGCACAGTCTGCACACTGTTGAAGATTTGAGGTTTTGTGTTCTAGAAGCTGTAACAGTGTTTCTGCTAACACTGTACTGATCAAATGCATGCTGTGGCAGCTTCACAGGTGGGGTATGAGTAACAAGAAAGCAGTATCTGTTCTGTAAGCAAGACTGCTGCTGATTAAGGAAAATGGAATTAATACTCCTCTGTTTCCAAAAGAAATCAACTCTAGATTTTCAATCAGGTTCTTTCCTTGAAATTTTTTTCTTAGTTCTTAGAATTAGTAGTAGAAATATTCTAATTTCAAAACATGTTTTTAGCCTAAATTTGTGAAGAAATGAGGCCTAAGCAATCTATTTCTTGTCTTTGTCTGCCTATCTTCTTGTCCTCCTCTCCCTCCAGAACCTTTTGATGTCAGCCAAAACAGATGAACCACCAGTCTCAAAGAGAAATATATTTCCCAAATTTTGTGAAAAGTAGCTTCCAAACCATAGATTGTTAGGGTGCCAGAGCTGGTGCTGGGGTCAGGCACAGACCCTGGTGCTTGCTGGCTCTTGGTGAGTCCCTGCATCCTTGTGCTGCCTGGCAGTCATTCCCTTGCCTGCCTCTGGCTCAGGCTGCTGCTTCTCCAGCAGGCAGGCAGAGCAGAAACAGGCTGGGAGTGTGGGGCCAGGGGCTGGGGGCTGCAGGGGAAGGAGCAGGGAAGGGCAGGTTTGGGGTGTAGCAGCAGTGGTGGTGTGGGGGGACTTGGGCAGAAGCTGAAGTGGCTGAGGAGGAGGGAACAGAGCTGAGTGGATCTGACTGAGAGAGTGGAATATGATGTAAATTCCAGGAATTCAGCTAGACTCGCTCCATGGTTTATAGGTCAGCTTGCTGATCAGTGTGAATACTCTGACCAGGCATTTAGCTTGAAAAATGCCAAGCCTGATAAAGGATCAGCTTGTGACTCACCAGCAGCCTCTTTCAAATTTGCCATGAAATTCTGTATATCTTTTGGTTGCCCTTCCTTGATACGTCCCAATATTTGAACCTCTTTGTATCAAAGATCATAGCAAATGGGTATGGAATCCATTCTATTCAATTTTCAGCTTCTATTCTGAGCTTGAGAATAGTGGCTGCTTGTTTTCAGGTGTTTCCAAATAGCCAACATTCACCTGCCCAACAGCCATGGAGTAGTTTGGTAGATTTGATGGGGCCTTAGCACACTTAATAATATCATCCAAGAAAGAGTAGAAAAGACACTTGTGTGGATCATTCTTGAAATTTAGGAAAAACTTGTGCAGAACTAGTAGTTCTAGAGCTGGTATTAACTCTGAGAGTGCAAACAGGGCCGGAATAAATTGTATAGACCCATGTTCAGTGTCTTAACACTGTGTTCTTTCAGACTGCTAAAAATTTGGGCTATGAAACCCTGGCAAGAACCAGTCTGCTGATACTGCCTGCCTGCCTTTGTGGGTGGGATTATTTAATTTGTATTCTCATTTCCTGTTTCCCAGCTGCACTGTTCCCTTTTAAGTTCTTTTATGACTTTCTGATTTGTGTTATCTCCAGTTTGTGTTTAGGCTATAATATTTTCACGTCAAAATTCCCCAATCTAATCTTGATCCATGCTGTCTTTCAGCTGTTAATTACCACTGGAGGTGACTGATTGTACTAACAAACACTCTTTGTTGACTGTATGCAATAAGCTATGGCATCATGTTACTCAACCCATTACTGTGATATGCCAACTAACAGCAGCAGTGAATTTGGCCAAACTTTTGTTACTGGGCTGCTATTTGCATGAATTTGCTTAATTTTCCTGTTCTGGGATGAGGATTGTGCCTCTTAACACCAGGCCACCTCATGTTTGTCACATGCTGAACTAAGCTTGATTTGCTTTGATTTTTTTTCTAGTGCGGAGCAAATTGAGGGATATAGTGGGAGCATCTACCAACTGGAGGTACAGTGTGCATTCCATGTATTTTACTTCATTTGTGAAACCAAGGTGGAGCTCAGGCTTGTGGAAGTTACCAATAGTAAACTTGCTGATGGGGAAGAAAAATATCCCACTAAAAGGTCATTGAAACAAGGCTTCTGAGCTGGTACTTTGTGGATTACAAACTTCTCAGATTCCTCTGTCAGAAACAAAATACCTGATCTTGGTGCTTACAGGATTGTCCTAGCTTTAAATCCAATGGGAGCCAGGAGCTGTGGAGTCTGGCTGTCAGTGCTGTGTTGCTGTTACCTCCTGAGTTGTCTCTAGGTGGATTGCCCACATTGTGAATTTATCCTGCACTGGATTCAGAGGCAGCTGAGTTTGTTCACTGTAGCAGGCTGCATTCTGAATGGCACCCATCTCTCTTTGGAAAATGGTCAGCTTGGGTTTAGGGTCTCCTTAACCAGGAACATCTGAAGCATTTGCTTTGTCTGCTCTAATTTAATTTTTGATTAATTTACATATACTTGAAATAACTGCTGGTTTGGCTTTATTCAAGTTACTTTCCTCCCCTTCCATTCCATTGAATAAGTCAGAGTTGACTTTAGCCCTCTGCTGTTACAGTCTGGAAAAGTCAGTATAGCAGTCTGGAGGAATACACATTGCAGTTTGGTTGGTCCCATGTTTTTTGTTAATTTTGGCTGTGTTTGCTGAGGTGTCATTTCCTGCTTCGTTCAGTGATAAGGAAATGAAGAGAGGCTTGCCTGAGTGAGGTGTCTGATGTGTCCAGGCCTTCTGACTCAGTTTATTTAAACACAGCTTTAGGCATTCTAACAAAAATGCCTGAACCTGGGAAGCTGATTTTTGCTTAGTAAGAGTAGTATCTAAACATGAGGGGCTTGAACTTTTTATCAAGTCAAGTAGAAAGGGCTTTAGAAATTATAGGGCTTTATGAAAAAGCCTTTCCCACATCCCAGAATGGCTGAAGAGGAACAATGCCATGTGGAAATACCATTTGAAAATTGAGATTTTTAGAGTGCTCTGGTCAAGTCTGATTTTCCATGTATTTTTTTCCCCCCACTGTTTCCATCATGGAGGGAGAGCATACTGAGGCCAGGATCACCACAGCAGTGTTTTTCTGAGACAGGTATTTCTCTCATGCTGTACGAAATACAGCAGAAATGGTTTGCAGAGTACTGAATCCTTCAGCTACAGTGAAGAAGTAAAGCTGGAGAGACCACAGATAGGAGTGCCTGAGAATGACAGGTTTAATACAGAGAGGTTTGGTGGACATGGATTGTGTAGCCTTTGAGAGCCCACTTTAAAAATAGAGTGTCAGAGAGTTGATATATGTGGAGACTGGACAGCTGGGGATTTAACTGAGTTAGGTCACAGAATGACTAAAGAGGCAAATCTGAGGAACAGCTTGATAGGGGTCCTGAAAAGGGAGCTAGGGAAGGAGTGATGTACACATATCTGGAATGCTGGGAGAGAGGAGGGATGCATGTTGGAGGAACAGCTCTAACTGTTGATTTTGCTAAAAGGAGACTTTGGTTTCTGATTTCTCTTGTAAAGGCCAGTGGCATTTTGTGTTCATTATTAAAAATAAATACCTTGCTTATGTGTTTATTCTGGTTTAGTACTTAAATTGTAGTTTAAACTATTAATGTGTTCATTGTTAGAGATAGTCTAGATGGAGTTGTGGTCATTTCAGAAATATATAAACATTCCTCAGAATGTTTAGGGCAGGTACTACTTAATATTAAGATAAATTAACATTGCTGTATGACTAGTACTGCAGTGTGTAACAGTATTTGTCTGTTGAAAAATGTTACTGCATTGAGCCTAATACTTCTGCATATTGAAGAGCACATTCTGAAGTGGAAGAAAAGAATTCTGCTGCTGACCTCAGAGGAACCAGGATAGAGCTGGTGAAAACAGAATATAATTAAATTTTTATTGTTAGGGTTTTTGTATTTGTAGACAAATTTCTGATTTACTTTCTGGTTAATTTCTTTGAAGCCTTTCACTGAAAAACCTTGGAAAAAACTTTTTAAAAAAGCATGAAGAGGCATCATCTTGGACCTTGCACCTTACTTTAGCAATCCAGTCATTCCATTCCTGTGCAGTGGCATGACTTTAAACATTAAGCCTCTGCTGGAGATTGTTATCCTTCTGTTTCCTCTGAACTCCATGGTAGTCATGTTGCCCAGATGAAGAAACCACATCTCATGTTTAAAACAAACAAACAAATGAAACAAACTCAAGTTTTCTGCTTGACTTTCACTCTCTTTGATCATGGATTATTTGTATTTCCCCAGAACTTATTAAACAGAAAAGAGGGAATATAAATACCTTGAAGCTTGACTTTCTGAAATAACACTCAAGCCAAGTAAGCCTTCATATTAAGTGGGTAATACCCAGAATTCATCCAAAGTCAAAACTTAAGACAAAATTTCTTTTTGGTGAAAAGGTTTTCTGTTGTTTTTATTTATTTTTTTAATTGGTTTTGTTAAACACAGTGTCACTGAAATCTCAGCAATGCAGCAAGCACAGCTTGAAGGAATGGCATGCATCCAGAAATTTACCATTAAGTTTGGTTGCTTAGTGTTTCATGCATTCTCCTGCTCCATGAAATGGATCTATAGTTTTGCTTCGTGCTTGGCTTCATACCAGAACTGTTGCATGTTTAACCCTTAGGTTTTTAATAGATGGGTGTTGATTCTAGGGATGCTATGAAATGCTTGCTTTATTCAGTCAGGTTGCACTGTTAAGGGGAGGGAACTTTGGACAGGTAAGAGAGCATGTTGGGCAAGACTGTTACATCTTGTCAACTCCTGTGCAAGGAGTCAGCTTGGTAGACTGGAAAGAAGGGACAGTAAGTTGCACCCTGCTCCATTGTGAGAATTGCAGCCCCTCTGAGTTGGTGGTGCTGGAAAAGCGGCTCTGAAGGAATTGTTCTTCCTTTTCTGTGTTATTTCTTTCTGTAACTTTCCTGTATAATTTTAGGATGTCTGGGTAGGAAGAGAGAGAAGTAGGTTAGTTTTCTTTGTCTTTTATCTTGCCGTTAGAACTCACCTGTTTGATGCTGCAAAGGGGGAACTCACCTGTGGATGATGGCAGGTCTTAGCAGATTAGTTCTCTTGTTCTTAGTGCTAGCCAACACTGTACATCTACTTTACTTCTTGGGAGAGATTGGAAATTGATGGTCAGTTCTTTAAAATTGGCAATGTGGGAAGATTTGTGATACTGTAGCTCTGGGAGACATGAATAGGCACAAAATCTCATATGTTGAATTACATGTGGTTTGTCCTTTTCAAGGGGAATGATTTTGGTAGCATTCAGAATTAGATGCATTTTGTTCATCTCATTAATATGAAGTATGTGCTTACCACTTGTACACAACCTACTTCAAAGATTTCTGCAGTGGTCTTGCTTAGCATCTCTCATTTTGTGCATTTCACTTTCTTTTCAAGACACACTCACTGTCTTGCTATTTCTACTACTTTTTAGTTTTAACTTCAATAATCAATTGAGGTGACATCTTTTAGTTAGGGTTTGAGTTCTCTTCTTCTGCTTCAGAATAAAGGGTTTTTTTTCTTACCAGGGATCATGTGCAAGCAATGCAAGAAAGAAAAGCTCTTCATACTTTACTGGCAAAACGGCAGGAAGATCTCCCTCCTAGGAGAATGAAGGATAGCTACTTGGAAGTTATTCTACCTTTAGGAAGTCAGCCTGAAATAAGAGAAAAGTACCTGAATGTACACAACAGCGTAAGGTAACAAAGCAACCGTGTTACACCTACTGGAAACTGTTAACTTCTGCTTGCCGTGTACGTCAGTATTGAATTGTCAAACCCCTCTATTGCAGGTTTGGAAGGATACTTGAGGATCTTGACAGTTTAGGAGGTATGTACCTATGCCCTTGTAAAGGCTGCACAAAGCGAGTTTGATTACTGCCCAGCACTGGTTGGTGTGACACACAGGATGACTTTGGAGGGAAAGCCATAATTCTGCCATCTCAGAAGGGAAGGAAAAAAGGAAGACACTGGTACTGAAAGAGAAGGAAGGATGATAAAGAACAGATGGAAGCAAAATTGTTCGGCTTCCTGCCTCTGTCACATTTTTAAAGGACCAGCTGCAAAAATAATTTACTGAACAGTGGTCCTAGATTATGAATTTGCATTGAGTGTGAACTCAGAGGAAATTTGCAGAGTGCGTATTGAAAATGAAAATTTACTGTTTTTTAATCTTAAAAAAAAACCTCAACAAAAACTGCCCAAAACACCAACAGTTTATGAGATACAAATATTTTAATCTTCCCTTTGGGGAGAAGAGAGCAAAGCCTGGAAAGAATGTACTGTATCCATTGAGAACAAATTAAAAACAATTGGTGTATCTGCAAATTATTGTTAAGAATAAAACCAACTCAATTATTTCATGAGTTAGCTTTCTAAATTTTTTTCTCCTTTTACTTTATTTGTGGTCTTTAAAAGTTCACCATCTTTTTCTTTTGTATTATAAATGTGGGGTTAATAGAACTAGGAAATACCTTTTCTTAAAACATCACCAGGTGACTTCCTCCTTCATCCGAGTTCCATAGCTGGTTGGGAGATTTTTGATGGAGGTTTTTTACAAAGAATTAAGTGTTTATTAAGGGAAACTTATGAATAGGACATATTTTTTCTGTTCCTTCTGAGAGTCCAGATGGACAAAATTGAGGAAGGCAGAGAAAGAAATGAATGCTTGTGTATTGAGGAGAGATGAAATAGCTGCATGACTGGTGTTTCTTCCTGGGTGGTGGAAGATACTGGTTTATCTTTCCTGAATTAGGAAAGGAGACTTCAAACTGTTGGCTACTCTGCATTGTTAGAGATAAGCCTGTTTTTCTTTCTGTGCCTTGTTTGATGTCCTCAGAAATCTGTGAAAATCTAATTTTTTTCCTGTGACAGCACAGAATGTCTTTGCCTTATTTGCAGTCATACTGGGCTCCAGTCAGCTCCGCTGGGGATGTATTGTTTTGGATAATCAAGATTCAGTTAAACAATATTCAGGGTGGTCATATTGATATAATAGGTTGATAGGCTTAACAGGTTTTAGAATTGTGACTTCAGTAAACATAGGGAAAAAAATCTTAGCTTACTTGGAAGGCTAGAGATCTTCCAGATCACAGATGACAGAATGTTCTGGTTTGGAAGGGCCCCACAAGGATCATCAACTCCAGCTCTGACGTGAATGGTTCATATGGGGATTCCTTCTCTCTTATCTCATTAAGTACAAGACAGATATTTTTGATAATGAAGATCTGTGTTGAATGAAAATTACACAAACATTAGAAAAAAACCCATCTTCGCAGCATTGAATTACTCCAAGGAGTCTGTTTTCTGGGATGTGCTCTTATGAACAAGGCTAATTAGTTTAAATAGTGGTTTGGCTAGTAGTAATTGCAGTGTGATAAATACCTCTGACTATGGTTTCGTGCCTGTAAGGCATAGTTTATTTAATCTCCACTTCTTTAAAGGAATCAGTATTTTAAAAGTCCTCAGATAGCATGTATCCTTGGACAGCCTTCATGAAATAAAATAGAAGATAGGAAGAGTCTGAGACAGGGAGCTGCAGAGATAGAGCAAAGAGATTATGTTGGATTGGAAGTCAAGTGATGAGCTGGTTTGAAATGCTTAGTTAAATTTATCTTTGTAGTAAGTAAATATGCATAAAACTGAGACAGCAGCTTCTGTTTTCTTTACAGCAATCCCATGTGTTACATACATGAAGATGTGGAAGCTGTGCTCACCTATAGTAGGATACTTTAGTTTGTGTTTTCCAGGTACCTCCTATGCCTTGCAAAGATGACTTTGATCTGCTCTGCTTATGTTTTTATTAAAGAGCTGGGTCCATTTTTTATCTCTTCACAGTTCTTATTTGCTACACTCACACCAAGCAGGAAATGCAGCAAAGATCTCCTTTATCCATAGTTACAGCTCTGGTGGATAAAATCAGTAAGTGGCAACTAAGTAAAAAAAGTAGTTTCATCTGCTTGTCTTACTCTTTCATCAGCTACTGCCTTCCCATGGTTGTTATTGAGGATATCTTTTTCACTCCTGTTTAGTTCACTTCATCTTGTTTCAGCTTTGAAGTTTTCTGGCTTTTGTTGACAAGAAGTGGGTTTTGCTTTTCAGCATTTCATATATAATTTCTTTTCAAAATGCAACTTTCATGGTTCCTGCACTTTTGTGTTTAGTTCATTATTGAACAGTGTTTGTTCTGGTGGAGTTGGGCCTTGCTTGTGTTGCCTGTTCTGCTGAACACCCCACCTGTGTGCTTGCTTCCTGCTCCTGTTCTGGCTTCAGAAGTCTGCAGAGGCAGAAACTGCAGACAGAGCACTGTGGTCCCTTGCAACAACTGTCTTTTCTGGGTTGTCTTTGTGTGTGTTGCCACTTTCAGATCACATAAAGGTCCTGGAGGATCTGGCCTGTCTAGTATTAGTTGTGAGTGTTGTGTCTCCCTCCAGTAGCCCCTAATGTTTGTCTTGTAGATTTGTGCCAGAAGATTATACATCCAGACTGTGACATCAAATTCACAGGCAATGTTTCTTGGGTTGGGAAGACTTCCATGGAAGTGAAGATGCACATGCTGCAGGTTGGTTCCTGTGACTTCTCTCCATCTTAGGACAGGCAGGCGGTGCTTCAGGGGGAATTTACAAGAGCATATAGTGACAGGACAAGGGGGAATGACTTCAAACAGAGAGAACGAGTTTAGCTGAGATAGCGGGAAGAAATTATTTACTGTGAGGACAGCGAGGTACTGGAACAGGTTGTCCAGAGAAGCAGAGATGCCCCATCCCTGGAAGTGTTCAAGGCAGGGTTGGATAGGGCTTTGAGCCACCTGATCTGGGAAGGTGTCTCTGCCCATGGCAGGGGGATTGGAGCTGTATGTCTTTAAGGTTCTTTCTAACCCAAATCATTCTGTGATTCTATGATTCTGTGATATTTCAGGTAAACAGGGAAATTTTTTTAATTCAACTGTTCTCCTTAAGTCTCTGATGTAGAAGATAATGTTACACCTTTTTGTTCTGAACTCCTTACAGTGCTGGCATTACTGGCAATTTGGCATATCAAAAAAAAAAAGATATTTGTCAGAGTAAAGGTTAAGTGGGTCCTTTTGCAATGACTCTGTTGATTTCCTCCCCTCCCAGCTCAAAGTTTTAAATAAGCATTCCCTGGTCAATGTTTACATTGCAGAATTCCTGAAATGGAAAGTTTTAATTATTTCCTTATCTTTGACCTATTGTGACAAGTGTTGGAAATATTGACAGAATGTGAAACTAAGCAGAATTAACAGTATGGTTGAATAGTTTATGCTAACTAAATAGCTTGCTAAGCACATTTCCACATTTCCAGTTTTAGGATTCAGTAATGTATTTTCTCCTGTCTCTTTTAGCTCCTTGATGGTGATTACAGGCCTGTGTTAGATGCAACTTTTGTCATGGTGGCCCGGGACCCAGAGAATAAACGGTAATTTGTAGCACAGGAAAAGTTTCCTGACTTCTGCTGTGCTGAAAATGGCAAACATGGCAGCTTGCTCTGTATGTGTAGAAGCCATATAAGACAGGTGGTAAATAAACCACATAGGTGATGCTTTCTGCTGGCAAATATGAACCTTTTAGCAGTCGTGATACCAGGATTTGCTGGTAGTCTTGAGATCTGACCCTTTTTTAAAACAGATTTTTTTGTGTGTTTGAGTTACTGGTGTGAATGAACACAGAAGTGAATGAGCCTGCCAGAAACCCACCTGCATTCTAGTAGTTTGAATTCATGATTGAGTTTTGGTGGTTAAATAGTCTTTGAGTGAATAATACCATTAACTCCCTAATAGACACTTAATAGGTGTCATCAGAATAATTCAGGTTAAAACTTGCTTGTGTAACTAAGATGCGACTGGTAAGTATTCCTACAGAACTTAAAAAACTCTAGACACTTATTTTGCTATTTTCCTGGTTTTACTTTCTCTGTAATTCCTTAGTTATTACAATAAAAGGCTTCTTGGTTGCCATTTAGGTTTATGACTCCAGCATCAGAAAAATTGCCTGTAATTCTTACCTCTTTTCTATATAGCCTGCCCAACTAGCAGACATTCCTGTGTTTCTAATTAGTTTAAATAATTGCTTGTATTTAACAAAGATTTGTGTAATGAAGGGGTTTTACTTGATATAATTATGTGGCCCTGATAACATTAGAAGTAGTTTCTAGGTTTATTTTCTTCAGATTTTTCTAGAACCAGTGAATACACTATACATAAAGAAGACAAATGATACTGTGGTTCCCATTTTAAAGACTAATTTTTCAAAATATCATCATCAAATCTGATGTAATTATACAGCAGCAGATTGACTGAGGCCCAGCCTACATGGACTTGTGCAGATAGATGCAAACTTCAGCAGCTGTTGTACAAGCCACAGGCCAGCTGTGTTTTGGAAGCTTTCTGGCCATATAAGGAGGGATTTATGTGAGGTCAAAACCCTTCAGAGAGGTACAGGATGTGTTAGGTTGGCTGTAGCCCTACAGAAACAGGGTTGTGTGGCTTTGGGACCATAGCAAACTTGCGTCTCAGCAGCTTGGGGCTTGGCCAGGAAAGCTGATGTAGAAGTCTGCTGAGCTGAGGGGAAATGAGCTCTGTGATGGAGAAGGAGCTGGTGGATTTCCAAAATCTAGAGGTTTAACAAACCAGGAAAGATCAGTTTGTTCTAAGAGCAAAGCTCCTCTCTGCCTCTTGTTGCCGCCCCAGGTAAAGGCTTGGGGAGAGGTGAATTGTTCAGCAGGTCTGTGTGTGTGTGTGTGCATGTATGTATATGTATGTTGTTCTCAACTTTTGTGTAAATGTTGAAAGTTGAAAAATAATAATTAGAAATTATGGGGAAGAACACCTCTTGAAAACAAGTGTTTGTTTCTGCTTGTGCAAATAATTAAATGTTATATAATTAGGTTAAAGTAAACTTATCTGTGCGGTAAAATAAACATAGAAATGTTGTGCTCAGGGCATGTCATAATCTTTGATAAGTGGTACACGTGGTGAACAGCTTTTGGCTGTTGATAAGGCTGTCAAGGGAACGTGTACATTATAAAAACATTTGCTAGCTATGGCACTGTGCTTCTTCTATTCCATGAGGAATGGTACCAATCAGGTTTTGGTTTAGGCTATCCTAGGTCATCATGTTCTCATTTGCTACGTTTCTGAACAGCTTTCTTCTTGAACAATCTTCATTATAATTTATGAGTACAATTTTAGCTTCTTGAGAACCATAGATGTGTCTCTTTCTCTTTCCCGATTGCACTAGTTAACTCCCTCTTCAGAGTTAAAGCTAATCTGATGTTTGTTGGCAGCCATATTTATTTTTATCATATAACCTGAAGTTTGTAATTTCATCTTGTACTGTATATGTAAGCAAAAAATGGAAGACTAATAATGTATTTACAGGACAAATTCTTGTAAAGTTTGTGACTTTAAAAAATCCTTCCTGTCCATAGGCCAGCATTTGTTAATCCACTCATTCCTGAGAGCCCTGAGGAGGAAGAAATCTTCAAGCAAGGGGAATGTATGTCATATTTCCTGGTAGTATGCACATCTGCCTAGGTTTCAACTTAACAGCTGGGAGGAAGCAAAGTTCAGGAGTTCTGCTACTTAAAGTTAGCAGGATGCTCCCTCTGCTTTGGATCTGAGTGCAGCACAGGGGCTCCGGCCAACTGATTACCTCATGTGGGCCTGCAGGACATCACACCTTCTCACCTGTCTGTGTGCCCATGTTCCTTTTGGAAAGAAACTCAGGAAAAGAAAAGTGGGAGAGCAGGGGCAAGAGCATGTAGCTCCATCCTTATTTGTTTGAAACTGGTGTTTTAAAGTGGAGAATTAGAAAAACACTGAAGTCTAAATAAACTGGACAGAAGATCTTTCAAGCTAAAATTTCAATCACTGAAGCCTATGGTAATGAGTTCTGTCATAAACTTCCATTCTTGTACTGTTGGTAAAACCTGAAGCTGATTGTCCTTTAGGGTTTCTTGTTAGATACTTTGTGAGTACTCACTCTTGTGAGTACTTTGAGGGCAATACTCAAGTTTTCTGTAGAAACAGTGTGTGGGTGTCATAAAATATGTGTAGGAGTTCTTCATTGCATTGGTGAGGTATTAGTAAACGTCTGCTTTATTTTTATTTCACTGCAGTCAATTGTAAAAGCCAGATTTCTCTTTGGGTCTATAGGACCATGAAGTTACAGCTTTTAACATACAGGGGAAAAGGAAAAATGGAAAAGACAGTTGATTTCAGGTTAAAATCATCAGATCCATTATTTGTTTTTTCTTTGAACTTTAATACTATGGGGTTTTAAATTTTTTTTTTTTATATTCAGTGAACAAGTTGAAGAGGATTGAATTCAGCACTGCTTCCTTACTGAAAATGGCTCCCACTGCAGAAGAAAGAAACATTGTGCATGACATATTCCTTAATACACTGGACACGAGGCAAGAAGGGGGGGGCGGTGAAGGAGAACTGAAATCTTGTGAAAGAGAACTGAAATCTTGTGAAAGAGAAAAGTGTCTTTTGAGTGGGTGCTTTTAACAGGGTAGTCTGGAACAAATGCACATTTAAATTCTGTGGCAGTTTATTTGAAATGCAGGTACGACCTTTAATATGACATCTGCAGCTCTTAGAAGAGTCTTCTGTTGTTCTAAAAAAGCTATTAGGAATAATTCTAGGAAAAAAGTTAATGATGTTTAACCAGATAAGAGAATGGAATGGTTTTGCAGTCATGACTTGCACAATCAGTTTTCTGCCATGATACCTAATTTAAAAATCAGTGAGGACAGGAATTCGCCACCTTTTAACCAAATAACCTAGCAATGTGTTTTAAGTAGAATACCTGGCAGCATTATTTGAGGGAGTTGTTAGCATACTTCTCTTATACTTGAGATTGGTGTGAAGTCACCTGATGCCAATAGTGATAGAACAACGTCTAATGACTTTAATGTGGTATTGTATTTGTGATAATTTATAATTTCTTTAACTTCATTGCCTATACAGTTGATATTTTAAAAGCTGTTTACTAAAGGCAGACCTGCTTTCCCTTACAATTAGGAATTGTACTTTGTACACATTCTGTTTGGGTTTGAAAACTTCAAAAACCATCTGCATTGTTTGATGTTGAATTATTCTATTAGCTCACCATGTGCTTTTATTTCCTATTATGACTTGAAAAACAGAGCAAGGGCTTTTCTGACAAAGTGTGCACTTTGTGGTTGTGATTCATCTTTTCTTTCATGTACCTTTCTCAAGCCTCTTTATTCACATAAACTTGAACATTATCAAAAGTTTTTGAAAGATCAGGAGCATAGGTTTATTGCAGTAACAAATCAAAGACAGTTTTAGATAAGGCTTCAAGGTCAGCTGGAACAGTGTTTAGTGATACCATATCTGTTTTGGGTTTATTTTGGTGTTCTGTGTTTTTGTAGGTTTTTTAGGATGTGTCTGCATTTGCTATTTATATTTTTTTGGCTTGCTGAATTCTTCTAATTCTGTGGATTATAAAGTTTGTTGTCTCTTCCAAAGGACAGTGAGTTTCCGGAGTCGTAAATTACCACCCAATTCAGTGTGGATGGAAGATGCAAAGCTAAAAGGCCTGCAGATTTGCCATCCTGAGGTATTTTGAAAAATACTAATGAATTACAGAAAGTTACTTAAGAAGTAACTTTGAGAGGGAATTTTTACTAGGACATGTAGTGACAGGACAAAGGGTAATGGCTTTACACTGAAAGAGGAGAGGTTTAGAATAGGTATTAGGAAGAAATTTTTTACTGTGATTGTGGTAAGGCTCTGGAACAGGTTGCCCAGAGAATTTGTGGGTGCCCCATCCTTGGAAATGTTCAGAGCCAGACTGAGAGGGGCTCTGAGCAACCTGGTCTAGTGCAAGGTGTCCCTGCTCGTGGCAGAGAGGTTGGAACTAGATGTCTTTAAGATCCCTTCCAACCCAAACTATTCTATGATTATGAGTTTTGGCCTAAGATTAGTCAAACCATTACTTTGTTTGGCTTCTGCAGTCCTTGCAATTTAGAGCCTAGTTTCTTTTGCCACTTTTTTGTTATTTGTATGGATTACCACTGCAAAATGGATGATTTTTAATGACCTTGTTTTCTTACCAGGCTGTTCCTTCTGTGTAAAGAAATTCCTTTGCAAAGTGTTAGCAAAAAGTTTGGCCTTTGGTTGCTGATACAATTTTGAGTTGTTATCTTATGCTGTCATATTAGTCAGATGAGCTCCTATTAAGTAAAGTTGCCTTGGGCATTTTGAATTTTACATACATATTTCAGTAGTGCTCTTTATATATTCAGGTGTTGGGACTTCTGTTAAATACTGTGGGATGAAGTGCAGACTTCAGCACAAGGCTTTGAAAAGAATTTGGTGTTTGTTTCTATGTACAGGAACGGAACATCTTCAATAGGATCTTCGGGGGGTTTCTCATGAGAAAGGCATTTGAACTGGGATGGGCAACTGCTTGCAGCTATGGGTGAGTTTTGGACCTGCAGTATTTATATAATCCAGAGCATTTTGCTCATACACAGAGGTTGGGAACCCAGGCTAACCAACCTAATGACAGACTGAGCTGAAAAAATGTCAGTGTCTGGTAGAACCATGCACTATTAGTGCACAGTGCTGCTTTACTTGGAGCATCTATCATATTTACTGAGAGATGGGCATCTTGCTTCTTGGACCTTGGGTTTTAAGATTACTTGTCAAGATAGAAAACACATCCATTTTCTGTTTCTTTATATCTTACCAAGCTGTTGAGATGGAGTTTTTAACCATATAACATTTTCATTCTATCAAATAAATATTACATCTTTTCATTCAGTACACAAGAGGAGTGGGTTCTAAGCTTCTTTATTAACTGCTTGAGCTTAGGAAATGTTACTGAAGTCATCACCCAGCAAAGGGTCTATGTGTAAGTTTGATGGGGTATGCAAAGCCTGATACAAAGTTAAGTGGTTTGTGTCAGTGCTTGAAAAACTGAGGCCTGAGCAATGATGGCGTGAAGATTGTCTAGCAAGTGTAAGTCATAAGATACAATGCACTGCAATAATGTATCCTTAGAAAGTGTGTACTTCACTGGTGTGAGAGATTTCCTCCAGTGATGACATAACTCCTTAACACTTGCCGTAGCCTCTGTTTAAGGAAGAGATTTATTCTCTAGTAACCCTTCATCAAAATGCTGACAAGTAGATATTTTTAATTTCTGCAAACAACCTTTTATTCTTGAGAAGAAAATTCTCTTTTGCTTTTTCAGGAGTTCCAGACCTTTTATTGTATCTGTTGATGATATCATGTTTCAGAAGCCAGTTGAGGTTGGATCCTTACTGCTGCTTTCTGGGCAGGTAGGAGTTGATCTCCTTTTGAAAAGGAGCAGACCTTGTCTTTGCTGTCACCAGTGTTAATTACTGATAATGAACAATGTGTTATGGGAGTGCTTGACTTTTCTTGTTAAATGATATTATGAAATCTGTTACAGTCTTCAGCACTGGTGATCAATTACAAGCTCTAACTCTTGTTTTAACTGTGTAGGTCTGTTACACAGAAAAAAACTACATCCAGATTCGAGTACACAGTGAAGTTTACAATGCAATTACCAGGGAGCACCATACTACCAATATTTTCCATTTTACATTTATATCAGAAAATGAGGTCCCACGAGTTGTACCTAAGACATATGGAGGCAAGTATCCCATTAATATGTTGTCATCATAACTCTGTAAAAAAGAATAATTTTTTTCTCTTGGAACACTGGCCATTTTAATAGATGAACTATTGGCATTTAAATAATTTAACAGAATTTCATGGCAAACCACATAGATTTTATGCTTTGATGACAGTGTGGATTACTTCTTTCTTTTGCCAGCCTGTTTAGTTGTAGTTGCCCAGTATTGATACAAAGGTACTAATGTGGTTCTCTCTTTTCTCCACTTTATTTCAGAGTCCATGTTGTTTCTGGATGGGAAGCGACACTTCACTGCAGTCATGAAAGAAATCTGACAGGCACTGGGTGCAGCAGCAGCAGTGCAGCAGCAGCAGCAGTGCAGCAGCAGCAGTAGTGCAGCAGCATGCTGTCTTGGCAGGAGCTGTCACCTTGGTGGCTAATGGACAGGTGCTTGCAATACTCAAAGAAAAGCTCAACAACCACCCAAAATCAAACCAACCAAACCCCCAAACCAACCAAATCCAAACTCCACACCAAAACCTGCCTTTTCAGTACTCTTCATGTATCTGCATATATTTGGATTTTTTTATTCTTTACTACTAGAATTTGTTGAAATCTTTTACATGCCAATGCTACGAAAAGAGGCTGAAAAAATACAGTCTTAGGCTTTGGATAGACTCTGTCTACTTTGAGAGATCTCATGACAGCCTTTGCTGTCCTGTCACCATCTGCTGTCTTTCCCTTAATAGCTCTCCTTTATGTTTCCCTGATAAGGGATAGGAGTTCTGTCAGAAAAAGGTGTGCAATAAGTAGATACACACAGGTGAAGCAATTTTACCTACATTCTTGTGTAAATTAGATTAAGGGTCATAAATCTTCTCTGAACAAGGACACGTTCATCTAAGCAGCAGCAGAGGCTCAGAAGTTGCTGGTGTGTGCACAGTGGAAAGCAAGTGTTTCCCATCACTGGGGATTTTACAAGGTTATCGCAGCTTCTTTTTGGATGGTTTCATGTTTCCTTGGGAGGAAACTGATTTTTGCAATGAAATGAGGTGACTAGATGGTATTTTCTGACACTCTGTGTTCTTGCCAGTCTCTTCTGTTTTGTTTGTTTGTTTGTTTGTTTTAATATATAACTTAGTGAATTATTTCTCGTTGCTTGGAGACTAGATGTCTTGTTGGTGAGATTGGGTAGGACTGGGAAATGGCATTGTAGAACAGAACATTTTGGTTTATTGAGGACTGGGAACAAAAAGGTAAAATGCTGCCCAAGTGGGAATGGTGATATTTGGTACTGCAGTTAGAGGACTGAGAATCTGTGTTGAGCAACTCCCAGGTCAGCTGCTGAATGATGGGAGGGTCTTTATCCCACTGAGGGACGGTGTCCTCCTCAGCTGGATTATTTATCTGTTCCCTTGGTGGACTGTAGGGCAGCATGAGTATTGCACAGCTCTAAAGGTTTACCTGTGAAGGACAGAGAACTTCCCCAACCCAGGGGACACCATAGTGGTCATAACTATGGCAAATAAATAACAGCAACAGAGTACTTGATACTGAAGTGCTTCTGCTGTAATGGAGAAAGTTTTAATAATCTCCAATTTCTGGCACATAAAGCCCAATTTCATGAAATCAGGAAGCTGAGTGGATGGGAGGCATCAACTTTTATCAGGGAGTAGGTCACAAGCATGAAACCGGATCTCTGGTACCTTCACATCAAGATTGATGTCCTAACTGATCAGGACACCCAAAGAGGAGTTGGGCTCAGGTTAAATGGATGAAATGTGATGTCTTACAATACACAAGAAGAGATTCTGGCTTCCCTGTGAGGTTTGAAATATTTTGAAAAGATGATGCAGCAAATAGTAATTATGTTAATCAGCACAGATGCATGAAGCATGCTGATAAAATAAAGCAGCATGGTGAGCTTTTATTTCTGAGTAAGAAAGCCTGAGGCGGTCCCAATTAGGAGCAGTTTCCTTTGGTGCTAGGATGGCATGAAGTTCATGACCCCTAGCAGCTCTTTGCTATTCCTGTGAGGAACTGTAATTGAGCATTGTAATAATCAGCATGTTACACATCAGCCTTTCCTTCTTAAGATTCAGCTGCTGTATTGGATGGGTTAGATGGCTTTCCAGAGGAGGCACAGGGCTGTGGCCTGATCCAGAGCAGACTGATGCATTGCCCTCATGGTAAGCCCTTGGTTCCTTCCACAGAGTTTCTCTCTTCAGCCACACTCCAGTGCTGACTCAGCTCTATGACATCAAAAATCTTTTTCTTTAATGGTTATGATGCTGTGGAGATAAATCATATTTTCCTGGTTTTTACTTTTTAAAGCTGACTGTATTAGACTGACCACAAATAAAGAACTGAAATTGTATCTCAGATTCTTCCCCGTTGTTGCAGAGATCAATACTGACTGATAAAAAATAAATAGGAAAGCAGGAAATGAAAGGATCAGTTTCAGAACTATGTTTTACTGCTGAGTACCTGCAGGTTTTTATCACTGACCCAGTGATTCTACCCAGATCACTTTTTTATAACACATACAAGTTAAGGGGATACCAAATTCATCCTCTGGTGACTTTTCAGCTGCATTTAAAGATGAATTTATCATGATTTATAAATTCAGCCTTTGGGAAGGGGTTGGAGAGCAGAAGAGGTAATAGAGTATGGACAAAGGTGTGACTTCAGGACCTCTGGACACAGTGAAGAAAATGAATGCCACAAATGAAGATGCATAGAAGAATTGATGTGTTCTCAAAGTTCCTGGTAACTTAATCATATATCACAATGACAGTCATTACAGAATGTATGTACAGCCATACAGAATGTGTGTGTATATATATACATATGTTAAAGATACATGCTTTTCTGTTTATTGCTATATATATGTATTCATGTATTTTTTACTCCGAGATGGTAACTCCAAGCTGTCCCTCTCTGGTATCTTTATTCAAGGGTATGCATGCTGCTTTGTGCCTTTGTGTGTGTGTGAGAAAGATGTCAGATCTCACAGAATTAAAATATTTCAATGTAGTAATTCTTGTTGGGTTTGTGTTGCAACTTATATCCAGCCTGTCACTGCTGTAGGTGACTAACCATTACCACAGAAGCGTAAAGGAATTGCTAGAAAATCTTTTTATTTGTAGTAAGCTTATCTATATAATTAATTGACTGTGGCTCTGTAGCAGGAAGCAAATGTCTGTGCCTGTTGTTTCTTGGAATACAGTGAAGAGCAGGATTGCTTTCCCTTACCCTCGCACTTAATAGTGATGTAAGAGGAGATTTCTGTGTTATTGGCTGAACTCAGTGCCCAAAGGAGTGCCTTGTTTCAAATGTTTCTATTTTTCTGTGGCTAAAAAAGTACTAAAATTACTTAAACTTCATGTAACAGCTTCTGGTAGCCCTTTTTCAAACACTGACCATTCATTTGCAGCCATGTCACATTGTACAGCACTCTGGAAAGAAGTTTGCAGTTTTAGTTCAGAAAGCTGCTCTAAACTCACTTCATGCTCAGTTGGTTTTACTGCACATTTGGTCCAGCCTTTGTCTGGTGACACTGGTTTGATTGCTGATCCTGCTTGGAATGCACTCTTAACGAGGCATGGGCTAGTTTGTTTTTTTTCTTCAAGGGCTAGGCACAAGCTAACAGGAAAATAAAAGGGTAAATCCTCTGCTTTCATGAAAGAGAACTGGGGACTCCTTTTTTGGAAGATGTAGTTGGATGACCAAACCTGCACAGAAAGTACACCGGAGCACTTCTCTGCCAGCAGAGATCCTCGTCCCTGCAGGACTCCTGTCCATGAGGCTGGAGGCACTGCTGGGCATTGGCAGGTTGGAAAATACCTGTAAGATCACTGAGTCCAGCTGTAAACCTAATACCAGCACAGGCTCCCAGCAATGTGGTGTTTATTTTTTGGATATACTTGAGTTTGCAGAGGAAGAGGTTTCTGTGGGCAAGGTGTGGGCATAACCCAGGAAGGCTGCAGAGGGCTACAACATCTAATAGCATCAAAAATGTGTGCCATTATTATTATCTGAATTGATGCTTCTTCGATACTTCTGGAAGTGATATCCAGGTCTCAGCTAGATCCATTCTCTTGGAGAGGTGGCTTCCATCTGCAGACCTCACCATGATATACAGTTTAACAGCTGAGGGGGGAGTAGAGGGGTGTGGGAGGCTTGCCCAAAATAGCAGAGGAAGTTGAAGACTCTGTCTCATTATTAGTCATTACTTGCTTTGCAGGAGCATTTTTGCTTTTTCTGTAGAAGACAGGCTCACAATGGCATCTGCATTTTATGCACTTCCAAGAGAGGCCCTTGCATATATTGTGGGGTTTGGGAAAGCAGAAATGTATGAAATTTAAGTTTTCCACTATTTCAAACCTCATGTGGAGTACTGGAAGAACAGACTGCTTTGTCATTTGTTCATTTCAAGTATGTACAGTCACATGGCAAATCAAGTCTTTGCCTAAGGACTATTTCCGTAATACTTTTTATCCCCATTGAACTGCATAAAAAAATCCCTTACCACATGTTTCAAATGTAAATATGCATTTATAAAAACCTTGAATGTTAACACAGCTACACTGCTGTGGCTTAAATTTACAATGGTCAAAGCATGCAGATGGCCCCAGTTTCCTTGTCACTGAGTGTTCTCAGAGCAGTTTTCTGTTCTCTATCAGGCTCTGCACAGCTTTTGACATCTGCTGTAGTTTGCCACTCTTGGTGCTGACTGCTGCAGGGATGGACCCTGTGGCTGTGTTGCTGTAACTCGCTGCTCACTGGGCTCTGCAGGGAGCCAGGAGCTGGGTGGAACGTGTTCAACACGTGGCTGATAACTCATTTCTGTCTTTATCAGGTGTCACAGGCTGGCTCAGTGCCAGAGGTTCCTGCAGCTGGGAGAGCTTTAGGTGTGCCTGAGGGCCAGCTGGCTGGAGAGGTGGACAAGGCCTCTGGGGAGCAGGGCACAGGCACCAGTTCTAAAGAAGGCACAAGAGTTGTGTTCATTTTATGCCTTGGGCTGCTGTTGGATGTTGGATGTGGTAGCTGGGCCCACATTTCTCATGCTGCAGTGGCTTGGAGTTATTTGAACATTCTGTGTGTTGTTCTTGGTGCCTCAGGGTTGATGTAAGCAGAATCCAGAGTAAAATTCCAGGTGACTGACATTCTAGTCATGTGAGAAAGCACCTCTACATGCTGCCCTCTGGTCTCTGCAATCCCAGGCTGGGACAGTAGCAGCCTTTGGCATTTAGCTTTCATGTTTCTCAGATTCTGTGCTGCCTAGGGGTGTAGTTCTGAGCCTCGTATTCCGTGTGAGTAAGCTCTCTTCACAGAGCAGTGAGACAAAACAATCCTTTTCCAGTTGAGACCAAGGACAACAGTTCCAAGTTTTCAGGCCCGAAAGCAAAAACAACAGTGGACTGAAGAGAGAACACGAGAAGGATGGGACTTCCTAATCTGGAGCTGTAATTGGACAATTAACCCCAAAATAGAAATGGACCAAAACTTACAAAAGTGTGAGACCTTGTGACTGATTGTCCATTTTGTGACCATTTTCCATCTTGGGTGTAACCCTGGCCAGGCTCTTGTGCTGCCCAGGGTGTATTGTTAAAGGCCTTTGATTAATATCTACTATGAATACCTACTTTGTTCTCTTGGCTCTGTCTAGTCTCTGTTCCAGGTCAGCCTTCTCCAGGCAGTTCCCCTTCTGCCTCTGTTACCCTGTAGATGGGATGAGGCTCTCCTTTCCCCAGACCTCCCTGGAGCAGGGAGGCTGAGGCTCAGTGAGCTCTGCTTGCTGTGGCTGTGGTTCTCTCATGTGCATGGCTGTTATTTGGATCAGAGCTGAAGTGAAACCAAGCAGCTGTTTCTGCTCTGTGTCTGCAGTGACTCACGTGGAGAGCTGCTCAATACTCACCAAGTCCACAAAGTCATGGAACTTCACACTGCGAGTCCTGGCCTAGTTCTGCAGAACTGTGGTGAAGTGTCTGTGCACAGGGCAGGGATTGTGTGGTCTGGTGAGGGAGGGGGAAGGGCATTCTCAGGCATGTGGGATCCAGCCAAGAGTAATAAAATGCAGCGGTGCAGAAGGTTGCTCTGTTGCCTGTTGTCTTTTCAAGGATGACCCTGGTGAAAAGCTGACACACATTCCAGTTGCTGTTCTTCCAGTTGCACAGACTCTGTAATACTGTGTCAAAATGAAGAGGTGGGAAGAAGCAAGATGACGTCCTCAGGAAAGGGTTCTCCAGTGCACACAAGTGTGTCCTGCATGGAGATGTTCTTTTCCCTTGAAAGAAGAAATTCACGTCCATCAGCCACAAGTTTCTGATGGTAACATTTCAATACTTATCTTGGGAAAGACTACAACTACTCCCTTAAAACTAAGAGCCACAGTTAGGGAGAGGATTGGCACAGGATACTATCCCCCACATCCATCTGTTACCATCAGTGTAGAGACAAGGATAAAACTCAGAAAGTGTAAAACAGAATCGGTGTTATCAGCAAATACACTACAAATTCAAGCACAGAAAAATTTACTTGTTCAGCCCTTGAATCACATGAACTGATAGAGCTGTGCTTTTTCCAGTGCAGATGTACTGATTTATATAGTGTAAAGTATGTTCTTAGTAGTTGAAAAATATTTTCAAGCTTTACACAGACTGGAAATTTATTCTGGCTTTCTATAATTTATTCTTGGCTTTTAAGTTGACTGCTATTGCCTCTGGACTACAGACAAATGTACCATAATCAAGTGGCTCTTTTCTAATTAGTTCCTAGAATGGGATCAAACACACAAGATTTTTGCAGAGATTAAGAAATCTAGTAATAGCAATTGTCACAAATCTAAGCCCAAGATGCTAATTGGATTTGGGGAAGATTGAACATCTAAATAAAACCTAAAGAGAAAACATATATTTCATTAAGAATATTCTCTGATAACTAATGAGGTACCTGTGCTTCACACAGGTTAGACTTCTGTTTAAACAATGAGCCCTTTAATGTTCTACTGCCATCACATATTAATCAAACTCACAAAAGTACCAAAATTAATGAAATTTTATTGGCAAAAATCAAGTTGAATGTGACCTATTTAATTCAACAGAAGCGAGCCTCAGTTTAGTTTATCAAAATACTTCAGTTTTCCAGCTGGATCTGGAATTATCTGTGCAAGAAAGAAAATGAAAATGTTAGTCAAAATCCAAAGCCACAAAAACACAGCAAACTATAAAGGCAGTAAAGCACAGTATTTCATAGTAAGATGCTACACAAACTCACTAGCCACACTGAAGAGTGATTTATCAGTTGATCTGGTACTAGATTACTGTTCATCTCTAAAGGTACCTAACAGCAGTAGCAGAGACATCCAACCGATTGAGGTATGAGAGAGTGCAGCCTACCAAAGGAAGAATTTTGACAGCTTGCCCCAAAAGCAAGATATTTTGGTAAATTAGTATCTGTAATCCAGAGGCTTAGAATTTACTTACAGTTCTTCCCTTGGCCACCACACTCTCATGGCTTCCTCTGGTTTGATCTAATTAAATCAAACACATTTAGAAGGCATGACTACATCTTTGAGAAAGGCTTTTTCAGCTACTCTGCTATTGTCTGCATCTTTTGCACACAGGAGGTGGACAATACTTATGTATTGCTTTAGATTATTAAACTGGCAGTGTTGGAGCTGTTAGTATCAGCAATGTGAGACTGTTTTTTAGAAAATATATCAATGTCATGTTATCTAGATGATCCTAGTTATGGAGGGCAGAAGTTTTCAGTGCCAAAATATGAATGTTGGGCCAACCAGCCCTGTTTCATTTCATAGTCTTAATATCCAGCTTCCCCCACTATGACACTCCTCTGCTGGCTTGAAAAAATTGACTCCTAGCCTCAAGTCATCCTAGGAAACTTTCACATCCAGCAAAGAAACACAGTTTAACATTCCACTGTTTTTTACTATCAAGTACAATGCTCACTAACTCTGCTTAGAGGCTGCTGGGATCTGGTTTTTGTTGAGCCAGCTCTTTAACAACAGTGCTCTGTCATCACCAGATGGTTCAGAAGGAAGCCACATGCTCAAATAAGTGACAGTGATCTCATCTGAACGAGGCAGCTCAGATCTCTGGAGAAAGTTTCATTATTCTGCTGAGGCTGCTCTGGGCCAGGGAACACAAACAAGCTCAATGAGTGTTTATGTGAACTCTGGCTCCTCTGCCTCCATCACATGGAGCCCAGGAGTAACAAAGAAGGGAGGGCAATTGCACAGCAAAGCAGTGCTCCCTGCTGGAGTGCCCATGGTGGCACTGCCTGTGGCACATACCACAGCAGCCTGGGAACTCTTATGTGTCTTTTTTTGGGAAGTGCCCAAGATCTGCAGTAGGAATCACTAAATATTTATATGGACAAATAACCAAGAAGATACAACAAACTCAAGAATTTTGTACTTTTCCTCATCAGGTGTTAACAGGAAAAAGTTCTTGATCACAAATTCACTGCTGATCAAGTGAATTTCGTTCACACACCAGAAGTTTGAAACAACTGGAACATGTCCAGTGTGAGGGAAACAATCCCCTAATAAAATCAATAGTAATCCAAATTGTCTAAGTTTAATAATTCAACATTACTCATACTTTCTCACTGAAAGTTGCTAAGATTTTGGATTTGGCCCTAGTAGAAATGACAACTGAGTGCTTGTTAGTACTACATGCATGTTAATATAAACAGTGACTTACTGTTTCACTGCCAGGTTTCCAGCCAGCGGGGCAAACTGAAAAAAAAAGGGACAAAGTTAGCTGAAGTATTTTTACACACACACACACTTTTGTGTGCTCAATATTCTCTTTCTGACCTTGAAGTAAAACACCATGAAGTGTCACATGTCAATATCTGAAACTATTAAAAGTGCAGTTTTCTTTACACGTGGGATGGTGACCTTAATGCTATACCTGACACCACCCACCACTTCTGTTACCTGAAAACTGCAGATCTCTGGATGGATGCCTCTGCCATAGTTTAATTCTTGTGCCCTTCTACACAAACTACTGGCAAAGCAGTATCTGAGAATAAACACCTATTCTACTAAAACAGAAGTTTTGCAACAAAATTCAGGTGACTACACAGACACCTACCTTTCTTTCATTAAAACCAGGACCAGGGGCATTCTTTAGCAGAGAGATAAGTTCAAACATTCCACAAGAGACTGATTTTACTTGTAGATTTGCTTAAGAGCAAAGGGATTGCAGCTCAGGGATGTGGCTGGGAGCACTGGGAGCACCTGTACAACTGCATATTCTGGAGTAAAGCTCTCCCTCTGAGGCTTCAGCCCAAGCAGTTATGTCACATTACACTGCTTTAAGACAAGCTGACAGACAAACTGTCCCACATGCTAGCAGGAATTGTGGAGAGCTGTTATTCTGTGCAAAGAAACCAATGAGGTATCTACAGAAGCTCTCCTCAACACTCACATAAAAGCTAGGAAAAAAGTGGTATTCTGGAAACACTGCAAATCAACATTATGTAAACTGGCTTTGTAACTAAATGTGGGTAAATTCCTTAGTTAGACTGCATAGCCTAAATATCAGCATCTATTTTTTCACATCTGTAGATGTGAAACACAGCAGAATAATGATTTGTACCTTCATATAAAGGTACTTTCAAATGCTGGCAACATTGAGTTGAACTGGAAGTTAAGCTGCTGAATGTGTATTCATATTTAAACAGATCTTCAAATAAATTATTTAAAGAAATGTGAAAAAGTTCACCCCATGCTTGAACTGGATGAATAAGAATTCTTGATACAAAGTAATGATCTGAAGACAGTAAAGTTTGTTGGGGAAAGATGATCACACAGCACTTGTACAGAAAACACAGGTTATGGTGCTATAATTTCCACACTACCACCATGTATCTTCAACATGGTGGTACTGTCACTGAATGGCACAGGACAAGAATGGCCTGCATCTCCATTCTTTTAGTATGCAAAAATGAACTGAAATATTTGGCCTCATTCTTCACAGCCTCATATTTTGTACAAATTTATGCTATTCAGACTAAGGAATGCTTTATGCTCTCATTCTCATGGATGTGAGGCAAAAATGTAAATTATTATTCTACAAATAACCTAAGGACCTGGGACCACGGAATCAAGCAGGGCAATCAAACCACTTCAGTCACTGTAAGAGGCCAGTCCTTAATGCTAATGAGCATCTTTCCTCAAAAAAAAAGCTAATACAGCTTCCAGGCTAAGTAAAACCAATATGGCAATATTTAAAAGAGCACCTTCTCCATGTTTGTCTGTGTACTGGAATGCTTGTACTAAACGAAGAGTTTCATCCACTGATCTCCCAACAGGAAGGTCATTCATTGTGATCTGTCGAAGGATTCTCTTATTGTCAATAATGAAAAGGCCTCTGTGGGGGAAAAAAAAAGTGTGTGTGTGTTAGGAAACAGAATTAATGATACTGGTGCTTTCACGCACTATTTTATGTCTGCTGGGTGGGAAGAATTTGATCTTTGCAAACACCATACAATACTCACCACCAGTAACTTACTATTCTTTACCTGCATCAGAGGACATGAGCTGAGCTCCAGTTAAAACATCAACAAAAAAGACACTTCTTTGTAGAACACAGAACTGAGCTCTGACAGGCCCTGACAGGGCATGCTGCAGGTGCTAGGGCATTACAGGGATCCCAAAAGAAACTATTCAGTTTTGGGCAAATGTATGTCTGTAGGTAACCTTGGTCTTGGCTTGCTCCTGGGAGGTCCCTGAGCAACTGCAGCTCTGGGGAATCCTGCATATTTGCCCTGCCCAAGGTATCTACTGATGCCTGCTGTTAAACAGAATATTAACCTTGACCCCTCTTCTGACTCATTATGATTATATTTTTTGTGTTCTTCAGTATTTGCTACTCGCCATAAATCCCCAAGTAAAAGCTGGTCTAAAAGAAAAATTTCAAATGATTCTTTAAATATAAAGCAGTATTACCCCAGCAAAAACTCAACCAAACTGCAACCCAGTGAAATACCTAAGTGTATGTCCTTGATCTTCCAGATAGACTCCATAATCCTTTGAAATCTGGTGTGTCAGATCAGAAAGAAGGGGAATCTTCATTGGTCCCAGTCCTCCTTGTTTACGAGGAGTATTAATCCTTTGAAGGAAAGGACACACAGATGTATTTCTCATACAGATTTATATTCCCTACACAAGTCAGAAGTCACAAACTACATCAGTATAGACAGAAGGATTTAGTGCAAGTGACATTTTTTCTGTTCTGCACACAAAGGAGATGAACAGTATTTGTGGTTTGAACAAAATGTTCAGTAGATCTTTTTCAGATTTTGGCCACATCTGTTAGTTATTACATTTTTCTTATTAGTTGCATTTGCTTTATGCCAACGTGCTCATGAGCTGGGACAATGTGAAGCATTTACTGATAGTTTCATTAATATTTTCTTTTTGTATTTATAGTATTTTTTTGACTGAGACACAACATATTGCAAGCAATACACATTAAACAAGCTTAAAAAATAAAGGTACTTTCACACACCAGGTTTAAAATTTATTTTAAGCATTTGTGTCAATAGCATCACAGTTTTACACATTATAATATGCCTACACAGGCTAAAAATTTGGGCAGTACTGTTCTTTTCCTAAGTGGAAATCATGAATAATGTTCAGTGAAAGACAAGAGGAAGATACATACCATGCTAAGTGAGTGAATTTTGAGTCCACAGAACATGCTACGACTTCAGTATTTATTGCTCTGAATTCTTCAATTCGATCACTGAAGGCAATTATCTCAGTTGGACAGACAAACGTACTAGATGATTTAAGACAAGATAAAAGTCAAAATTCCATGAGAAAGCCAGTAAATTCTCTGCCTAACTTGAAATGGTGTATTTATCACAAATTATTTCAGCTTTTGCTTATTTTTATTGCTTCTTCAAGTATTTAACCAAAATACTGCCTAACAAATCCTCCACGCTCAGACCACAGCTTAGTTACAAATGGATTATTTCTGAAGACTCTAAATCTACGGCTAATTTTACAATCTGGATTCAGAGCTTGTACCATTACTTTCTTTTAGACTTTATAAATGTGGCTGAATTTCAGCATGGTAAGCCAATTTTTTCAGAGGATCATACTGTAATTTGTTGTTACTGTGCACGTCTGTAAGTTTTAACTAATTTGTCTTCAACTTCTTCTATTACAGAACAACTAAAGTAGTAAAGCTAATGATGTTATAATATTAAAAGTAGTTATGCATCTCTGTCCTCTTATCTTCATTTTGTGGAAAAGAATGGGCTTGTCCCTTAAAATGCAGAGATGTTTTCACTCAATCAGTGAAGTTACTGCATTCTAAATAAAGGAGGTTAATGTTAAGTGCTCTTAGGATGTTACGGGATCGGCTTAAAGGGAAAATGCCACCTCTTGGATACACCATATACGCTCTAGAAAAAGTAGATGGGACACTTTCTTCTATTTGCAGCACTGATTTACAGCATCAAACAGAACACAGAGTCTGCCTGACTGGGTAACTGTAAAGTTGTTTGTTTTGTGTGGGGTCACAAATTAGTGGACACAGTTACTAGGACAAAGACTGTGTTGCAATTTTAGCAATGCATGATAAGAAAACAAATGCAGAGAATATGTTTTCTTCTGTCACTCCTTTCTTCTCCCCCAAACTCTTACCAAACAAAACCCCAAGACTTCAAAAAAAGAGAAGAATTATGAATCTAGCGTAGCTGCACTCAGTCTTGGTACGCCTACAGTGCTCTTACTTACAAGTCAAGAGGATAGAAGAAGAAGACAAGATATTTTCCTTCATAATCTGTTAACTTCAGCTCTTTAAACTCTCCATTGATGACTGCTGTTCCCTCCCAGTAAGGTGCTGGCTTGGAGACTGAAATGCAAAGAAAGTAGAATTAAAAGTCAGAATATAACACCTGTTCAAACCAAGCTGTCCAAGGACAGCTGTTCTTCCTGTTGCTTGGAAAACAACCTGCAGCACAGTTCTGAGCTGAAACTGCTTTCCAGCTCTAAACAGGGGCTTACAGAATGATGAAGAAATGAAGGCTTTACTACACATACAAAGTAAATATTTTGACCAACTTGTGCTCATACAGGAGCCCTGCTGATCACTGATAATCAAGGCAACACAAACCTTATCTGGGCCTACTGAACCAACCCTGTGTGCACTGCCAGCTCAAGGCACCTGCTAGACTGAATAGAAAGCTCTTTAATATTTCAGATACTTTAATTGCCTTGTTAGGAATAGCTGTTGGGAACCAGAAGCACAAGATAGTTCAAATTCACTTTGCTACTTTTTTAGCCATGGAAACCTCTCTGGAATTCTGGTCCACAAAAATTACATGCCACAATATGTTTAGAGACAAATGCCTAAAAATGCAGCATATGTTTATTAAATTACAACTCCTAAGCAAATTTTAACTTGAAGGCAGCTGTGTTTAAAAAATATCCAGTTGAAAAGCATGACATATTTACTATTCCTATCAGAAGGGATTAACCTTGAATTTAAAATATTAAAAATTAATCTGCCAGGTACTATTTTCATACTACTGTAAATTCAGAGACAAAGGACAGGGTATGCTGGAATGACAAGGTGATCTGAATACAATTGCCATACACTGACATACATCTCCAGCAAATTAGGGAAAAGCTTCTGAGAAAAATACGTGGAATCTTAAATATCTGGACGGTGCCTGAATTATTTGGCTCTTCTTTTCTTAGGACAACCCATGGCTGCAGAATATGTGAGCAAGGACACATAACAAGGACTTTCAGATTAGGAGGGAGAAGGAAAAGATATTAAACAAAATACTGTGTATCTTGACCCTTCCTAAATTAAGGTAATTGTTTTTGCAGTTATAAACATCTGCCTGTAATAACTTACATTGCAAAGAGACAAAAGCCCAAACAGTACTGGTTACAAATATCTTGGCTGCTTTTCCGTTTTTTTTTTTTTTTTTTTTTTTTTTTTTTTTTTTTTTTTTTGGTAGCATCTGCTTGCAAACGTTTCAAACAGAACGTACGCCCTGGCTCAGTAAAGGAAAAGGATTTGAAAGCTGTAAATTCTCACAGGGAAGATAATTTCGGTGTGATCTCTCTGTACTCTGTCCTGCAGGACGGGACTTTGAGCAGGTGTCCCTGAACACCTCACAGCGACGAGATTTACGGTGTTTGACACGGAAAGCCTTTAAACCGCAGCAGAGCACAGACACAAACCCGTGGCAAACCCGGCGCGGTGGCGGGGGTTACCAGAGGTGCCCGCTCATTGTTTCTGATCGCATCGTGAGCCCACAGCATTCCTGTGCATCCCCTGAAGCGCTTCCCTGAACTCGTTCGCCATTTCTGGAACCGCAGTACCCCGTGAGGCGGCGGCGGTGCCCACGATGGACACATAGGTCAGAAGGAGCTGGCGGGGGCCGGTCCGCCCGCCCCGCTCTCCCTCGCTCTCCGGTGCAGGCCGCGGGCAGAGCCGGCGTGGGGCAGGGCCGGCCCGGAGCCCCGCGCTCCGCCTGACGTGGCGCTGCCGCCGCCCCGCTCCGCAGCCCCGAGCGCTGCGGGCGCGTCCCCACCCGGCCCCGCCGCTCTCGCGGCCCCGGCCGCGCCCGCCACCTACTCTTGGCCTGGCTGAGGTGCAGCGAGTGGTCAGACACGGGCAGCCGCGCCGCCTCCCCGGGGTACACCTGCCCGCCCGCGTAGTAATGGCACTGCTCGTCCCCGCGCTGCCGCGCCGGGCGCGGCTCCTCCGCCTCCGCCTCTCCTCCCAGCGCCGCCGCCAGCAGCAGCAGCAGCAGCAGCGCGGGGCGCCGGGCCCCGGCCCCGCCGCCCGCCTCCATGTCCCGCCGAGCGACTGCACGTCCCCGCGGCGCGGCGAGGGGCGGCGGCGGCGGGGAGGAGCTTGGGCCGCACACTCCCGCCGCATGGCCGGGCCGGGCCGGCGGGCGGGGGCCCGGGGGGCTGGGGCTGTGCCAGCCCTGCACGGCCAGCCCGGGGCAGATCAGCCAGCCGGGGGCAGATCAGTCACCCCGGGGCAGAGCACAGCCACCCCGGGGCAGATCAGTCACCCCGGGGCAGATCAGTCACCCCGGGGCAGATCAGCCAGCCCGGGGCAGATCAGTCACCCCGGGGCAGATCAGTCACCCCGGGGCAGATCAGCCAGCCCGGGGCAGATCAGTCACCCCGGGGCAGATCAGTCACCCTGGGGCAGATCAGTCACCCCGGGACAGCTCAGTCACCCTGGGGCAGAGCACAGTCACCCCGGGGCAGAGCACAGTCACCCCGGGGCAGAGCACAGTCACCCCGGGGCAGATCAGTCACCCCGGGGCAGATCAGCCAGCACGGGGCAGATCAGTCACCCCGGGGCTGTTCAGTCCCCCCGGGGCAGATCAGTCACCCCGGGCCTGGCACAGGAACCGCAGCCTGGCACAGCCGCCCGGGCCCGGCCCTGTCCCCTCGTGCTGCGGCCTCGGATGAAATGGGGAATTATGTACGAGTGTAGAGAAAGAGGGGAAGGTACACATGTGTGATTGCAGAAGGAAGCTATGATTGTGAGAGGCTTCCCACCTGCTATCATCTCTTATCTGTGACAGCGTGGGCTCTGTGGGCACGGCAGCACTGGCGGTCATAGCCAGCTGTGCCAAGCACAGTTTTGCGTTCTGGCCTCATGAACACAGGCAGTGTGGAAAGGGGTCCTGCCTCAGGCACCAAACCATGAATTGTTGCCAGCTGGGCAGCAGCTCTGAACGGGCACCGTGCAGTGCACATGGTGACTGTGTAACGGTGTGGTTAGACGGAAATTAAATACTAGGTGCCTTAATTCACAGAATCAAGAATGGTTTGGGTTGGAAGGGACCTTTAAAGATAATTTTTTCTAGTACCCCTCTGATGGCGGGGTCATTTTCAGCTAGACCAGGTTGCTCAGAGCCCTGTCCAGCCTGACCTTGAATGTTTCCAGGGTTGGGGCATCCACCTCTGGTCAACCTGTGCCAGAGTTTTGCCATCCTCACTAAAAAATTTCTGCTTCATATTCAGTGTTAATCTACATTTTTGTAATTTGAAACCATTACTCCTTGTCCTATCACAATAGGCCCTGCTAAAAAGTTGTTCCCATTTTTCTTATAAGCCCCCTTTAGGTACTGGAAGTTTGCTCTAGGGTCTCCCTGGAGCCTTCTCCATGCTGAACAACCTCAGTGCTTACAGCAGAGATGCTCCAGCACCGTGATCATCTCTGTGACCCAGACGCCTTGGTTCAAGTTTGCCTTGTGAGAGGTCATTTTTCTCAGTGCTGAGTAGATTGTGGCTCATATCACAAAACAATGACACGTGTCACAGATAAGCATAGATAGAATGTAATTCCATCATGCATTTAATAACAACATTTTGAAGACAGTAAGTAGGCGGTGACAAGCACTTGGGAAGGCTTTGCAGCACAATTTCTCGTTGAACTAGGCATACCTACTGGACAGGGACAGGTCAGGTCATCGGTCAAGTGTATCAATTAAATTGTACTCAGGGTCCTTAAAAGTAAGAGTGTGAAAGAGCTGGAGCTGTCCCTTATCAAAAGGGTTGGCCTTTTGTGCTTTGAGCACTGTGGATGCCATCCTCTGGGATAACTGATGGTCTTCTCCAGTAGAAGTTCTCCAGACTGACAATGTCAGGAATGTCTGCATTGCAGCCTGTCTCTGCAGATAATTTGTGATAAATACTTCAAGGTGGTGTGGTACCTGTGCCAGAATGGACAGTACAATTTTTCTCAGGTTTTTTTTTTTTTTTCCCAGTGATACAAAACAGGCATATAAAGACCAGAGGCAAAAGAAAATGCTGATGTCCATTTTCAAAGAATAAAGGCTCTGTAAAAGAAGAAAAGGATTAGCAAGGCACCTGTGATTATATGTTGTGTCTTGAAAAATTCCAAATATTTCTGTGGTTTCCTGCAACAGATTTCACTCTTTAGAAAGATACTTCACAAAATTAAATTCACAGGAGTGGGAGAAACAAGATCTTGCAGGTGTGCCTGGACTTCTTAACCTATGATTTTAGCGTTCCTTTCTCCCAAAGCTCTGCCTTCTCTCCAGAAGGGTCTGCTTTTCTTTCCCATCTCTTGTGGTATTTGCCTTTAAGCTCCTGTCTAGGTTCTACAAGTAAGGGAAAGCTACTCATATCCTTACTGCCACAGTGACAATCTTCCTTGGTTACATTTGCCCACCTGAAGGATGGGATTGAAGATTACTGAGGGTCAGAAGTGTAAAGAACAATCCTCTGATGAGTACGGGAGCAAAACACCTGCACATTTACCAGGCTTGATCAGCATGTGTGGAATGATGAAAAAATGTAATAAATGTCTGCCTAAAAGGGAAACGGACTTGATGGCACATGAGATCCCCTTGTCCTGTTTTTTCCCAGGGAGTTGGTGGTTGCTATTCCCTGTTTATACCTCTCCAAGTGTGGAAAGCAGGATGAAACCTGTTCTTTTCAGTGCTGGTGTTTTGAGTTTGACACCCCTCCCCTATCAAGGTCATGTCATTAAAAGGAGGGTGAAAAAACCCCATTTGCTCATGTTAAGCACTCTGGCTGTGGTGAAAAAAGCACTTAAACAATCTGTGTACTCCCACTGATCCCTGAATCAGATGAGCTTTACATTTAAGCTTGCTGAAATGTGTTGATAGATTACTGTCTTACATGATCTAACTCTAGTAGCACTGAATTTAATATCAAGCTTTCCTCAATCTCAGTGCTCATAAGAGAAGTGGCAGTCATGGCCTCTGAATTCACAGCGAAAGTTATTTTGGTTGGCCCTGCTCTTTTCTTTGTGCTGGTGTTTTGAGCTGTAGGAAATGGCAGCGATTTGAAAGGTAGGCATACAGTGAGGTTGAAAAAAAAAGGTATGCACTTTGCATAATGTTAATGTCCTTCAGTTGAAAGATATTCCCACGTATCTCTAAATGAGAGAGAAAACCAGAGAAAAATCAATGAAGTAAAAATAGAAAAAAGCAGGCCTCTTGTGAGTGGAGAAAATGCTGAAGGAAAAAAAAAAGGGTTTTATCTGCAGAATATGTTAGTTTAATAGCAGTACTCTGAGGTTCATATGTGATTAAGTATATATAGGCATGGAACGGAGTTCAAAAGAGCAATAAGAAAGACTTTCTGGTTGATGCTGTACTCTCAAGACTTCTGCAAATGATATTAAAAATGAAAAAACCATAAATGGAATCCAAGATGAAATCCAAATATATATCACTCTTCAGTGTCTAAATGGAGAAGATGGGCAGCAATCTTTCTTTTCTCAGTGATTAAATACTCGATTGAATGCTGATTGTTGTGTTTAAATTGGTGATATTAAGTGATGCTATTAAAATATGATAAGAGAAACACTGTTACATTCATCCTCACACAGCTCATCTGAAGCTAGGAAGGCTTAGCATGTGTAAAGGGAATTCTTTGAAATCCCTCCCTTCCCTACTGCACTCAGGCAGGGTTCCTCCTGTCACACTGTATCCAGGCCCGTCAGGAAGGTTCAGTTTTGGCAAAGGGCTGGATAGTGGCAGGGTGTCATTGCCACAGTGGCACTGAAGTTATGGAAGCAGGGAGTGATTTATGCTACTGAAGCAGTTTAGAAGGGGTTGTAGAGGTTCTTTGTGGTGATAAAATTACCTCACTGCAATTTAAATGATCAAACATAAAAATATCTTGGAAAAATTAGTGTAATATATTTTAGCAAGATACTTGTCACCATTTCCTGGAACAGATGGAGCAGATGTTCAATATTGTGCTGGTGAAACTAGCAGTTGGTTTTATCCTCCTCATGGTTTACAGGGACATTTTAACAAATATATTGCATTGCTCATCATGCATGACAAAAAAATCTATAGCATAGGAAACTTTGCTGGAGAAAGGAGGGTAGAAAACATCTGTTTTGTGAGAGAGATTGGAACAGAATGACCATAACTAAAATTAACAATTAGAGAAGACCTCCCTTTGGCTCTTGCTAAGGCCAGACTGGTGGGGTCAGCTGTGTGTGTGCTGGCTGCAAAGGGGCCTTGAAGAAAAAGTGTGTCAGGCTGAGAAGTGCTGGGTGGTGCCATTTGCTTTAACAGGAGCTGCATCCTGACTTCTGACTGCTGCTTGTGTTGTCAGCTAGAGGAAGCAGTATGACTGAGTAAATATAAACATAGACTTTGTAAAATCTGCCACTTTATACTACAAAAGCATCATAGATATGTTTATTCCTGCAGCCTACCTTTGGGGAATACATTAGTGTGTAGAGATGAGTTTATGTTTTTCCTCTGCAAACACACCTGCCATAGAAAAATTCTGCTTCATTTCTTTTCCTTTCTCCTCCAGCTAGCTCTGCTTCCTGTGTCACTGGTGTCAGAAACCCTGCAGGGCCTGTGTGATAGGAACAGGGCAGAGCACGTTACTGCTGTGTTTGACTGAGCATGACAACAAAGGGTGGCTGGTGCTGCTAGTCACTGTGGGAGGGGGGAGTATGGTTTCTAAAGCACCTCCTCCTTCCAAGCTTCTTTCTACCTCTGTAAGTGCTGACAGAACCTACAAGTCTGTGAACAAAAACAAACCTTGTGAAACCACCTTCTTGAGCTGACAAATCACGTAGTCCTTGCAGGACCTTTGGCTGTCACCTGGGGGTGGATTACAAGTGTGTTTATGCTCTGTCTCATTTTTTCTTCCTTTAATAAGTATGCATTCAAAGAAAGTGCCCAAAACATCTCTGTGCACTAGAACGATTTTTGGACAGCTGTACTGACGAGGACAGAGAAAGTCAGTGCTGAACAGCACCTGTTAGACATATGCTGTTCTCTGCAAGTCAGTGAACTGTGAAGGACACTTGAGGAATTGCACTGGAAAGCCAGCGCTGGACGTCTGGACCTGCTGTTGGCAGCATGCTGCTGCTGTGTGCCCTGAGACTGTCACAGCCAGGAGCTTGCTAGCCAAAATCACCTAGCTAGCTTTGTGTGCTGGTGCTGAACCTTCCCCCACAGAGCAGTAACCCCACTGTGCCAAGTGTGGAGATCTCCATCAGTGACATTCACAGGGGTTCTCAGGCTCCTGCCCTCAGGTCCCACCTTTGGTTCTGCCTTTTCAGATCTGAACTGAGCTTAGAGCACTCTGAGCTCAGTCAGCCTTTGGGAAAAGGTGGAAAATTTGTCACCTCTCTGCCCAGACAAAGCAAAGCTATGTCTTGTCCGTGCAGGTGTCTGAGCCACAGCCTCAGGGATGCAAAGAAGCCCTGTGGCAACCCAATTTCATATTCTCTCAAACCAGAATGGGGACAGATATTGCTGATGTTTATTGGTGACACCTCTTCTGTGGGTAGCCACTAAGGCTTGCTCAAGCTTATGGGTGTGTCTTGCATTTGGGCAGTGAAGTAAAATGGAATATTTAGCTATTGTCAGAAAATAGACCCCGCTATCCGAAGCATGGGTGATCCCATAATGTATGTAGGAGAGAAGGCTGCATTCCCACGATGCTGGGATAATGTGGTCATAAAGATCTCCCAACTCCTCTTGTTATGCGGCCTGTCTGTGCCTCTCCACTTTATCTTGCAAAGCTCTTTATATTATCTATTTTTTTGCAGTGAAATACCTAAATTTCCTTTTCCCTTCTATTTGTACCTATGAAAGAGAAAAATGGCTTGTCATGAGAAATATTTATGCGCCTTGATGTGTCAGTCACTTTTACATTGCTCACTAGATGGCAGTATGATGCTTGTTATACCAATCGAAAGAACTGAAGTCATCTGTTCTCCAAGTGTCTGAAATTCCCTAAAATCTGGGGATCTGGTATTTTCTTCTCGAAAATACAAAGCCCACTGGAGTGGGAAATACAAGTTGAAATATATATTCAGTCCTTGCAAACAACCCCAGTTCCTGTGAACTTGTTACAACAATCAAGCTTATTTTCAGCTTAATTTTTCAGTAAAAAGTTTACTCTATTGAATAAACTCTGAGACTGAAGATGCTGGTGATACCACAGTAGTCTCTTGAAAAGGAAGAAAAAATAATAAAAAATCCCCAAAAAATTCTGGTGAAAGAGGTGAAGATGTGCAACAGAAAATGAGTTTTAATCTGGTCACTGTGGAGTCCTGAAATCAATACTGGAATTTTGTTTCTGCTTCCTTTTTTGCTAGCTACACACAGTTTTCTGGGAGTTTAGGAGGCAGTCCAGAAAGCTGTCATCTTTACTTTAACTGATTGGAGTTCAGATCTGAACAGACCCTTGTTCTCTGCTCTTTCAGAAATCTCTGTGCTCCATTTAGAATTGCTGTAAATAAATGAAGTCTTCACCTTTTTTATGGTAACATTCTCACCTATCCCAGTTCAATTTTACAAATATTTCAGAGGTTCAACAGCTATAGCTTGCCTGCTTGGTCTAATGCAAGGACATAGAGGTTTCCTTACAAGGCAAAATTTCTTAATAATTGAAAGTGAAATGGACTTGATATTCATGTTCCTTGGACCATAGGTGTAAGTCTTAAGTCAGATAAATCTGAAGAAGACTTAAATAAATAGTTTAATTTAGCATATAAGTTGTGTAATAAACTGTAAATTACTTTGGGTTAATGCTAAAGTATCTCCTGTTAGAGTCAAAGCTCTTTCTGTGTTTTGATTTGTCAACTTTCCAAGTGGCCTTGGGAAAGCTGTGCCTCTGTGCAAGAGTAAATATTTGATCAACCACAACTAAACTTGAAATCTAGTGCTGTTGTTTTCTAATGATTAAAGGAAAAAAGTCCATGGTACATGGATATGAGTTTCATTTATTATTGCATGTTTACTCATTTTTAAGAAAGGCATCATTCTTAGACGTTTGGGGAAGTTTGCAAGTTTACAAATTCTTAAGTGAAAGCATAGGGATTTCAAGATACTATAGGTACACTTGAAATATACTACCTGTGTGCAAAGCATTTATCTGTTTATACCCTGCAATCTCATTCTCCATTACAGAATCAAAATATGGACAAAAATGTTTAGAAAATACTGATACCTGCTACAGTTGGGTGCAGCTGCTTTTCTTTTCTGCTGCTCTTGAAGCCTAAAATAAAGCACAATGTAAAACTTGCACGCTTAAATCGTAATACAAGAATCAGATCCAGAATACTCTGACTGTTTTCCTCAGTATGGGGTCTAAAGAGATGAAAAGGGGAACGAGCTGGTTCACACCATCGTGTAATCTGAAAATAAAGCAGCACTTCTGCATGAGCACAGTTAATGCTCCCTGTGCCATTCCAGGCATGACCCAAAGCCTGTCCCTGGACTTGGGGATGAGTGTATCTGAACCACTCCCCAGCTGCAGCTGTCTTGTCAAAATTTGTGTCATCTCTGTCATTCACTGCGTGGGAGGTGCTGCCGAATAATTCCCCCCGTTTTAAAAAAGATTTTAAAACTTTCTAAGATTTTGAAGATGGTAAATGTTGCTGAGATATATAAAATGATGTGTTGACCTTCTGCACACGTAGCTGTTGCAAGGGATTATTCCTCAAGCCTACGCTTTGCAATACTTGCTGTGAGCAACTATTGAGTGAGCTGAAGTTGCCAGTTAAGAAAGCTGATAACACAGAATAGTTCATAGAGCAGAGTTCCTCTCTTAGACCTGGGTGTTGATTTCTGAGATAAGTTTTCTGCCAGATGGTATTTTTAATGGAAATGAAACAAGAAGCATTAAAAAAAAAAAAAAAAAAAAAAAAGAAGAAAAAAAAAAAAAGAAAAACAAAAACAAAGAAACAAACAAACAAAAACCCCACAAAACCAGTGAGATTCTATATCTCCTCATCATCCTGTAGGAAAGCAGACTTCAAGGTCATTTGCAACATTTGCTGCCATTTCTCAAAGGCCTGACGTGATGCCTTTTTGTCCTGGTGAGTCTGCAGCCACATTACCAGACTGGAGTCCCTTAATGTTTAGCAAGAAATAATTCATTTTAAAAATGCCTCGTTAAAAGTACCTGACATAATATCTTCAGTCACGTCACTTTTGTTACCCATGTGGTCAGTTTTTTTACTAGAAAGCCATCTAGGAACTGTTATGTCCAGTTGGCATCAATACTGAAAGGCTTGGCTGGCCCATGAGCTTTGTGCTCTGCTCTTCCCAGGCAGCAGCAGAGCCCCTTGAGAGTCACCTGCTTGCTGTGCCTGGATGTACTTGAGTAGGGCACCACAGCAAACCACTGTTTATATTTGCCAAATTGTTTGTTAAGGGTCAGTAGTTCATTATATTCCCAAGCCACTTTGTGCTTCAGTGCATTCTCATTCCCATCTCGGTGCTCCTGGGTGCTTCTGATAAAGGCAGGAAAGCTGGTGTGGGGTTGTTGTTGTGGAGGAAGGGATAGACTTTCCCCAGTATGTCCTGCCTCACAGAAGGGTTTCTTTGAAAAATTGCAAATAGAGAGCAAGGAGAAGGCTCTAGATGACAGAACCTGGTCAGTAAATGTGCTAAATCCTTCTGCACCCACTCAAAGAAAGCAGAAGTCTGTCCTGTCTGGAGCTACAGGAGCTGTCTGTTTTTCAGAAGCTGTAGAGATTTTGCTTTTAGCCTGAACATTCATGGTGTGAGCCCTGCTGGTGGTGACAGCAGTGCTTCCACAATGGGAGAGAGTGAGCTCTGCTGGGCAGCAGGGATTGCTTCCCAGCAGAGCAGCCAAAACTCTCCCTCTTTCCTCGCTCCTCAGAGCGAGCCAGATAACAGCCCCAAGCCTGGAAGGAAGAAATAGTGAGTCCTGTGCCTTGAGCTTCTGTGCAGTGTTGCTAAACTCAGATGCTGGGGGGCTGGAAGATGGAAAGCAGTAGCAGTAATAGACTTGGAGATCTTTGGACTTGTCTGGTTCCTGGTGTGTGTGTAGGGTTCACATGTCTGGGTTTCCATGGAGGCCCCAGATGGCCGTTCTTCTAAATGAAAGGTGAGCTTTCATGTCATTGTGAGACATTTGAAGGAAGGACTTTGGAGAAACAAGCAAATACTGTGATGTTCATGAACAACTGTGCCCAGTGCTTGGGTGGCTGAGAGCAGAAGAGCAAGGAGGACCCTTTTGCCACGGGTCAGATGTGGCTGTGGTTCTTACATGAGGTTTGTGTCAGGACAGAGTGTGCAGGGTCTGAGCAGCTGCCCTGCTTTGCCTGCAGGCTTGTCCTGCTTAGGGCTGGCTGAGGGAGAGGCCAGCAGCTCCTTCCCTCCTCCCTTCCCCAGCAGAAAACTGCTGCTGGGAGATGCAGCAGGGTCAGGGCCATTTTCAGAGGCATCACCGGGAGTCTGGCATTACCCTGCTCCCACTCAGCCCAGCAGATGCTGCCTCTGACCTGGTTAAACACCTCAAAACAGCTGGACCAGGCTTGAGTTTGGAGGAACATTCTTTCTGAAAGATTGACTCAGGCACCTGAGGAAATTAGTGTGGAAGAAAGACTTGGGAAAACTGAACTGAATCTGAGCATCAGCAATGCATCAGGAGACACAAATATTGCTAAAATATATGAAATGAAAGTTAGTGGAAAAAGTTAAATGTTTAGTGAAGCATGAGAGCTGGAAACATTGCTATGGTTATTAGGTTTTAATTAGTTGGAAACTGTTCAAGCTTGGTTTCTGTGCAGTGATTGTCCTAATGTGGTTGGGTTTGGGATCTGTGGTTTCTGAATTTTCCTTTCTTTATGAGTTCTAAGTCCTGAAATATTAATTGTACATGTGTCGTTCTGGCTTCTGGGGTGCTGTGGAGGGAGATATTTTGTATACAAATTCTGCAGTAAATTATACCAGTTACTGTCTAGTGGTACTTACTGTAGCCCCAGGGATTTAAGTGGTCCTGCTCAAAAGACATTTCATGTGAAAGGAGACATTTGAGGGTGTTTCACAACCGGGAAGTAGTGCCACCTTAGCTGTTTCACCTTTCAATATTAAAAAGACTGAGAAACTCAGGGCCTGTGTTTTTACAATGCTCTGTGAGCACACGTGGCCTCTATCTGTACATGTACACACACAGACACCTAAGTGTGTCAGTGAAAAAACTCAAGTATTTTTCTTCCACTGAAAGGTTTCACCTCCTCAATTGAGAATAGTCCATTATTATTAACATACTTCATAATACCTCTTTTCAGGGACAGGAATATTTATAATCCCTGGTCTCATTTCACATTAGTGAATACAGATCTACCTGTTAACTAGTGCATTGGACCTGGAATTAAAAAGGTATATTTTGGGCATCACTGTGTGTCTGTTTTCCAATTCCTTGCTTGGAAGTCTTTATCTTTGCTATCTTATCTGATGCCTTCTGGAAACAATTTTCCCTTAACACCACTTCATAAATTTCAGCATACACTAGACTGGAGGTTCTGGGCCATTTCTCACATTTTGTAATGAATTTTCTGATTGAATTCTTTTACAGATAGCATCTCATACATGCAAAGCAGTGCCTAAGATCCTGGTGGATTTTTTACTGATTTTACGTATGCATCTTTAAGAACTTGTGATATATTCAGAAAAGCTAAGTTGCCACTGAAATGTGCACATTTGTGTTTTCCAAGGCATTAAATGAAAAATCTGAAAAGGGCTAAGAATAAGATAAGAATAAGCCTATCAAAATAAAACCAGGTAAAATTAGGAATCAAGTGTGTTTGCGTAGTTAAATTTTATTTGGAATAACCACAACAATTTGAAATAACTACCAGATCTGTTGTCAAATAGCTGAATGTTATTAGAGAAACTCTGTCACTTACATTAATTTAATTAATGCCTCAGGCTTTACATGAGTAGCCATAACACTAAGATGATTAATCTCTGATTGTAAAAGGAAGCACTGGTATAGTTCTGTGGGTTCAAAATTTTCCTCACTGGGCAACCCACATGAATTTTAATTTGGAGTTTCTTTAAACCTTCTGAAAAGATAGTTCCATCATGTCATGTTCTTCAGAATGACTGAATGTGGGGGAGAAAGGCAGGGGCCTCTCCCCTGTGAGGGCAGATCCCAGCCCCCTCCATGAGCTCCAGCAAGTCCTGAGTTCCATGGAAGGTGCAGCCTGGCTGCAGGAGAGGTCTGGCTGCTCAGGGAAGGGTTATTCTCTGGGGGTGTTTTGGGCACTAAAGGTGTGCAAGTAATTCACAGAACCGAGCAGCTGCAGAAAAAAGCAGGAGTGTTAGTGGAGGAAGAGTCGTGATGAGAGGGACTGTGCTGCTGTAAGGCAGCATGAGTGACTGTGTGTTGAAGGCACTAAACCAGGAATCCCTGGTGAAGAAGCAGGGCTTGGCATCGTTCAGAAGGGCTTAGCAGGGTCTTGTTTGCATGGTTAGGGCTGGAGGGTCATTGCAAGCACTGCACTCTCAGATTCAGCCAACTTTCAGTAGTGGAACAGGAATTCTTGCACCTCTGCCGCACACATCTACTCTAGTGCAGGAAGGGAAAATAGCAATTTGTCACCTGTATTTAAAAAGGACTTTGGAAACATGTCAGTGTGGCTTTTGTCAAGAGAACTTGGGTCTGAGAGAAATCCACTGCTCTTTGTCTGAAGCACTGACATGAGCGTGGATTAGGGTGATTTGGTTGGTACAGTGTGCTCAGATTTTCCTAAAGCTTTTGATAAGCTCCTCAGTCGAAAGATCCTAAAGAAGCAAAACATTAGCAGGATGAAAGGAAAGTTCCCTGCTGGAAATGATGTGAGGAGTAGGAATAAACAGTCAGGTATTTCAGTGGGAGATAACAAGTGGAATCCCACAGGGATCTGCACTGAGTTCTGTGATGTCTGGTGTATTCTAAAGTGGTCTGGAAAATGTCCTAAATAGTGCTGGATGCTTCTTTGACTGAGTTATTAAGGGTAAGAAAAATAAAAATCTACTTTTAAAAACATGGTGAGTGGCATTGCAGTAAAATGGCAGCCTGCATTTTGTGCCAATAACCACGAGATAACGCACATGGGAAAAAATAAACCTGACAGTCCAATGCTGAAATGGGCTTTAAAGCACCTATTGTGACTCAGGGAAGAGCGCTCAAATTAGCTGTCAGTAATTCTAAGAAATGTTGGCTGAGGGCAGAGCAATGCTCAAAAGCAAATGGATTGTCAGAAATTGCTAGGGAAGACACAGCAAACAAGATAATTATTTTGCTGTGCATTCACCTCTTGATTACTGTGCGCTGTTCTGGTCTGCACGTATAAGAAAAGGTATGCCAGTGTTCAAAGGGGCCAGAGAAACCTGACAAGTGTTTTCACAAACAAAGAACAGCTTCTGAATTGAGATTGATTAGATAGACTCTTTAGATGGGAAAAGGGAGGGTGGAAAGGCATGCGATAGCGGTGGTTAAAATCATGAGTGGCACGGGGAAAATAAGTAGCAAATGATTGTTTGCATTTCTCCCAGAACAAGAACAAGGGACATCAGGTGGAATTAGTGGGCAGTGGCTTAAGCAAACAACAGCAAACTTGGTCCTTGTGGTGTGTGATTAAACTGGAACCAGTCTTACAGTATCTGCTGGGTGTCAAGAGGTTAGATGGGCTCAAAACCAATCAGGCAAATTAACAGAAGAAGTAAATCTATCAGGGACTAGTAGGCAAGAAGATGACATTTGTGCCTGAAGAGCTGCCTGCGTGGCAGGCTCTGGATATGGGGAGGAGACAGTGGAGAAAATGACTGCATGGTTACCCCTTCTAAAAATTGTTTGCCTTGGTATCTGCTGCTGGCTCCTGTCAGTAGGTGGACCTTTGATTTGATCCAGTAGAATTCCTCTGTATAATGTTTCTGTTTAATTTTTTTTAATGTTTTTGCACATAAAATATCTCAGATACCCACAGGGTCCCAAGTTTTGATCCCTACCTAATTTAGACCCAGCCTGGATGTCACTCGGAGTCTTGAGAGAGAACGTGTTTGGAAGGTCTCACTGATCCAGCCACCTGAGAAGGTGAGAGCCCTGGGGAGCCTCTGGGAATGGAATTTGGTTCCTTGTGGGATAAGTAAGTAAAATGAATACCAGTGCTGCATTGGGTTTTCCTTCGTCCTGTAATTCAATGATTTATAATTGTCTGAAGAGTACCTTTTGCATTGTACAGTTTATTGTTCTGCTTTCTGAGCTTGTGTATAACATGAATGTGCAGGAGGAAGCCAACATATTGTCATTGGTTAGAGAATGCCCCTTTAAAGCAGTGATAAAATTACTCTGTAGCTAGAAGTGTGACCATGGGAACTGCATTTTGATACCATGAGAATGTCGAACTAGAGTTAAATTGAATGTCTGTTTCTTCAAGGAGGGTAAATTTAATCAGCTGCTCAAAATCAAATTAAGGGGGAAATCAGTTTGGAAAAACACAAGAATTACAATATAGCTAATGACCTGAGGTAATACTGGCAAGAAATTTGCTTTCACATTATAAAATGAAAAATTGTTTCTCTAAGAGGGAACTGCTTGCAGCTCGTGATTGCCTACGGTAGTTCAGAGCCCGGTGTTTCCTTGAGAGAACAATTAAAATGTGCCGCCCTTCCACCATTTACTTCCCCTCTATTATAGTAGTAATACCAACAGTTATTATAGTGTGATCAAGCCTGTCAGTGTTTCTATCACAGTATTATTTTCTAACTTGGGTGTTAAGCTGGAAATGTTTTCCCAGCCCAGCCTGAAACAGCCTCTTGCAGCTGGTGGTCCATGAGTGATCCACAAGTGTCGTGCCTTTTGCAGAAATACAGGCTCTCCTACAGCATCAGCCCTTACAGGAACCATCTCTACAGCTGGGAATAGAAAGTGAATGCTGGGTTTGACCGCATCTTGCTGCAGACAGAGATTTGGACTTTAATGTACAGATTATTTTGATTAACATGGGTGAGTAGAGGGGCCTTATTCAGTGTGGTTGAAAGGGGGAACATCTTCCCCTGCTGATTTACTTCCAATACAAAGGGAAGACACTGAAGGAGCTGTGGCTCAAAGGTACTGCTGCTGTTCTTATCCCTGAAGGTGATCCCTTTTGGCATAAATTTATCTCTCTTATTGACAAAGTATTTGGAGATGGTGGCCAGAAGCTGCAGCCATGACTCAGTAAGAAGGGGAAAAGTGCTGCTCTGATATTACCTAGAATTGCATTTAACTTAAACCAGCACAGTGCCTTGCTCTTCTGTGACCTTTACCCATCAGGAGTTATTAGCTAATTGAATTCAGAAGGTAACTCCCTAACTGTTTTCAAACTAAATTAACTTGCTTCAAGGGACCAAGTTGTGTTTGTATTTCCACAGAGATAATGAGTTTAGGCTTCAACTGAAACCTTGCCAGATAATGAGGAAAAAATAAATCAATGACCTCACTCTTATCTGGTCTTAACAGGCAGGCTTTCCTTTGCTAAAAGTGACCCTGAAATGGTCTGGATTGATTCACACAAATACTGAACCCTGCATCCTGCTAAGCAGAGCTGTCCTGGGGAACACTTTGCTCCACGAGGAGATCTAATCTGAACATCAGCAAAGCTGCAAGGATTTGAATCACAGCTTTTCTTAGAGTCAAAATGAATGCTTCTGAGAAATTCAAATGAGCAGTAAGATGAAGAGTTAAGGAAGAATTTAGCTTCAATACTTATTAGAAGAAAAATCCACATTCTCATGCTTGTGCCTGGGACTGAACAGTCTTCACAGGCATATACTTCTCTGATTCTCCACAGACATATGCTTCTCTGATGATTTAATTAGCTGATATTGTTAAATAAGGAATGCTTTACAGGTTTTACAGGGAGATTGTTGCCTGCTGATAGCTGGTGTAGCTGTATTGGTGGAGATCCTTCCTTTGGTGCCTTGATTAATGGAAGAAGTACACAGCCTAGAAATGTTCCTCTCCAAAAGTACCTCCTTACTCTCCCTATGGATCTCTCAAATGAAGGCTTAAATCTTCAGGTAATAAATGTGATTAATAATAGTTTTAGAGAATATATGAGATAATCTGTTCAAATACGCAGAGGTAAGAGGCAGGAGATTTTAATTACTTGTAAAGAATCTGTAAAACCTACTCCTAAAGTCCAAAAAAGAAAATGGAAGTTTTATGGTAGCAATAGCAGCAGTAGTAGAAAAGACCCTTCTGGTCTAATGGGAGATGTGATGTTTTAGGGAGAGATGGTTTTGTTTGTCAACTTTGTTGATACAGGTTGTATAGTGCACCAGTTCTTCTATTGTTGAATATCAAGGAATAGGTGCCCCGAGGTAAAGCCCCTTGGAGGTGTTCAAAACCTGGCTGGACACAGCCCTGAGCAGCTCTGAGCACAGGTGAGGACTGGATGATCTGCCTTCCAAACTCAAACAAGCTATGACTTTGTGAATTTAGAATACATTTTTAGTGAGTGGCTGGCATCTTCTTGTGGCAACTGGTGCAGAGAACAGAGCCCAGGTCCCCTGCAGGGGAAGCAGGCTGGAAAGTGTTTCTCTCTCAAGAATCAAACTGGGCTCCTTGCATTGCTTAGCTTTTTGTCCTTTTGCAAAACCAAAGTCCCATACAACTTTCAGGCAACCTACCTCCTGGGAAGTGGTTGTGATTCCAGATTTATCAACCTGTTATCCCTGCAAACTGTGAGAAATTGGCCTTTAGACATAGGTGAGTTCCACTCAGAGCAGTCTTCATTTGTGACTTGGCTTGCACTTACTTCAGTGCTGCATCCAAAAGGATAAATGAATTTATTAGGGAGGTAGTTTGATCTGGGAATAAAGTTAATTCATTGTAAAAACATCATAGGATAAAGCAAAATGGTCAGAACACTCCCATAAAATAAATCAGATATGGAAATAAAATGTCAGGAGCTGAAATCATTCTATGTAATGCATTTCATTTTTCAAGTAGTTGCAGTGGAAATATTTCTTTTAAATGGTCACATTTGGAAAATCTTTGGATTAAGGACATTAAACAAAAATATCCTCTGCCTTATTTAAAATACTTCAATCTTTTTGTATGTTGTTTCTGTGATTATTAATATTAAAAGAATATGAAAAGCTGCTTTAGGTCATTGTCTTCAAGCAATTGCCATAGCTCCTTAGTGACAACTTGAAGAGTTTTATATACTCAGAGTGTTGTAGGGATGAGAATTGAGGGTTGAACTTTAGGAAAATGGTAGCATATTTTCTGCCAAAAAAGTGAAGGTGTGACTCCTTGCACTTGGTGGAGATCCAGTCAGAGACCACACAGAATGTAACATGTATACACATGTATACACATGTATATATACATATATATACAAAAAGCCCCTCCTCCCATATTAACAGTGAAGAAGTTGGCTGATATTTGATTGTAAATGTGATTAAATAGATAATTTTATCAATGAGACAAAACTGATTTGTTCAACTGGATGCATCGTCACATGCAAGGAGAATATTCATCTAATACATGAACCACAACTTTATTATAAAGCTTTCGCCCTACTTTTAAGTTGTTTTGTGGTAACCAAACCCTTCTTTTCCTTTCTTGTCAGCTGTTTCCCTGCCTGTGCAATGCAAACCACTTGACAACCAAGGCTCCATTGATTTTATCAATGGTCCCTATTACCAGCAATTACAGATGGCAATTCCCCAGTCTCAGGACAGTTAAAAATATGTGACAGCTTCATCTTACTTGAGGAGAGTTTCCTTCCTGCATGAAGCTTATGTGGGCTCACAGATCTGCACACTTACACTCCAAGCACAAATACATCTGGTCTCCTTTTCAGGTCCTGAAACTAAAATAGATTAGATTACCCCCAGTGGTAAAACTGTGTGTCAAAACATACGAAGAAGGAAAGTTTGTGTTTGTGTGGTTTGGATATTTTTGTTTGGGTCCTCTGCTGACCTCAAGCTTTCTCCACTCTTGGGATTTTCGTAACCACTTGCTTTCTGTCCCTTGTGTGCAATCTGGTTTCTAAAGAGGTGGGAGTTTGTTCATCAGCCTTTCCCCCACAGGCAGCATTAATGAGCCCTTTCTCTTCCACCCACATCCTATTTTCAGGAAATGTGTAGGAACTTAATGACTGCAAGACTTTGGGCTTGTCTTATTAGATCTAAATTGTCCAGTGGGCTCACAAAAGCTTAGGGAAGAGACACAACAAAAGACAAACAGTCCTGGATGCAGACACAAAGAGCCTTGTTTCCTTAAGAAAGGTTGGCATTTTAGCTTTAACTCAGAGCTGATTAGAAGAACATCTGGAATGAAACAGTGCTTTTCTGCTCAGGTGGTTCTTCAGACCTGCGACTTTCAGGACAGGGCAGTGGCTGAAGGAGCCTGGCTGATCTCTCCCATGCTTGATCAGTGTGGGCAAGTCTGAACATCCCTGTCCCTGCTGCCCCACAGCAGGGCTTCACGGGTTTCTTCCCACATGTGCAATCTTTGCCTTTCCTGGTGCTCCTTGTTTCAATGTCTGCCAGTGTATCCACTCTGAGCTGAAGGTCATAGTAGTGTGACAGTGTGGAAATCTCTTCTACTGATTCAGTCCTTTAACAAATTATTCAGTTTTGCTTTCCTCAGCAGCTTGCTTGCAATGATCCTTCTTTCTCTGTCTTCTCACTCCTAAGGATCAAAAGCCTGGATAGATGAAACCATTCATGAAAGAGCTGGTGTCCAAACAGGTGAGAAAGACTTCCTAAATTTCCACTGGCATCAATCTTCTTCTCTTGGAGGCTTTACACAGGGCCACTCATTATTCTTCCTTGTCCAGCTACTGAGTTTCCAAGTGCAAGTTTTCTGTGCCAGCAGCAACTCACAGCCTGCAGTCACACCCCAGCACTACAAGCACTTTCTGCTTGTCTAGATGGGTTCTGCATGCTCTCTCAGTCACAGCAGTGCCTCATCTCTGGTGCCTGATGAGTCCTTTCCAGGTACCCTCAACACTTAAATACTCACTCATCTCCCTCTTGTTCCTACCCCAGGGCCTTGCCCAGCTGCTGGGGCTGACAGGAGGAAAAGGTCTGGGATACCTCCACTAAGGCAGGCCCAAAGTCAGAGCAGTCTTGTGTCCCAACAGGATTCTCTTTTTATGTAACCATATGTATAAAATAACAGTAGCTTGAAATTTTATCATAGGATATAGAGGATGTGTGTTTTGGAAAGAGCTGTGTTCATGCAGGTTGTTACTGCAGTGCAGGAAGTCTCACACCTTGGGCTCCAGGTTTTTATTATTATTATTTTATTTTCATTATTATTTTATTATTTTGCTTAAAAATAATTGAACTGCAATGAAACAGTCAATCCTGCTTAAAATATTTTTTTCCTCTCTGACTTTTTTTTTTTTTTGGTGGGGAAACTTAAAAAGTATGTTTTAAATTCTAAACAAGGAAGGATGTTTCCTTTCAGAATTACCTGAAGATGTAATTTAAGATCTATTTTGTCCCAAAGCTAAGATTTTGTGGCTGGCAATTCCCACTAGTTCTCTATGCTGAAGCAATCAGTTAGCTTGAAAGCAGCAGGTGGTTACAGAAGCTGTGATACTTTTAGTTGAAAGAAAAGCAGAGATGGACTTACATGCTGTTGAAGTTTAGGTGGTTTACTGTACTATCAAAAACACAACAGCTACCTACAACTTATTGAAGATGGAAAACACCAATTTAAAGTGGAGTTGGTATGCATAATTATATTCAAATTCTGCTTTAATAATGTTGTCCATATTTGCACTACTGTAAATGTGAAAATGAATTTCTGTCTGAAAGAGTGCCAGTGTGAAGCAGTATATAATTTTGTTTTTGTTTGTGCTGTACTCTGCATAATTACTGTAATTATGCATATTAGGCTGTTCTGTAATGGCACCAGAAGGTAGATAATTTTGCCAATGGAGCAGCTTATATACATTTTGTACCATCTACAGAAGTGCTTTGAAGATCACTTAATGCTGCTGATTTGCCCATAATAGGTCAGAAATTATTGCTGCTGCTTCCAGAATGTCTATCTGGAAGAGATGACTTCCATAAAAATCAGGTGCCACTAAAAAATCAGAACATTGTGTCTGTGAAAACAGAGAAAAGAAAAAGGGTAAAAATCTTTTATAAGCTGATAAAGCCTCTATCAGTATGATATGACAGGAAGATGCAGCACAGATTATACTCTAAACAAGAAATTGCAAATAGAGCCACAGAATCATAGAATGGCCTGGGTTGGAACAGACCTACTCAAAGCTATTTATTTATTTTTTGACAGAACAAACTTAGATCAAGATATTTAATAAAGAACTAACATGAAAACTTAATTTTGAAATGATTCTAGGCAGAAGCACATTGATGGTAGAAAAAACAGAAGGGGAGGGAATGCAGATGGGAACAGTGAAGTCAGGCAGGGTGAGGTAGGCATGGAGTGAGATTCTCCCTGAGTAAGCTCAGAGTTTCAAAGGAAAGGTGGCATTTAAGAGATGGTTCCTTCAAATGTTTAGGAAAAATGCGTAGAAGTCATCTTTTTTGCTGTCTGAGGTAGTTGTCAGCAGTGGTATTAGGGTAACTGGAGAGCTCAGCCGTTCTCCGGGAGTCTTGTGTGCACCAGTGGGGCTGCAGTGCTGGGACCAGCTCTCCTGCAGATCTGGCTCTGTCTGGTGCTCAGTTACAGCAGCCAGGCTTTTCTCAGCATGGAAAAACCTGACACAGGAGGTCCTGGGGAGCCAGCCCTGTCCCTCTGTTAGAGGTGGGGGTCTCTGGGGGTGGTCTGCAGCTGGGAGAGCTGGCACATGGATTTGTCCGCTGGTCCCTTGCTCTCTGTGAGCAGCGCCCTGTTGGTAAGAGCTGTTTTTAGTTGTTGTTGCCATCCCTCAGAGTGATGGATGTTGCACAAGGCTTTTTTTTACTGCCAAAAGATTCATGGGTGGGTAGGTAATGACTCATTTGTCAGAAAAGTTTGGGAACGAGTCACTGAAAGCAGAAGTGGAGTGGTTTGGGAAAAAGAGCAGGGCACAGAGTCTATAGCTGTCGTGATTTGCTTTTGTGTTATGCTCTGCATAGTCATCAAATTAGGGCTCTGTTCTGTGGGAAGGATGCATGACTGACCCTGCTGGTCAGATGCATTAAAAGTGTCCTCAGCACTGGTGAAGCAGGAATGCTGCTGCTAGATTAGAGCAGATACTCTGAAAGGACCTTCATGTCTCCCCAGGCTGAATGGATTCACCCCAAAGTAAAAGCCACATGAAAACCGTCAATGTCATCTTCAGCTCTCCTTCAAGAGGCGTAGTTTGGCAGCACTGATTTCAGATACCCAGGCTGTGGGGGATACACTGTTATTTCTCTCATATTGGTCTGGCAATCATAACCTGTGCTTTCCTGAGATGGAACGCTCGTGGCTCCCTTCCTGTTTGGTAAAACTGACCTGCCACGTGCAATTCATTTGAAATGCTGCAGCCCCCCTTGCCATGGATTTGAGCTGGCACATTCACCCTGCACTGTTTTCTTTTTTCACCCAGATCAGGGTAGGTGTGAATACATCCAGCTCTGGAAGGCGCTGGCTTTGGTTGTTTGAGGGGACTCTGCACTCACATGTCATGTGAGATTCTGGGTTTTAACATCATGACAGAAGTCAGAACGTAACAATTTGGCTATGGTGGCTCTGACAAAAGGCCATTTATTCATCTCTGAAATTTGGCTGAATTAATTTCCACTCATAAAAGCAGCCACAGAGAAACATATTTTCCCTGAATGATTTGAAATGATGATTGCTGCTTTATTGACTGATGTGCATTTCAGTCAACCCACTCTTCTTTTGTTGACAACTTTGTAGAATATTTCAGGTAATAAAAAGCTGTTTTCTCTTTGTTGGTCACCATAAATGTATTTGTGTTCTTCAGAAAAAAAATGTTATTGCTGGGTAGTATCTAAAAGAAAAAATGGTTATGGAAGTAGCCTTGTTTATCAGCACATAGTCTCAGGGAAGGCTGCTGTCATAATATAAAACTCAATTCTAACTTTCTCCTTAATAAGGAAGGTGAGAAAATCCAGTCAAATGACAGAAAAAAAGAATTAATCTTAAAACTCAGAATTAAATCAGATGGTGAGATTTAACTGTACACTGGCCAGTTGAGTGAGACCTTCAGTTTGGTATTGGGAAGGAAGCTGTAGTTCTCAGTGACCTGGAGTCACTGACATGGCTGGGGGCAGTTTTGCTCTAATGTGCACAAGGTCTGAAGAAATTTTTCAGCCACAGCCAACCTTATTTCCCCAGGAAGTTTTCTAGTTGAGGTGTCTCTGCACTGATTTTTTTTCTGCTGGCACAGTTTGTAAACTTTAACTACTGCTGTGCTACTAGCACCCTTGTTCTGAGAACATCTTGGACTTGTTTTTTAATCTGTACTTTCATTCCTGAGACAATTTTTATCATTCATATAGAAGGGTAGAGCAAAGTGGAGGCCTTGGAGATGGAAGCATAGTCTCATTCTGTGCTGCACTTCCCTGGGTGATAGAAGTAGCTCCCCTACAAGGTCAAGCAAGCCAAGTGTGCTTGCAGAGTTTGGACAGTTTCACTCTGTGTTTCAGGAGATCTCAAATGAAAGCCTGTCTTGTTTTGATGCATGAGACTTTAGCAGTACTGCTTGCCTAAACTAAATTCTCCAGCATAAAATCAATCAGATATTCAAACTTGTACAGTGGAAAGTCTAAATGTCATTCATTAACTTGCAGGGACATGACAGTCTTCATTGATTTCTTAAAACCAGTGAGTTATTTGCACTCCTTGGAATATCAAAAAGAAGAAGGAAAAAGGGAATGAGGGAAACTTATGTCACCTCATTCTTTTTCTGAATTCTGGATATCAGATTTTGGCCAGTAATTCCTAATGAACATAAGCAAAGAAATACCATTTCATACCACTCATCCTGCCTTTTGTCAAGCTGCTGATACTTGAGTGAGAGAGGAAAATGAGAGAAAGTACACAGTGATACTGCCTTAACACTCTTCCAAATGCTTGGGATTTGTGACTTAGGGTCTCCCTCACTGAAAATCTACCAAAATCTGTGAGCAAGTTTAGTACCCTCAGGCCAAAAGTCTGGACTTGTTGCAGAAAGAACACTAATGGTTGAACTTAATGACCTTAGAGGTGTTTTCCAGTCTAATTGGTTCTATGATTCTAAGCTGAGAGGAGCACTGCAGTGCTGCAGGTGATCCTGGAGACCTCTCTGGCCCACAGCAGGGAAGGTTGCTGCAGTTTTGGGAGGAATGCTGGTGCTGGCCTGGTTGGAGGAGCAATTGGAGCTGCAGGGCAGAGGAGGCAGAGGTTAAATGTCATGAGCCACACTGCAGAGGAGAGGTTGGTCTGGTCACCAAAAGTTCTGTCAAGTTAATGAGGCTTCGTGATTATAGCAAAGTTGTATAAGAACAACTTTGTCCTTCTGTAAGAAGTACAGGACAGACCTGCAAATGCTTTTTAAAAAGGGTTGTGACTTGCAAACTAAATTAGGATTTTTTGGGTACAAGCCCAGTGATGCTCAATAAATAAAGACTTGATAATTGGCAATGCTTAAGTTAATTTACTTCAAGTAAATAATAATATATGAAGTAGGTCATATGCTGAGCAGATCATGGACAAATATAGGTTTTTTAGTTAAATTTGCCAGTATGTTCCCAAAGATGGACATTTTAGTTTGTGAGAGAAAAGCAGTTTGATCTGTTTTTCAATGAGTTACTCAATTTTTTGCTTCCTGCAGCTTTGCTTTGCTTGCAAGCTTTTTTGCTTTTTGCAAGCTTTGCTTGTAGAGGATGATAATCAGCTGAAAATTGGACAAAGTACCATCAATATTTTTATTGTCAGTCTTATGGATTATAGCTCTGCCTTAATGAGGAACGTCAATGTTCCCACAATTTCAATATGTGAGAACAATTAGACTGAAAACCCAATGTGCTCCCAAGTATTACTTGAAGGAAGAAGTTTGGACAATTTTTCAGGAAAAGCACTAGCTCTCCATGTGTTCTTCTTGCTAATGGGATTTCTTTTTGTTCCATGTTGTGTATTTGTATAGCAGTAATCTATTATGAGTTGCTTAATTATTCTTCACCTTACTTCTTTTGCCTTCAGCTACTACATCAGCAGGTTGTGGGTAACATCTAAGTGATTTCAAATGTAAGATCAGTGATTGAATTCTGCTACTAATTTATGGTCATAGTGGTAAAAACTTAAGAAATTACTACTTTTTTGCCTTTGCCTTTAATTATGTTTTCATTTTGCTATCTTTTATTAAAACTCAAGTTAATTTTAGACTGACAGAGATTTCCAGATAGATATGTGTATGTGCTTACATCAAGCACTTACTGAACCAGTCCAATAACTACATAGCTGTATTTTGTTAAAATATTACATATTTCCATAAAATATTTTCAGATCTTAGCTTTAGTGCTGTGAGCCTTCACATGAAGACTTTACTCATATTTTTTGTGTAGAGAGCTGGTGCAGCTGTAGGTAGAGTTCTATCATGGAAAGCTACCAGAGGCTATATTGTCAGTAAATCTCCACAGGAGGAGTGACATGACTGTAGCAATTCTCCACTCCACTTGTTCTATTCCAACAATGTTGGAACAATGTTGTTGCAATGACAACATCTATTAGGAGATTTCTGAAGTAATTTGCCACCAGAATATGCAGCATTATTATTGTTGGGAGTCATTAATAACATATTTGTATTATTTATGTATCAATAAAAATGCATGCATATGTATGTAAACACACATGAAAAAAATTGGAATTGTCATATGCAGTTATACACAAGGGATAATTTTCTGTGTCTATGCAGAGCAATATGAAAAGGATTTCCTCACTTCTGTTTAATGAATGTCCAAGTTACACACTGACTGTTCTTTCAGACAGGGCACATCAGAGATGAGGTTCACATGGGAAGGCGTGTAACTGCTCACACGGAGACATGGGGCATTTTGACCCCTTTGGAGGCATAAATCCTTTTTCATAAGTTTTTAAGCTTTTCTCATTTTTGAAGAGAAATCATTACTATCCCTTCCAAGCTTCTGCCAGATAAAAATCAAAATTCTATTTAGTAACAATAAAAATATGTATGTACAGCAAAGGAATATTTTACTTTCTGGACTTTTTTGTCTTTTGGTGGTTATTCAAGGTTGAAAATAGCAACATGTACTGATGTAAAGGATCTACCAATTCCCTAACAGATTGTGTTGAGAAGAAAACAACAAATCCAACAAAGAGAAAAAGCAGGAAGGGAGTAGGTGCAAAACTTTATAGGCTTATGAGTGAATACAGACACATAATTCATGTTGTGCTCTGTCTTACAAGAATTCATATTAGAGAAGTTCAAGCAATAAGGAAGTACAAGTGCTTTAGAACACTGTAAATGAGCTCCCTCTTTTGAGGCTCTGTTGAAAGGAAATTAGGCCTAATGTAAGAGTACCATATTATCATTAAAATAACTTCATAAAATAATTTCATTTACATAGCAGAGGGCAAACGTTATGGGGAGGGACCTGCAGATTTACCAAGGTCCATGTCACTGTGTACATGGAGGTAACAACTTGAGTTCCTGTTCTCAAAGCAGCACAGATGGTCAGATAAGGGAACAGAGAAAGAAATAAAAAGTCTAGACATTTTTAACAGACACTAGCAGTGCTTTTAATTTTTGATGCTTACTTAACTTTGAAATTTCTAGAACAAATGTATGGGATGGCCTGTCACTAACAGGGCTTTTCTGTCTACTAGATAGAAAAGGATCCTAAAGTTTGTGAACAGCACCAGAACTGGTTTTAAGGAGACCCAGACCCAGGAGAGAGTAGGACCCAGGACAGCAGTAGGCTAAGACTTGTCTGAGCTGTTGTGTGTGTCAGCTGCAGGTTTGGTTCTGCTGAAAGCTTGGATGCTCTCCTGGTGCTGTCCTGTTGTGTCTCTAGATGGAGGAAGAGCAGCTGTCCCGGAAAACCTGCTCCTTCAGCCCCCACTGCAGCCTCTGGGCAAGACTCAAGCACCCTGAGGGAGCACGTACATCTCTTCCTTGAGAATTTGGTGTGAGCTGTTGTCAGGTGGAGGGAGGGCTGGAGTCTTGGCCTGATTGGAGGTGTGAGTTACAAATGTCCCACACAGAGTCAAACGCCCCCTCCAAGGTGTGCATGGAAACCAAAGCAAAATCTTGGCTCTCAGACCATGCCTTCCTCAGGCTGGAAAAGTAGGGCAACATTTTTGACTTTGATAACTTTTTTCTGTGAATAGGATGAGATGAAATGCACTGGAATTATGGACGAGCTGGGGCTGGAGAGAGTCTGTGCCATTGCACGAGGCAGTGCCGGTGCAGCCATCGCTGGCGCCAGCGCAGCTCCGAGCTGGCAAATGCTGACTTCTACAGGGAACTCTGAAGACTGCAGAGAGAACTGAACTTATGCACAACCATAAATATTTAATTCCTATTACTGCATGCTGAGAATTGCAAAACCATCTGCAAAACACTGTAAAACATAGCAGCATAAATATATCAGAAATACAAATACGCTGTAAATATTGGAGGGAAAACAGAAGCATAAAATTAACTCTTGAGGTTATTTATAACTATAGACCTCAGGATTCTCTTGTGCATTGTGGTGATATTTTGTAATTATACCAGCAGGTAAGAATGACCAATTCTCTCCTGGCATAAAATACGTTGTGATTTAATTAAAGCCGAAAGCTAATTTGGGTGGAATTGAGAAAGACTAAATCAATTACAAAGAACACTATTATTAGATTTCAAAGTCTAGCAAAATTAGTCAAGCACTATAGCACCACATTTTCTCCCTTTTAATTTAAGAGAAAAGATTAGTCCATCATTGCCTCCAATGGTTCAAGGAAGGTAATTCACAAAAATTGGGAGGTAACATTTTCAATCAATTAAGATACAATAAAATAATCACTTGAACTTCAATAGCATTTTGGCAAAAATTAGTGCTTTTCATTGAAAACAGAGGTGGTACAGCCAAGACCTGTGCCTTTGGTTTGGAAGTGCTATGCCAAATCCTTCAGAGAGCTGCCATTTGTTTTCCTCATGCTCCCATTTTGCCCTGTAAGCCAGGTTCCCCAGAAGCAATGGTTTTCATGAGTGAGGGGCAATGATATCTTCAGGTGTGACAGGATGTACAACTGGAACTCCAGAGCCTGGCCTACATCAAGGACAACACAAGTCACTCAAACTTATGAGACAGTTATTATCCCTGCTTTCCCAGTGGTTTTGATGAAAATATATTTGGGGTTTTTTTTGAGATTTTGCTTTTCTGTAGCAAAAGTCAGAAACAGTAGCTTGCTTTTCAACTCTTTTTGTTTTCAATCAAATTTCTTACTCAGCCATTTAAAAGAGTTCTTCTCCATTGCCCTTATCCTGACCCTCACAAGCTGTTATCTGGACTTGTGGTTACTTTTCAAAAACACCAGTATGCTAAATCTTTATGAAACATTGATCAAGTAGGTAGTGGAAATGCTAGAGGTGCAATTATTATTCCTGGACATTTTGATGTGCCAGTCTGTCCACACTGCCAGAGGAGAACACTGTGTCTTCTCAATACACATCCTTCTGCTCTTCTCTGCCCACTCAATGGCTTGCATACAGACAGCTAATGAATGCTTAGCTGAAATAAGGACATTATTGACTTTTCTAGGTGAGGAAAACTCCCCAGGGAATAGTTTAATAGGCTGGAATTGCTTACATAACTTGTACCAATGTAGCTTCAAAGAAGCCCTATGTATGGCCAGGGAGCTGAGGTCTGGAAGGCTGAGAGGGGCAGGATCAAATCTTTGCTCATCTGTGGTTTAGGGGCTGATGTTTCTTCCTATTCATAAGAGGGATGGGGAAATGACCAGAAATTGTGACAGAACAATGCAACTGGAGCCATAGGCTGTATCTTCTTGAGTCATGGCCATAGGCTACTCTAGAACATGTCTGTTTAGTGGAATAGCTTTACAGCCCAGCCCTCCCAGGATACCAGCAGGCACATGCAAGACCTTGAAGTGGTTCAAAAGGTTTTCAGTGCAGAAGCTGTGACTGCTTAGTTTGCTGTCAGACAGAAAGGTGTTTGTTGCAGAATGTGGTGTGGTGATTTCTACCTCACTGTCAGTGCTATCTCAAAACATCTGAGCTGAAATAATCCAAGCTACTGCACTTTGTACTTCACTGAACTAAGGAGATGTGAAAAACCATTCACTACATCTCAACCTCTAGATGAGCAGTAGGTTCATTTCTCACTGTTGTTTAATACAGTTGGAGTCTTTATAAGCTTCCAACAGCAAAAAGTTACACTTGGCATTGTTATTTATACCAGGTATATCATAAAACAAATGAAGTTAGCTTAAAGTGATTTTCCAATAGAAATATATCCATGCTGGCAAGTCTAAAAATGTCCTATGATCTCATTTCTCCTCTCCCTTGTTTCCTCCCTCTCTCCCCTCCTTGCTCCCTTCTTCCCCATATATACACAGAAGATGATTGTACTGGCAAACATTCCAAGAGCAGACCTTGCCTGAGCTGAGGTGACAATAAAACCTCACTGCAGGGGATGAAAACTCCAGTAGGTATTCCCACAAGGCAGCTTAACTCAAGTGTCTGTATGCTTTCATTTTTTGCAATAAATCTGTGTCAGTGTGACTGAACACTTAAATTCTGAATGTTCTTGCTTCTGATGAGCAGACTTACCTACCAGCACTATTCACCAGTTTTGCTATTCAAGAGTTTATTTCTCTTATAGAAAGAAACAAAAAAAAAATCTTCCAAAGTTTTTGAAGTGCTGTGTAATGATTGGTTATATGAATTCATAAGTTAATAAAAAAAAAGGTGCATAGAACTTGATAGATCTTCATTGGCCATTTAATAGTCCAAGCTCAAGAGGATTCTCAGTATCTTTTATCAGCAAAAACCCCCTTTTCAGTACACAGAAAAACTGCTTTGCAACACTCAAGCACAAAACCAGCCACAATAAAGTAAAATCTCACAATGCTTTAGAAATGAATTTTAGAAAAGAAGTGGCAATAATAAATGTTCTCACAAAACCCAGAAATCTTTCTTATAACTTTATGTATCTTGCTGAGAATTTACTTTTTCTAGGCTTGCATGAAATCAGCTAATGGTATCAAGGCTCAGATTTCACTTCAGAAATGGATTATATTAATTTATAAAAAATTTGCTGTGAACTGTCTTAATCTAAACTGAGAGAAAACGCTCTTAATTGAAATATCACTTTCTGTGATGGTGCAATAATGCAATATTGGCTATGAAATTGATTTAATTTAATTGATGCAACCAGTCCTTTGTGGCCCTCATTATAGGAGACAGCAATACACATTTCCTTCACATAAGAGCCTCTACCTTCCATTACCCAAGACTCATTTGCTGCATTTATTTGGCAAGAGGAGCAGGTTTCTCAGTTCAGCTCCTGCTCTCCAGCCACTAATCCTTCTGGATTTGTCTGCAACTTCTGTTGAAAACACAATCCCAGTACCCAGGCCAAAGGAGCAGGTTCAGCTCAGAACACAGCTTGGTCCTTGCAGCATCCAGCTCCAGATGGCGTTCCCACATCTGGGATGCAGCTTTGGTGGGATGGAGGCAGCACTCCTGTGTTGTCATCCCTGCTCCTACCTGGCCTAGGCCACTGCAGGGCCTTGGTATGAGGGACCTCTGCCAGCATGTCCCATCACAAGTGGGTGTATGAACACATAATGAAACCCGAGCTGGTATTTAGTTTCTTTTCTTTGCTATAAAAAGCCTGCAGTGTGCAGAATACTTCTAAAGTCCTAAGATTCCTGTTAAATATTAATTTGCCAGCAGATTCTAGATCTACACTCCAGGTAAGAACTTGTACATCTGGCATTACAGTTTAAACTCATGCTGGTTTCAAGTCACTCAGATGGTGGATTTTCCTCTGTCTTCAGTTTACTTTATCACATGAAAAACAGTGAAATTCTGGCCAGTGCTAAAGACCAGACATATTTTAGTGTGATGCTAAAAGTCCCCCCAGGTTCTCCAAGGTTACCTCTTGGGAGAGTCCTTGTTGCTGGTGATGACAAGGTTACATTACACAGTTAGTCTTAAAAATTAGGGGAATATATCCACTGTCTGCTCAGAGCTGGCCTTGCCTCAGGCCCTGCCAGGGTAAGAGCTATGGAAGGTTCTTTTGGACTGAAATCATTGATAACAAAATTTATAATGTTGAAAATGATCTATTGAGATTTTTTAATGGTTGGTCCATTTGTTAGTGCTGAGAGTTGCTCAGGCTGGGGCTGGTTCATGGTCTCCCTGCCAGGACGCTGCTCTGTGACGGTGCTGGTCTAGTTGTTGTCTGTGCATACAGCTCTGGACATGGTATCTACTGCACTCTTGGTTTTTATTCACCCTGAAGGATGTGGGGGAGCACCTTTTGTTCACAGCCTCCTCTCCCTGGGAATGTGTCTGGGTTTCAGGTCCTTACAAGCTGGGACGTACCTGAGCTGCACCTAGGATGTACCTAGAGCTGAGGAAGAGGATCGTGTTCCTGGTTTGCTGAAGAGATATCCCTCCTTAGATCTTCCAGTCTTCATGTCTTGACCCTTTTGCTTCTTTGGACTCTTATCCTGCTGGTAGCAACACTTCTAAAAGCCTGAGATGATCTTGTTTTTCTGTACGCTATCCTTGTGGGTCCCTTCCAACTCAGAAAATGCTGTGTTTCTGTATCATTGTTTGGTTTGTCGTCCTACAGTTCCTGTGCCAACATCCTGCCAGCCCATTATAACTTGCAAAACTTTCAGGTGAAAGTCCACAGTGAAATATCAAAGTAGCTTATGTTAAGTTTCTTCCCTGAAAAGCATTTCCTCCCCTTGTTTTGAAATATTGTACTTTGAATGCTTTTCAGGGAGGAAACTTAACATGAGCTGCTTAATGGCCATGCAGCCCCTAAGTGTTTCCAGGACTGAATGGTTTCAGGATTGCTCTTTTTCCAGGAGAGGATCCAGCACTCAGATCCTCATTTGAGGGTTGATATCTAAAATAGGAACACTGGCATCTCTCAGTTTGCTGATATTAGTGTTTTCAGGGAGTTTCCTGGCAGCATCCAGTCTTTACCCGGATATGTGGAGCAACATGTGGATATTTATTTGAGGCACTCTCTTTTGGTGCTTTATTCTGTCACTGCCTGTTATTGCTGTTGTTTCTCTGACATTTTTCTCCCCTTTTTCTTATCCCTGCCTGTTTCTCTTCTGTTTTTAATCTGCTTCTCTTTAAATTTCCCCTTCTCAAAGGGTTTCCCTGGCCACTCACACCCTTTTCTCCCAGTGTTCAACCCCCAGATGGCTGGTGCTGACACTACAGTGTTATAACTAAACCTGGTTGTGTTAAAACCAAATAAGCAAAATTAAATGCACATTAGCTCACCATTTCAGGATGCCTCTGGACTACAGTTAACAGCTCCAAATCCATTAGTGCTCAGCCAGCAGTAAAACACTCTTCATCATATCCCTGAGAGTTGGAAATGCATATTAAAAACCATGTGGTTAGGGCTGCTGATGATCCAAATGCCTCCTCCAAGCCTTGTAAATATGTAAAGTTGTCACGTATTTCATGCTCGTAATTTGTCGTGGACGTGAACTACCAGTTTTTGCTTATGTAACTTTATTTCAAAGTCACGAAAGAGAATGGGAAGAATGGGAAAAAACACTGAGTGAAGGATGATTTGTGCTAACCCTGGTGACATTTGTCAGCTATTAGGCTGCTTGCTTTTACCAGCTGCACTGCTGTAGCTGAACACCTCAGGGCTGTGGCAGCTGTTGTGTGGTGTCTGCTGTGTTTTGGGGTGCCCTGAGGACCCAGCTGAGCAATTTCAGCACTTGCAAAGGATCTGCCATCGCTTGAGGTGGAACGTGCAGAGCACACACAGAAACCAGGAGGCAAATGGTGAAGTAGGCTCACCTGGGAGTTGCACTTGACCTAACGTTTCATCCAGTTCTGTATAATGAACTCAAGAGAGTGGTGCTTGATAGAAATTATTAGGGACTGGGAATTAAAACTGATATTGCTGGGCAGCAAATACAGTTGCAACAGAGAGGATTAGAGGAACAGGCACAGTGCAGGACTGAAATATTCATCTAATTATTTCCAATTCCAGTTATGCCCAATGCATGAACTGAATGTTCAGCAGCACCTGGTGTGTCTGCTACCCACTGAGCTCCCAGCAGCAATATTTTTCACTCATTTGAGAGATTATTTTTAAAGGAGATGATAAACTCTGTGGTGAAGCTGCCTTTTCTGTAACTCCAGGGACAGAAGAAAAACCCCAAAGTGTCAAACACTTCCCATGATGTCTGTGGCTGGTGAAACACTACCATTTCCAACTGAAAATTAAAAACCACAAAACCAAAGCTGAAAAAATTGTGAATAGGTACTAATCAAAATCCAGTGACAGCAAAATAATAATATTCTTGATAAATATTCAATTGAAAAAGAGTAAGAAAATATTGCATCTTCCTGGAAGCTGTACTGGTGCAAAAATGGTAATCAAGTCTTCGGTGTTTTGCGTTTCTGTTGGAGTTTTATGCAGTTCAACTTTAAAAATCCATATGCACATGAACTAGTTTTGAGTGTTCTATGTTTTGCACTAGAGGTTTTTTGCAAATGTGTTTTGAATACACTTGTACTTTGTGGGATATTTTCCAAAGGTGATGTAGAGGACCCAGTATAAAAAGAATATTTTATTGTATGAGTAATTAAAAAAGTGATGGACTGAGCATTATGTAAATGTTGATTTTAGAGATTTGCATGTGATTAGCAAGGTTTAAATGTCCTGCAGAAGAGCACTGTTTCATTCAATAATAACTTTTAAAATTAATTTGTGTGGGTTTTTTATTTTTTTTTTTTAAATTCAGGAAAGACAGATTCAGTATTAACTAACAAAAACATAATTGCTATAGGTATGATTTATCCTTGCAAAAAGGATAATGGATAAGGGAATGGATGTTTTGATCCCTGCAGAACAGAGTAGATGTATGTGTTTCACATTATCCACCTACTGTGTCACCCCAACTTTCATGTGTTGTGTGCTTTGCTGGAGCACCACTTCATTCCCAGGAAATGATAAATCACAAAATCACACAGAATGGGTGAAAGGGATCATCTGGTCCAACCTCCCTACTCCCCTGAAGCACATCACTCAGGAGCGTGTCGAGACAATGTGAGTATCTCCAGAGAAGGAGACTCCACAGCCTCTCTGGGCAGCCTGTTCTGTGCTCAGAATGAACAGGAAGCTTCACTTTCTGGACCTCTGGAGTCTTGACAGCTTTTGTGATTGCAGAAGTGAAAGTAGTTGTTACAGTTGGTTTCCCTTTATGTGTTTTTTAATCTTTTTGGTACCCCCAAGGCAGCCTGTGTGCTGAATGCAATATGGATACAAACTTTTTGCTGTTCAAGGCAACATTAGGTTGAAAGATGGGTCCTGTAAAGGCAGTGTCAGACCCCAGGGCTGGCACTGTGTTTGCCCTCTCTGCTGGAAGTGCTGTGCCCTTCAGCAGGGGCTGGAGCTGCACCGTGTGTGTCACACCCAGGGCGGCATCTCCCAGTTGCCCAGGTGGGCAGAGATTGCTTAACCTGACTGATAAAGATCATGGGAGGTGGATGCTGAACAGCTGAGGAGAGTTGAATGTGCCCAAGGGATTTGCTTTGTTTTGTTTTCTGTTTTACTCAGTGCAAAGGAAAGTATTTCCCAGTAGAAGCCCATGGGAACAACTTTGGTCTCAACTGGGTTTGCTGTTTGAGACCAGATGAACAAAGAAATGTTTCTGCAAGAGTAGCCCCTTGCTCGTGGAAACAGTCTCTACACTGAGCCAGTTTGTACCTCAGAGAACTGGATGGGGGGGATGTCTACAGGCAGGGACTGCCTAATGGTTTTGTACACTCAGTCATGCCTCTGGTCCCCAGTGTGCTGTGGGTGGCACAACCCATTTGTCCATTTTTAATGTTGAAATTCTGTTTTAAAAGAGAACAGGTTGAAATCTCATGCCTCTCTATGCCAGTGAAAACACTCTGAGTAAGTTCAAATAGCCCAGTATTTATTCTCCCCTCATGCTCCAAGGTTTAAAAGGAAATGATAAACCTTTTTCCCCTGAATTGTATATTGCAGAATCATTTCCAAATTCTGTAGCTGAGATGTAAATTGATGGATGTGATAGAATTACTGAGTTGACTAACAAGAGCACATTAAGTAGTCGTAATGAAACTTGGATTAATTGCTTGGGTATACTTGGTTTTTTTAAAGTTTTTAACTTATGATCCTGCCCACGCATAATCTGCGAGCTTCACTGATCTTATTCTCCCTTGTCTCTGTGGAGAACTTCTGTCCCTGCCCCTTGAAATAAGTGCTCAGTCATACATTCAATTGGACCCGTTCTGTGGAGGCTGCTGCTCAGAGAGTGAGCAAAGAGAATGGGAGAAAACAACCTGCACACCAGCAGTGTGTTGAAGAAAGAAACAGCAATTCCCATAAATTACATGTATTTGAGGAATATGTCTGTTCTGGGAAATAAAGGTAAGCAAGTTGAAGATAGTTCCATGCTGTGTTATTTCAGCCCATATTCAGTACATTTTAACAGCTCATTTTGAGGGCCCATTTCCTATGTGATTCAGGTTCAACACATTTCTCCAAATGCCTGGCAAACTGCAAGTTGTATGGAAACACTGAGCTGCTGGAGTCTGAGGCTGGGCCCAGAGACAGACACAAGTGGTTGTCAACATACAGAAATGCAGATTTACTGTGTGTAATATTTTTTGCAATGGTTCGAAATTCTGTGATATAGAAATCAATAGTGTTAATAATTCTAATTTTAAAGAATTTAAAATTATTAAAAAAAATAATTCTAGAAAAAACATAAAGATTACTGATTTTAATGTGTTGTTGTAGGAGAAGCTGGAGGCTTTGATTCTACTATTTTTTCCCCACATCTTTTAGAGAACAGGCTGCTGCTTTGCACACACATATAGCATACTAATAAGATATTATTTTCCACCCCTCAGATCTCTTTTGAATTCAAATATATCTATTAGCACCTTTACAACTCAGCTTATGCATATCCCAAGCCTATGTGATTAACTATTTCTACTGTACCATTTGGTGGGTGGCATTGCAAATTACAGAATAACACAGGGAAGCAGAGTTTTCTGCTGTGGGTCTTAACACTCTGTATGGAAAATGCAGAGGGAAAAAAAAAAGGAAGATTTAAAGTCATTTGGATCTGCATTATTTAAGCTGGCAGGGATCCAGGGCTTGTAATTTTAAGGCTGTGTATGGGTCAGGATGGTGACTGGTGAAGGGAAGCCTTGATAAGGGTTTTGAAGGCTGTTTCAGGAGTAGAGGTCAGTAGCTGTACAAGTCTGGTGCAGGAAATGTGTGTGGCTGAGAGCTGTTCCCCAAGGGAAGGAGCAGAGTGAGAGCTGGCTCAGGACAGTCAGCAGGGTAGGAATTACATTTTCTGACTCTGGGCTGAGATATTTGCTGTTCCTGCCATAGCAAGATGATGGTGAAGATAGAGACTGCATGGGGAACTGAGGGAGGAAGAACAAGGGAAAACAAGGGGAAAAAAGAGCATGTTTTGATGTGCCTGTGAAATGTCACAGTGGTGAGGCACACCTGCCTGCATATCCCAGTGCCACCTTTGGGAGCACCCACTTGTCTGGTTTTGAGGGCTCTTCATGCAGGTGAAGAAGGCAGTGAGCTCACTCTGCTGCTCCTGCTAATCAGTTTCTCTGCTTTGTGGGAGCCTGAGGCTGTCCTCATCTGGCTTCTGAGAGCAGCTTCAATACCTCAACAGTCTTGCCATGTTTTACATTCCCAGGCAACTTTGAAGGCTGCACTCCATTCTCAGGAGGGCATCAAGGGTCTTTCTGCTGAAGACAGTAAAGACAGGTCAGAGTCAGGTCTGCAGGCTGCACCAATCTAGGGCTTTGTTTTGTTTTGTTTTTCATATTATATACAATTTTTTCTACCAGACAAAAATTAGATGTTGGCTTTTCTGAAAAGTGCACTTGGTGATACGATCCAGCCCTGGCAGTAGATTTGGGGTATGACAATATTGACTATCATCTGCTGCACTGCTCTCTGAGTCCTGGTGACTCTCCAGCTCGTGTTAAAACTAGCTTAAAACTGAGCTCTCTTCATGCTTTCCTGCTCAGAAACTTTGGCATTGTGATTGGAGAGGAGAGGATTCATCTGTCAGGTGGTGCTGCCTGTTAGGTTTGAGGTATGGGCCTTCACCACTTATTGCAAGGGCATGAAATGAAACTGGATTGTTTCCTTACCTCTCCTTGAATTTAGCACCAATTCTACCCTGTCTTCTGGAGTGATGCTCTGCTTCTCATTTCTGAGGGCTGGTTTGGACAAGCATCTTCTTTGCTTTTCATGTATTGCTTTTCGTTACAGTTCTGATAGGGCAGGGACTATGTGCTCTTCTATGCTTACTTCCAAAGGACTCTCCAGAGACTTCAAAGCAGTGTTCACTGTGGTTTCATAACTACCTGCATGGAACAGATATTGGGAATAATTTCAATCCTGTCCTCAAGTTTTGGGACCTTTTTTGAAGATATTACTCTTAATTTCTTTTTTGTCCTTAAAATCCTTGCTGTTAATGAAGTTGCTTGCTAGGGACCTTTTGTAGAGTAGTCTTGTCTTTTGTTCTGTAACCTGCTGGCTGGCTGTCATCATGAGCCATAGCCACAGAAAAATGTCTGCTTTGCCTTTACAGTAGTGATGCTTAATGGATTTGACAATCAAGTGGTGTTGCAACATGAACAACTCCTAACAGCCAACAAGTTAGTTAAGTGAGAGGCTAATTGTTATTCTAAACTTTATGAGCTGAGTTTAACTTGGATGCTCTTTAGTCACCTTCTGGTACAAGACTCTGAAGCCAGTGTCAACATTTTAAAGTAAATCCAGTTCGTGACTTGTCACATTGTAAGAATGGCCCCATTATGCTCAACCAAAGGCCCATCAAGCTCAGCATCCTGTTTCTGACAGTAGCTGATAATTAAGGAAAGGGTGTAACTTCAGGGAAAATATTGAGTGGTATTTCCCCAATATGTTCTCCCACCCCTCAGCAGCTCATGGCTTAAAGACTTTCTGATCTCTGTGTTTAGTAAGTCTTTGTGGCCTTCTCTTTTGTTGATTTGTCAGATCCTACTTTTGCTTTCAGCATCTGCAGCACTTTTGGCAATGAGTTTAGCAATTTAATGATTCACTCTGTCAGAAAGTCCTGCTTTTGTTTGCTTTAAAGCCCTGACTGAAGATTGAGGATTTCATGTGGTGCACTCCTATTTCTTGTATTTGAGAAACAAAAATTTTTCTTCATCTCTTTTATGCCACCCATGATTTTATAGAGTTCTAATGAGAACCTAAACTGAATGACTTTTAGTATGATTTAAGGCTCTGTATTATGTCTTATGCTTTCTGGCTGTTTGTATTCCATTTGCTTTTGCTTTATGTTTATTTCATCTTTATTTCACAAATTTAATCATTTTGAGAAGATTATTTTGTCTAATTAAGGTAGAATTAATCCAGGGGCAGTGATAATTTGAGAGCCAGGATTTGAAGGTAGTTTATTTAATCTATGTGTCATCAAATCCTTTGGATTCAATTTGCCCAGCTTTCATACTGATGGATGCTGTATTAAATTATTTAAATAGATGAATTAAATTTGGAGCAAACAGAGGCTAATGCATTTCACCCTCAAATAACATGCCTGTGTAGCCAGGGAGCTTTTCTAGGAGAACTGAGGAGACAGTCGTGCATTGTGAGCACTGTATGCAAAACAGGGGGTAAGGGCCACACGAAAACCCCTTTGATTTATCCTCTAGAACTAATTTGTCGATTCCTTGTGGTCAGATTAGCAGAATAGAGCCAAGAAAGAAACCTCACAGAGATTTACCGTGTGAGCTGAAATAATAAGCAGCTGTTGCTCCGAGAAAGCTCAGAGCAGACTTGCAGAAATGTAATTAGCAGCGTGCTGGCTGAGCTGCTTGCATGCCTAGAGCCTGCATAATGCCCTTCTGGGGAGCAGTGGTAATTTTTGGTCTCTCTTTTGGAGAGAGCTTCTTTCTCTCTAAGAGTCAGGATGACTGGAAAGGGATAAAAGAGATGGAAAAGAGCAGAATATACTCTGCAGTGCTCAGGGACACTAGATGGGGATGTTTGCTCACTTTGTGGCTCTTGGTATCCCTCACAGCTTTGGTGGTGATGTTACTGAGGTACAAGGAGGGCTGGTGACATCGGGGGGAAGGGACTGATCAGAGGGGATTTCGTGGGACTTGTGGGCAATCTACACCTTTGTTGCCATTTCTCACTCCACGGTTTCCATCTCAAACACAGCTGGTCTGAACAGCTCAGGGCACACTGAGGGCTCTTCTGGCTGTGAAACACAGCTCAGCATCATGTGGGACAGGATGATCATGGTTCTTCCCCTGCACTGCGAGGAAGAAGGGAAAAATATTCCCTGTGGGAGAGGGACAACCAAAACCATGGCAGTGTTACCTTTGTGGGCCTGAAGCATTGCTGCTGTAGGCATCATTGTGTGCTTTGAGGGCAAGAAAGGAAGATGAAGCTACTTTTTGTATTCCTTTACACGTGTTTGGCTTGCCAAACTGATGCTATTTAAAGCAGGAGACTCCTTCCCTGACTCAGAAGTCTTGGCTGCGTGTGATGTGTGACCCAGGGTGAAGATGGGCTGCTGAGACAAGTGTCTCACAAGGACATGACTGCTGCCTTTGCAGAGCCCTGGGCAGAGAGGAGCACAGCACAAGCACAGGGATTCACATGGCACTGGGACTTGGGACAGATGTCAGAGGTGTCTATGGAATGCAAGACACAGCTGATGTGTTCTGGCTCTGTGGGATGCTGGTGGCAGTGGCAGTAAATGCTGCTGCATATATTCTGTGCATGGTCAGGCTGAAAAAAGGGCTCTAAAGAAAATAAGAAAGCCTTGAATTCTCTTGTTAGGCTGGTGAGTAGAAAATGAGGAAAAAAGTGTGTTGTTGACAGTCTTCAAAAATCCATAAAGGATAGACCATATCTCTTACTAACAATTGTGGGACAGATGTAATAAAAACAACTTGCTTTGATCAAATATCTATGTTTAGTGTATTAGGAAGCTGTTTTTTAAAATTTTGTTTTTGATTTTGTTTTGTTTTGTTTGTTTGTTTGTGCCCATATACACTCGGGGGCGGAGGCTCTGGGTAACAACCACTTGTCAATATCTGCTGATATCAGAATTTGTTTCAGCCTTGAAAATACTACTGAGTGGTCAGTGAAGCCAAAGGACAGAGAAGAAACAGCTGAGTCATAGATAGGTCCTTGTATTTGCTCTAATGAATTTAACCACTCTGACATTAAACACTCCCTGTGTCCTCTTGCACCATCTCTGATTGCTGTTATTCCCACCCAGCAAGGAAGCTGTTAAGTCATAGATTCTAGATGATAGTTAAGGTCTCTTCCAATCCAAACCATTCTCGGGTTCTGCTTCCTGAAGTTCCTTTGAGGTAAAGAAAACTGAGATCTTCTCCAAGTCCCCTTTTGTATTCTAGACATTTTAGAAAGTTTAGGCTTTGGTGTAGTAAAAGGTATAGTTGATTTTCAGAAGCAACAAATATCCTTTTTTCCCCTACATAGGTTCATAACGTTATTGTACTTCTCTTAAGGCTTGCCTATTGCAGGTTTTGTATACAGCCTAGCATTCAGCATACAAACACCTTCTGTGTAAAACTAACAACCAATAGAAATGTTTGGCTGAGCTAGTGAAGGTTTTTACATTTCCCTTTTCTCAGGATCAGAAGGCTGCCTGAGCTAGATTATTTTCTTGGTTTAGTTTGCAACTCTTGTTTTTTTCTCCTTTGCTTTGACAGTATATGTTTAGATGAAAAAAAGGGGTGGAGGAGCTCTGTGAGTGACTCCTTTGATGAAACATTAATTGGTATCTACAAATGCAGAGGTAACAAACTGCTATTTTTGAAATAGGAGCTCTACCCTTTTTGTGTAAGGGCTTGCATTTCTGAAAGGGGTGGATTTCTTAAGCTTATTGCTTTGGATTTTTTTTTGAAGTGGAAAGAGAGTTTTCAACAAACTCCAGTCTCCAATCCCTGACTTTGGGCTTGCCTACATTTGGAAATGTACCAAAATAACTATTCCAGAATAAGATCCCAGGAGGATATTTTAGAACTAGATTAAATTAAATTGGAAATAAGAACTCTTATTTTGGAATAAGAGTGTCCACTTTGGGATTTATATTGAAATAAACCATCTCAGAATAATTGTAGCTATTTTGGTATATTTCCAAGAGCAGACAAGAGCTGAGCAATGTTCTTTAATAATTATATTAAAATCTCATGGATGTGATGGATAATGGGGAAAAATGTCAATACTGAGCTAGAACAATTTGGAGGAAGTGTGTCTGATGGTGTCATACACTTGTTCAGTGGGTTTTTTTGAGTTTTATCAAAAGATCTCACCCTTCAGCCTATGTATACAATTTGTTATTAATATTTTAGTAGCAACACTAGTGTTCTAGGAACAGTCTTACCAACACAGGTCCCACCTCTGCACAACCTGCAGCCTAGAAATAATCCATTTGCTTTGAATACTATAGATGTCAGCATGTCTGTTTTGCAGATAAAATAGGAGTTCTCAACTCTTTATAACACTCCTTCTTTGTAACACTTGTTTATAACACTCCTTGTTTGTAACACTTATTTATAGCACTCTTTGTTCAGGCAAAACCTCTACTTAGGTTTGGTTTCTTTTCTTGAAGGAAAACAGAAGAGGATAGTTACAAGAAGACAGAACTGATCAAACCCCACGCATTTGTTCTGTATTTGTAGTTACTGTGCCATCCCTCTCTGCTCAGTTTACTGTAGGTGGCACGTGAGTCATTATTGGTAAGGCAAAAGCCATGTGCTTCATCACATCCTGTGGCACGGACCAGTGTAGATGTGAAATGAATAAATCACCCCTATTTACATACACAGGATGTCTGGAGTGAGAGTTTAAAGTAACACTTTCTCAGTCAATAAGGAATGCCCACGGCTGAGAAAGTTTTGTTATCTTCCTGGGTAAGATTTTTTTCCTTCTCCCTTTAGGCACTTTCATTTGTGCCTTGACTCCCAATGAGTGGAGGTGGCAGGGATTTTCTCTGGTGGCAAGAAAAGGTCACACTGTCTATTTACTCATATTCTAATCTGCCATGTACTTTCAATACTATTTTGGTTCCATACTGGAGGTCTAAGAAAAGATGTGGAAATTCAGTGGCACAATTTCAAGGTTATCCCACATGCCAGCAAATCCATAATGTGATTTTTTTCTCCCCTTTATGATGTGTCATAATAAAAGAAGTTGATACAACACGAAAGCAAAAGGCAGTTTCTTCCTATCAAATTATCATATCTAGCATCAAGCCTGTGCTTGAAGGTAATTCTAGCTAATCCTTTGTAGCAATAAATATCTATTACATTTATCACATCGAATTTGTTTCCCCTTCATTTCATCCAATTACCTTTTCTACAACTGGAAAATATATCAGAGCTGTCTCAACACATTTTTTATGCATGTTAACTTACTATTCTCTTCTTGATCTTCTGTCAAGATGTGCTTTAATTAAAATGTTCATGTAACTTGTTCAAGTTTACCCTTAACTCCCTCACTATCCAAGTAATTGATGGATTTGGTTTTAAAAGTGGAATATAGCCCAAGAACTGGGCTAGGACTGAAATTCTGTAGGTGCAGAAACTTCTAAGCAGGTTGCTATAATGCTGGAGTTTAGGATGCTATAGTCAGAGGTCTGTCAGAATTACTAACTATTATAGATATCTTTATCTGGTATTTTGTTATTTTGCTATTAAAATTCCCATAGGAAATGCAGCTATAAATAGCTTCAATCCACCAACCTTTTTTTCAAATTGAAAGGACATATGGTTTCATAGTGTGAAAGGCAGTTTGTGCTGCTCACTCACTCAGTAGCTCTGTGACAGTGGCACTGTATCAGCTCCTAGAAGACAGCAGGTTTTCCCACTGCTTTCTTACACAGCCTGAGCTGCGGGTTCCCCACACGATGGCACCTCAGGGGTTCCTTTTCCCATGGGAGTGTTTGTCAAGTTTGTGTGCACAGTGCAGGGATGGTGCTGCTCTCTTATCAACTGCATCTCATGATTCTTTCAGCTCCTTATCCCCATGTGCAAACCACGGTGTTAGGCAGGATGTGTGGGTTGCTTATATGTGTTGTTCATATCCAACACAGGTTTTTTTAGCTGGGGTGATGTGAGGCCAGGAGAGGGATTAGCACAGAAAGAATGGAGTGATTCAGGAATCTGTGATTGGTAAAGGGTTGTCATTAAATGGGGGAGTTTTAATTGAACTCTGCAGCCTTGGCTGCTTTCCTCCAAACTACTCACCAATCCTGACAGTAACAAATAAGGTAAAAATCTTTGTGGTAGGTATCTTGTGGATATCATGGAGGCCTCTCCTTGCCAGTGATGAGCAGTGGGCTGCTGGGTGAGCTATCCCAAATGCTTGGCTGTACACGTTGCTTTGCCAGATGTACACAAAACTATTGTGAAAGCACATCAGAATAAGGAAAGAAAATATTGGGGGTTATTTCAGCCAAGTGACCTTGAGAGAAACATCTACAACACCTTACACAAGTACATAAAACCAGCTCCTCCTTAAGAGAGGGAAAAGGGTAGATGTCCAAAGGCTCAACCATAGGAGCCTTTCCAGCTCTCAGGGCAAAATTTCTCTCCTCCTTAGGGCCAGCCTGAGGAAACAAGAAAAGGTATAGGAAAAGAGATTAATTTCTTTGAACGTCTCTATTGCCTCTTTCTCAGCGTATGTCCTTTAAAGGAGGTGATACAGGAGACTAATTACTGAGGTTAATGTCCTGAAATCCTTCCTTAGTCAAGGCTATTTATGTGGTTGAGGAGATGTTAATACCTGCAATCAGTCACAAATTCACAGGGGAAGATGCTGACCTTTTGAAGACTCTAGGGCTTAGGCCCCTGAATTCAAGTCAGGTGTTGCCTGAAATCCTCTCTTTTTATTTCAACCATCACAGAAATCCCAAAAGAGCTGGTTGCAACAAAACATTTGCAATATGAATGCAAGAAAATGTAAATCCTGACTTAAAAATGGATGTGTCTCCCCATCTGTTCCGATGTCTATTTAGAAACTTTCAGATTTTAGGGAGATATTGGCAGCTTCTCTCCTCAGGGAGGATTCCAGGTGGCTACTGCCCTGCCCTGAGCTCCTTCAGAGCATGGCACAGAGGAGGCATTCTGCTGCTCTGGGATGATGTGCTGCTGGAGAAGAAAAAAAATGCCCTAAGGCAGGCTCACAATGCAACAGTCTAAAGGAAGATCTGGCATGTGCCCAAAATGTCTATTCCCTTCTGCTCTCCAGGTGCTTCATCAATCGTATCACCTGTGTGTCATGATTGCCAGCATGGAGAAAAATATTTGGAGTATTCTGGTTTCCTCTTACACTGGCAGGGTGGTTTGTTACTGAAAAAAAAATGCTTTTTCATGGATAGTAGTTCCTTAAATCAGGAATATCCACCTGGGAAGAGAGCCCACAGAAACAAATGCACTGTAGCAAAAAAAGTCTGTGAAGCTCTAGAATTTGTACTTTTTACAGGATGATGCATATGGATATGTTAATTTAACGTACACATGGTTACATCAGATAGACAAGAAGGTGAATCACATTCAGAACAACCTGTTTTTCATACATGCAGACACCCAGACCTGCTCTGGGTGCCAGGTGACAGTCTTCTTTGGAGCTGTGGAAGCTCCTGACTCCAGAGTCAGCAGAACTCTCACAGCTCTGGTTACCAATGACTGCCCCTCATACAAGACACAGAACCTGCATTCTTCACAGAAAAAGCCAGCAAAACCCCAAACAAGCCAGACTCCCAGCTCTTGCTGCAGAGTGTGTCTTCATACCAAGAAGCCACAAGATGAGGGTACAAGGACCATTATCTTTCCCTCCTCACAGGCCACCTTTGAACATTGATAGAGGCACCAGTAGAGCAAAAGTGCTTAGAGCAGTTGAGAACAAGCTAGAGAAGCTCAGCCTGCACCTTGTCTCCTCAAACCACATTGCCTCTGGAGCATCACACCAACGTAGCCTCAAGTGTCTGAGTCAAAAGGGCAGCTAAGTCAGCACTGGCATCCTTCACCTTGGAGCTGCTGAACCGAGCACCTCCACATGAGTCCATTTCTTTTCCTCTGGGAGATCTATGCCACACATTTAATTTGGTGTTAAAAATATTTGACCATTTTTTTCTGCTACATTAATAAACACATTTTAGCTGAATTATATGGAAAATAACTATTTTCATATTTCCAAATTTTTATAAAGTAGTATTTGATAAGCCACCACTTGGAATGAGGGCAAGTGTAGCACATTAATAATTTTGAAACATTTTAAATATCAGAAATGTGTAAAATGAAGATTGCATTCAAAGTTTTTTCCCACCCTTTTAGCCACCCTCAAAGCCTTGAGCAAGGGAATAAGTGTAGCTTCAAATGGGGACTTTAGTAGAATTCAACTTTAAATTCAGCAGTCACTAATGTTGTTATATCCTTTCTGTGGTAAACTCAAATGCCTGGCTCTCTCCATGATTCCCTGGCTGTAGGCAGCATTCACCATGTACTTTTCCAAAGATTAGAGGCACTTTCATAATACTGATTTTGGTGGTGAATCTTCCTTGTTTCTTTCTTTCTTGAGGGCAAACCCAGATGATCTTGTTCTGAGGATCTCTGACAGTGGCTATTCCATGTCTGGCAGTCACTACAATCTAATTCTGCTGGATGTAATTACCATAATTTATTCCCTGTAGATGGTTTCCAAAAATAGAAGTAGGTATGATCCTTGCCCTACAAGGCTCACACAAAGACAGAGAATTAAAGAGACTGGCAGATAGGGGAGAAAAAGTAAAAGAAGCCACAGCTATGGCAAGTACACAGAGAGAGATAAATTAAATCCAAATTAGTCCTTTAGTGTGATAGTGAGACTGAATAAGCAAGTTTATTAAAGGGAAAAAATATAATTCAACTAAAGATAGAGATGCATGAATAGCTCTCAGGATAACACACAGAATGGCAGCATCCTAATGTATAAACCCTACACTACAATTGAAAAAGCCTTTTCTTCAGTTCAAATCACTTGTCTCTGGTGTCACCCTGTCAGTGTGATCCAGTAAGTAGCTTTGTCCTTCCTTAGGAATCCCAACTCTCTCCTATAACTGACCTTAAAATGCATCATTATCTCATTTCCTTGTCACTTCCCAAATTGTTTTTAGAGTCTGTTGGGCTCTCCACAGGCAATCAAAGAGCTGTGAGCACAGGCCTTGATGTCCAGACCCCTCAACAGACCTTGGATCACACTTCATCTTCCAGGCTGGATGCTCTTGTTGCACAAGGATTTCCTGAAGGTAAGGAAGCCCTTTTGTAAGGCAGGGATGGGAATGCTGCGAACTCCAGACCTGCTTCTTCTCTCAGGGTTTTTCATCTCTGTTAGTACCTGCTGCTGGAGTCTCACATACGCTCCCATGTATTTGTCTTCACCCTGTCCCTGTGATGTGTGGCCCTGCTGCTGTTCCTCCCTGACAGATGACTGAAAAACTTCCTTGAGGTTTGCAGAGAAAACCTGCATGGAACAGGCTTTAGCCTGGCTCTTGTGTGGTCTCATGTGGAAGGGAGATCACACCTGGCTGAAGTAGCCACACAGAAGAAGGGAGTATCCCAGGCATGAACTCCTGTGGCCACCCAGAAGTGTCACCCCTTTCATCTCTGCGTGCCATGGCCTGGGCTTTGATGGTTGCTTTTGCATTTTGCATTTTGCATTTCTACATCCTGAATGTTTTCTGCTATTTATGGGATTTCAGGCTTTACTCATCTTGTTGCTTCCTGCAGGTCCCTGTGGATGTGTCCTTCATGGATAGCACAGCCACGTGCTCAAGTTTATGTGCAGTGTGTTTTACCCCATGGGACACTTGACGTCTCCAGCATAGGGAGTTGTTCTGCCTTCCTTGGCCTTTGGAACAGGCTGCTTTTGGGGAAAAGTCTGTATCATAAGAAAGCCTCTACGGATGGGGAAAAGATATCAATAAAACAATTTATTGCTCCAATTCTGAAATCCCCCTGCAACCTCTACCCTGACATATCACTCTGCTTGCATATACATCAGTGGTTGACTTGCCCTATAAAGCCATGGAATTTTCTCCTTTCCTTTGTGTGCAAGAATTTCTGGATAACCTGGGGGTAGGAAAAGGGATGGTGATTTTGCTGTTACATCAGATCACTTGTGCTTATTAAGCGCTGTCTTTTATGTGTTGATTTTGGAATCGGTCTCCAGGCCTCCATACTGAGAAGCTGCTCCCAAAGATGTTTTGGCTGTTTGTTGCTTCCTGTCTTTCAGGACAGTGTGTCTTGGGTTGAAAAATGCAACCAAAAATGTGGTTTTCACATTTCAAATCTATTTTCATCTGCTGAAACTGGTTGGGAGGTACTGTTCTTTATCTCTTGTAGCTCGGGGCGGGGTGGCAGGGGGGAGAGGGCACATGCCTTCTGTTAATGGGACACCTGATAACCAGATATGGCAGTGCCTCCTTATCTCTTTCTCCACCCATCCTCCTCCGAGGGACATCCCCTGTGAATGGGCCATTGAAGGCCTCTCACATGACTGATAACATCACCTCATCCCATTGGGAGATGCTCCACCCACTGGGAAGAGCCAGAGCCATTCCACTGGGATAAAACCTGCACTCCCAAACACTAATTTATCTGGTTTTCTACTGAATCCTTGGAGGAATACTGGACCCATCTTGCCAGCACTGGATCCTTTCTACAGGATCATCTCTACTTCACGCAACAACATCTGTTACTCCAGGAGGATTTATTTGGACTGCTTCCAACACCCTGACAGCAGGGTGTCAGGTTGTATCTCTGACTCCATCAGGGTTTTCTAGGACTTTTGTTTGTTTGCCTTTTTTTTTTTTTTTTTTTTTTTGGTACTACTGCATTTATATTTTTAATATTCTTAGCAAAAGACAGTTATTTCCATTCCCATCTTTTTGCCTGAAAGTTCCTAATTGCAAAATTGTAATAATTTGGAGGGAGGGAGTTTTTACATTCTCCATTCCAAGGGAAACTCCAGTTTTCCCTGACAGATACCTGTCTTTCCAAACCAACACACAGTGAAATATCTGGCCCAAAGGTACAAGCTACTCTCCACAGTGAAAGTAGTGATGGCCAGAGGGAAATGTGCCACCTTCCCGCGTCCCCCCACACACTCAGGGAATGGCACGGGAATTGCAGCTGTGGTGTAATTCCTCCCAGTAATTCCTCCCAGTAATTCCTACCTGCCACTAGTTCCTGCCTGTGGCAGTGGGGCAGGAGAGCTGTGTTTGAGAAGGGAGCTGAGGGCACGGCATCCCGTGGGCAGCTGCCTGGCAGGTGTGGAGCAGTGGGAAATGAGGCACTCAGCAGATGCCTGCTTTCCCCGCTGTTGCCTTAGCAGGTGTGTGGGTGTACACGCTGTAGGTGTCTCAGACTTGTTAATAAAGCCAAGGTTATGAATAAAACCTCTCTGCTACTGCAGGGTGTTTCTGCCACTGCAGTTCATTGGCAGCAGTAGTTGGGTGAGAGAGGGGATGCTGTGGATGCACAAAAGCTTCATCTTCCTGCCATCTCTACCTTCTGATTCCATTTCACTGGGAATCAAAGGACTTTACAGTGTTTTAACTGGAGAATAGTTTGATTAAAGTTTCTCTTTAGAAGGACAAATAAATCTTGATCTTGTGATTAAGAAGGTACAATTGAGGAATTAAAAAATAAAATGTTTGCATATGAGGCATGTTCCACAGATAATAAGTTCAATGGAAGTTTAAGATGATGTCTTTCTCAAAGTGGTGCATATTTTCTTACAGTTCTTTTTAATGCAAGAAGAATTTTCTTTTATTTGTCTTTTAGATAAATAAATCAAAATTTAGATAAATTTAAAAAGAAAGAATACTTACATTTGTAGTTTATTTTTGTAAGTTTGCCATGATAGAAGGCTATAAAACACTGTTCTGGGGAAGAGAGTGACCAAAAAGTAGCTTTTGAGGAAAAATAAATAGTGAGGGGAAAGGATGCACTAAGCTAAGACCTCACCAAAAGAACAAAGCACCACGGAGATGTGGCTGGCCACAAGTACAAAGCATAACCACAAAGCACTCTGATTAGCCAACTAGTCTGCTTCTTAGGTTTATTAAACATGACAAGAAATTTAATAGAGAAATCAAGGTATTTGTAAAACACTAAAGGTGAAACTGCTTGCTGTTTACAACAAGTGATTTTTCTGTTGTATTTCATAAGAACTGCCAGTCTCTATTCAAAGCAGAACCAAAAAAAGAGAATAAAATAAATAAGAAATGGTGCATTGTGATCACAATCATAGGCTGTTTATATGTATGCTTCAAATTAAGGGTTTGGTGTCATGGAAACAGCTTCTTCATTTGGAAAGCTCTGCGGCAGTGCGAGAAGGAGAAGGCTGGAGAGGGCGAGAGGCAGAGGGAGCGCAGGAGCGCGGCCGTGGAGCCTCCAGGCACCGGCGGCTCCTCCTTCCCGGGGCCAGCAGAGCGAGGGCAGCGCTGCCCGCATCACCTCGCCCTGCAAGAATGCAGATCACCCTCCTTTGCTGCTTGTCATCGGCAAGGCTCCATTATTTTGTAGCTAATGCACAGTGTAGTTCTAAACACTTTTTAGGGGAATTTTATATATATATATACACACACACTTATGCATATATATAGATACGCCATGTATTTTTGTAAATGGACTTTACCTAAATACAGTATTTATCCACCAAAGCAAATGAATCTAGAATTTCTATAAATGCTGTTCGTTCTGTTCTGCTTGGTGCACACATACGCATAGTATGTTTTGTGTAATTTTAGTGCTAAAAAGACATTCCCTGTTGCTGCACATCAAAGGAAAGCAGTCATTTGTGTAAAGAGCTTCTAAAATTTACCAGGAGAGAAACCTCTCCAATGAATATGGAATTACAATAGATGGTTGGGAATTAACACCACCACTTGCATTGTCCTAGCTTCGATGCCAATTTATGCTCATTTTGTGGGCACAGTTCAGATTACTCAGTAATTGATTGCATTAAGCAGTAGCAGGAGAGCTTTACAGGGACTAAATTAAGGGCATGTGCTATATTTCTGCCGTGTTGCTGTCATGAACATCACCAAGGAGCTGAAACAGACCGATCCCATAAAACAGATTTTTTTTTTTTTTTTTTTTTAAGCATAGTAAAGTTAGATCTAGGATCCTGAGGTGAGATGATGTGAAGGCAGTGGAGATGTTCCCCACTCCTTCACAAAGCTCAGGCTGGCATCATGGAAAGATCTGGTTACAGGGCAGTGCGAATACTTTGCTGCTTTCACAGAGGGGCCAAACGTGTCCCTTCCTTGGGTTCCCAGATGAGAATGCTGCTCTGCTCTCCACCTAACCTCCTGACCCAGCTAGGTGTGAAAATTTTGGCGATTTGGGCATCTTGTGATGGTGCCCAGGTCTTCGGAGACCTGTTAGACAAGTGGTTTAATTTTCAAACCAGGAGAGAGCTATGTCCCCAGCCCAGGGGGAAAGAGCTGTGAACACCAAAGCAGGGGTTCAGGTTGGGGCCTCAGTATCTTTGGAAAGGGAAGAACCACTGAGGAGCTGCTGGCTGCTTGTGTAAGTGGGCAGTGCCAGGGGGAATGGGGGAGGTTGCAGGGCATCTACCATGTGTGTCTATTTATAAGCAACTTTCACTGGGCTTGTTTCCTGCCCTGTGCTCACCCCCAGAGGTGTCTGCTTGTGGTTTGGCTTCCTGGCAGGGAGGAGTATCTGTACCTACTGCCTATTCTCTAGTCTGGGAATGTGGAAGGCCAGGAGAGAAGTTTCAGGAAAAAAACCCAAATGTATTTGTCTAAAATAGGTAACTTTGGTTTAAAGCTGTCATTTACCTTCCCTATACCTGAAAGAAATGGTGGTTCTCTTAGCACCAGCACTGAAAAAGTCAGGTTTTTTGTGTTTGTGTTTTTCTTTATCAAAAAATTAATTTCCAGTTAAAGAAATATGGCAAATGAAGCACCTGCCCTCACAACCAACCTGGGAGGGGGAGAAAGGCTGCAATTCTGCCCACTTTCGTTACAGTTCCTGCACTGGCAGAGGTATCCCTGTTAATTCTGCAGGAAGGATGCTTCTGGTGCAGCAATGAATTCTGCTGAATGGAATTCTGGTGCAGTAAAATCTACCTTGCAGCTTTGGCACTGAAGGTTCGTAAAGAAGAGTTTGGTGTTGCTGTGAGAGGTGCTCAGCACTGCAGTGGCAGCATCTTACTGGGAAGACACTGCCTGACCAAAGCAGCTCATTCTTGTCTGCTGTGCAGAAACAGGTGTGTTAAAGTAACTGGAGGTGGAATGGCAATTGTGAGAAAAGTGCTGAATTCCCAGAGAAAAAAAATTCTCATTAATGCAGAGGGAAAAAATCCCAACAAACCTGTAAAATTATAGAAATCTTTCTGTTTTAGAATAGCATAATAGGTAAAGTAGAAAAGCTTGAAATTTCTTTATTTAGAAGCAGGCAATGGAAGGTAGTTTAGTTGAATAGTTCTGCTTCAGACTTTCATTCCTTTTATTATCAAAGCAACATGAAAGGCATAGAAGCCTGGGCAAAAGAGAAATGACTGTGCAATCTTTCTTCTCCTTGAGTTGTGCCTTTGTGCATGACTTATTTCAGTGTTTTCAAAGATATTGAGGAACAGAAGGAAGAAGTGTGCATTTACATTTATGGTTTTATTCAGATCTGGAATGCATTTTGAAACAGATCTTCCAGTTGCTTGCACTAAGGTCTTTTGGTTTGTGGTACCGAGTGGCCTCAGAGCTCCTGAACTCAGCTCCTCCTGGATGGAGACCACTGCAATCCAGACATCAGATCAGACTAGACCATGCCTGACTACATCCCCACCCTCCACCCTCCCTGTTTTTTTAAATGATGTGGCATTAGCTCCTCAGCACTAAGCATTTATCTCCACATACATCTTTTAATTGCAATATAGATGCAGCCTTAGGCAATGGAAATGGTTGTACCCCACTGCTCCCCACCTACATCTTCAGAAGATCTTTGGTTTTCCCTCATTCAGAGGGTTGATAGTATGTGCCCAGTAAAGCTTTTTTTTTGCAGGAGAAAACGGCTGTTTAAATAGCAATTATTATTGGTAAGCGCTTATGGTGCAACCTATTGCCATCTTTCTCCTGAATATTCAATGCACAAGATTCCCCTGAGAGACAGGGTCATTAAGGAGCTATCTAGATACATATGCTTCTGCAAGTTTTTCATCTAACTCGAAGGTGGGAATGCAAATTTTGAAACTTGGGGACATCCTGTGGCTTTGTAACACTCTCCAGGAGAGAAGTGCTCATTGAGATGAATAGCTCTCACTCATTCATATTCCTCGTTTACTCATGTAACATTTATAATATGGGTAATGTTCCTCCTTTTATAATAGCTCAGTGTGAGTTACAGATAGAAGTTAAAATTACACTTCCTTGTAGTTAACTCTTTCAGATGAGACTTTGCAGAGCTGTGCAAGGGGCAGAGCAAAGGGCTCTGTTGCAGTGGGAGCTTAGGGAATACTGTGCTGCAGGCAGATGTGAGCTACAGATTTCCTCCAGTGTGCACACAGGGGTAGCAAAGGAGGTGGGGACTCAGCCCCCCCTGGTCTCCTGTCCCTGGTCTCCCTCAATGCTTTGGTTTGCTCTGGGAGCAAAACTTTCTCATGGTCCTGCCTCCCACCTCTTCCATCCCTTTCCTGGGTCCTGTCTTTTGGGTTGGGAGCCAGCAGAAGCTGTTCTGGTGATGCAAGGAGGCCACGGTACTGGAACATTTGTCCTGTGGGCTTCTTGCTCCTACTTCACACGAGTCTGGCTCCACATTGCTCTTCACATGCAGGAATACGTGGTTTGCAAACTCGTGGCATGTGACAGGTAACATTTTTCATGCAGGAGGCCACAAACAGCTGCTGCCTCTCCTGTGCCATACAGTTGGATGGTTGGACTCAATGATCTTAGAGGTCTTGTCCAGCCTCAATGATTAGATGATGATTCCATGCTTAAAGGTGCTGCCCTGCCTCTCTCTCAAGCTCTGCACTACCATCCCTCATTTCACTAGAGATGTACATTTTTACACCAATATCTACAACAAACATCCTGGTAGATGTTATGCAGTCCTTGAGTTTCTTCTTTATTGAGATGTGAACTCTGCTTCAGGGTAGTATTTTCTGTATTGTGATTTTTTTTTTAAATTTTCCTCAGTGGCTTTTTTTTGTCTGATTGGATTTAGAGGAAGATCATGGTTACTTCATGGAATCCAAACTGTGAAAAAATTTCTTAGCTAGTCTTTTTAGGTGTAAAATTTTCAATAAATGCTTTTCACAGACATTTTGAGGCTCCTGCTTGCCTTAATGGCTGTAGCACAAAAAATTGAATGTATTTGAATTAATGGGGGTCATTAAAATAGTGTTTTAAACTATAGAACAAGAACTTTCTTAAGTTACAGTGTGATGTCAGGGGTGAAAATGGTTGGTAGTGGTGACAGAGACAGCAACAGAGGAAAAAGAAAGGAAAAATAAAGCACCAGCAGTAAAATCAAACAAGTTTGTTTAAGAACAGCTGCTCAGTCCTTACAGTAGATTTTTCAGCTCATCTCTAGGACTATGAATGTTGTGTATGTAAAAATGATTTACAAAAAAAATCCACCTTGTTCTCCTCAAGACAAAAAGGAATGACTTGGCTGGCTTCATTGCCAGTATAAATTGGGCAGTAAATATAAGGAAAGCACATTGAAAAGAAACGTGGCCAAGACTTTGAGCAATTGTCCCAGCTCAGGAAGGAGTGAGGAGAAGCTTGGGATGGGATTGGTGTGGTGCTGTTGTTTGGGAAAAAGGCTTTTGTTTTCATCTGTACCTCACGTTGTTAAGACGTGTGGGAAATGCTTCTGACGTGATGGAATCTAGTGGTTTGATGTCCTAAACTGGCCTTTGTCTTTGCAGAAATACAGGAATACTTTCTATTCTGAACAAAAGAAATAAAATCCAAATTTCTTTCCATCTACTTGAATTGGTGTTAGATTGGACCCTAAGTATTTTAAACAGTTTTGTGTTAAATTTCAGCATGAACTTGGTCAAAATTAAAACATTAACTTGGAAACAGAAATGAAGGCATAGGTGAGGGCATAAATGACAGCTGGGGAAAAAGGACCAGTCAAGTTATTATTCTCATCTTCCCTTTCAGTTTTCATTACACATCACCTGATACCTGGAAGGGATCAGTGTGCTGTTGAGGACTGCAGGCACCACCTCAAACCAAAGAACAATAACAGTGGAATGCAGAAACCCTCTAGCACATGAGTTCAAGATCTTGCTGTAGCCATGGTGTTTGGTTTTTTTTTTTGTAAGTGCTTTGGTGGCACTGCTGTCAAATCCAGAATCTCGAGTTCTGTAGATAACAGTAAATGGCGGAGGATGATGCAAACAATTGTAGACACTTAGATAATCTACGTTTTACCAACTTATGTAAAAAAATATCCAAAGAAGACATTTCAGAAAAAATAACCCCACAAAAAGCAGCATGATGTGACAAAACACACTGTTCAAAGAGCATAACTCAGTATTTTAAAAGATGAGCTGTTTTTTAGGCTAAAGAAGCACCTACTAGCCTGCCATACAGTGAAGGACCTATTCTGAAAGCTCACGTTGTTCTCCCAAAATAATTAAAGCATATCTGAAAAGTCTTAAGAATCTCTTGATCTAAGGAAATTAAATGTTTTGCTCAATTCCAATTTCAGTTGCTCCATTTCAAATGTAAAAAAGCAACTTAAATCAATAAATGCCTTTGAAAAAGGAAAGAAGTAACTCAGAATAGCTGTTGGAAAAAATCAGATTCCACTGGATTATAAAAAATTATTGAGAGAAGGGCTTAATGTGTGCATTTATCAGATTAAAATGAAAAAAATGGAAAAATAATGAAAGAGTCTTACTGCAACACAGGAGATATTTCTAAAAATCTGCACACTTTTTCTTTTTATTTTTGATTAAATCTATGTTATAATTTTGGGGATGCCTTGTCAGACCCTGTGTGTGCATACAAATAACAGAGAAAAGGAACTTCAAGTGCTAGAATTGGCAAGCTTAATTTAGGTTTTTTTAAAACAATCAGTGCTGGTGGTGATGGTAGTAGTTCTCTTTCTGTGTACTCTTTCTAACATGACTCATTTGTTTGTGATTAAAAATTTAAAAAGCCACTTCAGGCATCCTGTGAGGATTTTCTGCAAATCCCTGTGTTTGTGTCAACGGGCCCATATGCAATTTTAGCTCGAAAAACGCCTTTGTAAATCTGCCTTCTGGCACCTAGGATGTTAATAAAAGACAAGGTCATGGCCAAAATTTGCCTCTTCTATCATTGCTGCTGTAAATGGGAGATGTTTGGCCTTTAATTGGTGTTGGCTCATCCTGTGTGATCATGAAACATTATAGTAACACATGGGGTTTTTATTGTAATTCCTTTGCAAGGGACATTCTTGCCTTTTTCCCCATCTCTCTGGATTGCAGTTTATCAGCTCTGCCCAAAGGAGAATGCCATTTATTCTGTAATGACAATTTGTTCTCTAGCCCGATGAGTGGATGCATTCAAGATTTGCCTGTTCGTGTTCATCTCAGCTATTTGGTAAAACCATGGAGGCAATTTTGCTAAACCCAGCCTCTCTATGCATGTGTTTCTTTGGCTTTATTCATGGGGCAATCTTTTTTGTCTGTATTACAAAGGTTTTCATTACACCTTTTCCTCATCTTGTAATCCAAATCTGCCAGTTCTCAGCCAAACCAACCATTCGTGTTCAGGACCGTGCTCTTAACTTTTGAAGGAAGTGGAGATCTGAAAAGGTGATTTTTATCACCTGCTTATTTTGCCTAAAGTTTCTTTGTGGGGTTCCACAAAGGGCTTTTATGGTATGTATTTCAGACTGAGAGGGTTAAAAGGGGACTTGTGTATTTGCAGTATAGAGTAGGAGAAATTGATACCTTAGGAAGGTGGATGACAAGGCTGGGAAGTCAAAGGGAATAAGGAGATATTTTGATAAAATATCAAAATATAACTTTTGTCTGCTTCTCACCTGAGGTTATGTCAGCCATCTTGTACTCAATTATGCATCTAGTTCTGGTTTTGGAGTCTGAGGTTAAAAGGCTGTTCTATACTTGAAGTGTTTTAGAATTAATTCCTGCAATTTTTTGTATTTTGTTCATTGCACAATGGTGTTGTGTGTCATTATAAGATGAAGACTGTGCTAGCATGACTATGCTGAATTTTCTCAAGGGTAAACTGCTGCATATACCTGAAGCCACACTGAAAATCAAGGTGGAAATCCAAGTCAGGGCAAAGCAATTTGTTTTATGAGCTGGGTGATTCACCAGAAGCAAATGAAAGATCCAAGAGAATCAGTCTGATGTCAGCAGAAGATTAGTAACACATGAGGATTTCTCATAAAAATCCAGTTCTGACTAAATGTTTTTGTTGTAAACAACTGCTGCTGAAATGATACACGAGAAGAAATACTCTACTTCATTACAATGCTCAGAGTCTTTCTCTTTTCACAATATAAATGCAACAATTTTCTTTGGCTTTTATAGCTCTGACAGATAAAGTGTAGAGGGCTGCTTGAAGGATCACCTAGTTTAACCTTTATTAGCACATGAATGCATGAAACAGTATTAAATAGAAAATAGAAATGCCTGAAGATCATATCAAGTGCTCTGTTTGTATTTACAGGTTGGACTGTAATTTGTGAAGATATTGGATGACAGATTTTTGTCTGCCTGGCTATTAAAAAAGAAGAGGTTGGCATTCTAGAGCTAATAAAGCAAGAAAGATCCTCTCTTTCATTGTTCTGATTGCTTTTTTTCTTAAATATATTTAACAGTTTCTCTCACTGCTGGAACAGAAAAATTGTAAATTCTAGGTCTGTTGTTTGGCTTTCAAGACATTTTATTCAGTGTCAGAATGTGACAACGCTCATTCGTTTATACCCTTTGACATGATAAATATGGAAGTATGAGGTATAAATCGTTTTCTGGATATGCTGTTGAATTAAAACCCTATTGTAATATTCCTTAAAATGGAAAGTTTAATTGTGAGTTGAACACTGTGAAAACATGCAGCAAAATGCACAGATTTTCTTCCATTTGTATCTTGTATACTGGGCTCTTGAAAGTGACCTGCTGGGTGGAACAAGTTCTTTACAGTGAGATTTGACTGGTGTGAGTAGGTTCTCTAGTGAGGGAGTTCACATACACAATCTGAAGTTATTCTCTGAAGTTCACTGCTAAGCTCCTTCCTTCCTCTTGGAACCCAAAAAGACAAATGTAAAAGAGTAGAAAGGGCTCCCCTATAAGCCAAAGCACATCAGTTTGCAACTCATGCATGACCCAGAGATGTTGAACTGAAGATTCCTAAGGTAGACACCAGGAACTCTTTTTCCATGGGATGTAAGGAAGCATTTTCCTGTTCAAATTCCATTTGCTGCAAATAATTTAGATCTCTGCACTTCCTAATTGTGCATGAACAAAAATGAAAGGGTGGCCTATAAATAAGCCTTACCAGAAGGTACAAGCAGCTTGGCTAAATGTAGTTTTGCAGAGGCAAGAGACATCGCAGAGTTTCTGTGCCAAACCAGGTTCAACTGCTCCTAATCCATATTCCCCTGCAATTTAATATCCACGTCCCCCTGCTCCATCAAAGTCACTGTAATCTTTGTCCCTGCTTTTCTTCCTCATGCTGAGGCTGCAGGGCTGAGGGCAGTGAGCTGTGAAGCCTCCTGCTGTTGCCGCTTCCATTGCAAGGCACAGGAACACTCTGCATCGGGGTAGGGAGGTGGGCAGGGGATTCCCGTGTGGGGAGGGGTGAAGGAGGCACACAAAGCAGAGCTGGGAGAAGGATGGGAGGGTCTGAGGGGTCCCTTCTGGGACCACAAGTGTTTTTGAAAGGATTACAGTACCTTGTCCTTGCCACATGCTGTAATTTCCCAAGTGTGCACATCTAATCACAACTGTCACTTACTCAGATAGATGGAAAAGGTTTGAGATTTTTTTTTGCCCAACATCCAATTTTCCTCTCAGAGCCACGTAACTCTGAGCAGAACTTTCTATTTTGTGTAAAAAAAAAAAGGGTCTTTTGCTTTGTTAGAGCCTCGTTGAGGTTCGCTCTCTGAGGTTTCTGTCAGGGTGGCACGGGCAAGGTTGTGTTTTGGTGGGTTTGTTCTGCAGGGTGCCAGGAGGGGAGGCAGCCCAGGGGTGTGGATCACTGGTGGCAGGCAGGGCTCAGGCTGACAGGGTCACCTTTAGGGCTTCACCTTCAGCGTGCTGAGCTCTCTGTCCTCTCAAAATTGCCCAGATGAAAAATGCTCCAGTGGGAACTTGACCTTTTCCTTCCTGGTCACCACAAGTCTGGGGGAAACAATAAACTTTTATCAAAATTGGTATTTTCTTGAGAAAAGGTCACTATTGTTTAAAGAAGAGGATTTTTTTGGTTTTGCCAGCTGGTTTTGTTGTTTATTTTTTTTTTTGTGTGTGAGGGTAGGGCAGAACACCTATCTGTTTCAAGGAATGGATCAGTTTGCTGTAAATCAAAGGGAAGTGGAAATGGGCTGGGCACTCCATGAGAATCATAAGCTTTGGCTGAAGAACAGATTTCTTTGTTTCCGTTAAAGTTAGCCTGTTCAGGACTTCCACCTTGTCTTAAAAAAATCATTAGTGAATACCCTCCTCTCCCCCTATAATTTTTTATATTGAAGAGGAAAGCCCAGCAGAGGTTATTTCTGTCTCCTTGGTGGAGGCTGGGAGCCTTAGAGAGAGAGGGTCCTGTGTGAACTGGTCCCAACATACTTATCGCTTGAGCTGGTTAAGATGGCTTTTCATACAGCCTTGAAGAATTGGAGAAACTGTCAGAAATTTTGTTTTATGTTAGTTGACTGCTGAAAGTCTGAATTTTGAGAGTAAAATAAAGCTAAAGCCATTGCGAAGTCATGAAATGTTTTCTCTTTCTCTGTTTTGACCTTGTCAATGTATAAGGTCTTAATAAATCAACGAAATCAAAAGTGAGCTTTTGGAGACTAATTCTTAATTACTTAGCACTTACAGCCTGAATTATCGTCTTTCTTGGAAAACTTCACAAATGTCAAGCTTTAAAAAAGAGAGTACATGGTAAACATTTGAGAGTGATACCACATGTTTTGCATGTTAACGCGATAAAACACAATGCAGCTTAACTATGGCATGGCAACAGGTCTTCCAAAAATAACTGTGCTAGTAGCAAATTAGTCTCACCAATTTGTTCCAAACTAGGCTGGGGCACCAAAGTATTTTAACCCAAGTCTAGAGAAGAAAAAAAAAACAACATTGGATGAGTTAGAAATATACCAGAAAAATATAGGATGATTGCAGGGGTTGGTTTTTGAAAAAACTTTTTCAGAGTATTTCTTCTCTCAAGCTATTAACAACAGTGTGATTGGTTAGATGTGAACTTAATAACCTTGGAGGTCTTTTCCAACCTTAATGATTGTGTGATTCTGTGATCACTTGGTCTTGTCAGAGGCATCTTCCCTGTCACAAATGCCATTTCATAAGCAATGCCAAACAGCTGCAGAGCACTGTCATTATTCAAATGTCCATAAAAACAACCTGGTTTTACAAGTGAATATAGAGAATCCTGTAGATGAAAAATGAATTGGAGAGTGACTAAGCAAATTCAAAGTCAGATGGATCTTTTTGGTGCAGAATCATCTTTTGTTGTTAATGTCTCTTATTTAGATAAAACCTTCTATACTTATAGATCAATAATATAGCTGTGTGGCTATAGGGCTGAAATAGCAATGGTTCTTCCACGGGGATGAGCAGCACAGGTAGCCCAAAGCATTTCATGGCACCAGTGTTTCCTATAAATTAAGTATACTGCATTATATTTTATTGACAGGAAATAGCTAATTTGTCTCAAGGCATCTGGCTCTTGATTTTATTAATCTGCAGGATGCCTAAACAAAGAAGCATATATATAACATTATGTCAAAAGGATAATTATTTCTGGAAGAGTATTGCTTACATATGAGACACACTGGTGTTTCATATAACAAGCAGTAGAATAATTGTCAAGGCTGTACATAATCAGAAAGTATCTCAGAAGGGGATAAAGTCAATACCTTTTCACTTGCTTCTTCAGAAAAAAATTAGGCATACATACATACATGTACATGTAATTGTTATACATCTATGTATGTGCACTTCATCCTATCTTTAGTTATTTTTGTTCATTTAATAATAGCATTTCATATTCTGTCAAATTCCCTCCAAGCAGTAAACAGACATTAATTGAGATCCATGGTCTCACACCTGCCACTTTGATGAGAGATGGTGGAGTGGAAGTGGAAGGAAAAGGAAGGGTCTGACAGCCAGAGAGGAAGATGTCCCTGGGTAAGCCATGTGCTGAGGGTCTGCCTGTGATCCCTTCCTGGTGCTGCCGGCTCTGAGAGCTCTACTGCAGCTTTTGGAGTTTTCCTTGAAGTTCCCTGTCTGAAGTCACATCACTATTTTGCATTATGAGGAGGCTTTCACTGTCAAGGAAGACCAGCCTGGATAAGGGTACTCCAACGGCTCAGAAAACAGAGTGTAAAAGAAGTATCCTTTCCATTTAAAATTTAATAGGTATTTCATAGATTTCATAAAACCATGGAACAGCTTGGGCTGGAAGGAACCTTAAAGATCATCTAGTTTCCACCCCCAGTGACTTCTGCAAGTGCAGGGCTGTTTGATGTTTCCCTGAGCCAAACAAGCAGTCATGATCTCAGGAGAGCACCAGCAATTTCCCCCTGAATCCAGGAACAGGCTCCAGACCCCACATTTTCTCTTCTAAGACTTTCAGTCCAAGCCTGTCATTCTTGGCTGGATGATGTTGACTTCAAGGTGACACACAGAGAGTTTGGACTTGGTCCTTTGTCGCGGTGCCTCTCAGGACAATGTCCCAAGCCTGCCCCGGGCTAGCTCAGACACCGCAGCAAGCTGTAGGTACGGCTGGCGAGACACACAGGCCGAGCCAATCCTGTGGGTCTTGGCTCCTACGAGCTGCCACTGAAGGCAGGAATGCCAGGTGCAGACAATGGTGGAGGAATGAAGGGAGGAGTCAGCAGAGTAAATCCATGAAGTTTATTGGAGGACCAAGCAGAGCCTCCACACCATCCAAGGACTGCTCTGACTGAGCCCCAACTGGCTCTGGGCCAGGCCCCTTTACAAGGGGGTGGTACAGTGGGTGTGAGAAGGGAGCAACCAATTGGGTTCAGCCTGGGCGTGGTTAGACAGGTGACTGACACATGCAGGAACCAATCACAGGAGGGAGGAGGGAACTGCCGCTGGGCCTGGCCTATCACTTGACGCCCCTCACAGAACTTTCTAGTCCTGAGGCGGGGCCCCGGGGTGACAGACAGGCTTCAGAGAAGGAGGGGAAAGGATTGACAGCTAACTGTCACTTAGGGGGTTTCTAGGAGCAAACCATCAAGGGAGTGAGGCAGGGGGTAAATAGAACAAACCATTTAAACAATAAACATACATAAAGGCAACTAAACAAAACATGCACCACTACAGTCCTTTAAATCCGTGCCTCTGGGGCACTGACTGCTGGTGTGAACCAGCCCAGGGCACTGGCACTGGCACTGGCAAGAGCTCAGAGCTGTTTAACAAGTTTGAGCTCTTTCAGCAGAGGTCGTGGCACCCAGCTGAGCGACAGGGAGCTCCCTGCTGAGACAGCAGCTCCTTAAACTTCTTGCACCTTACTTTGCAAATGAACATCTGCCCCTCTTGAACTGTGTTCCAAAGTTCCCCTTGTCCTCCTGGAAGCAACCTGAAGCTACAGGAGTGAGGGGTCAGGCACAGCGCTGTGGCCTTAAGCCAGGTGGTTGCTGATGAGTTTGTCACGGCAGCGAGGCAGGTCGGGAGCCTCGCCAGGCTGGCTTCTCATCCCAGACCTCAGGCTTAGGCCTAAATGGCAAGATAGATGTGTCATGGGAAGCCAGGCCTGTCTGTGTTTGAAAGGTGGTGCTGCAACCTGGGTGTGAGACACTGAACTGTGAGAGGCACTATGACCACCCAGCGTCTTGTATCCAGCTGCAGGGTTGGAGTCACTTGAAATCAGTATAACATCCTTCCTTTATTTGACAGATTTGAGAAAACTCCTTCTAAAAATATATGCAGCACACTCACATGAACCTCCTCCCCTGCCAAGGCTATCCATGATCTCTGTAGCCAGTACATATGGCAGAAGAGTCCAGAGAGCTTATAGCTGTCCCAAACTTCTATCTACACCTAAAGATGTACTTAGGCTAAGAGATTAAAAATTCATTATAAAAACCAACCAACCATTAGGTAATTTATCATTGCATTATAATATTCTAATCTATTATTTATTATTAATAATAAACACCTATAGAACAGATTATATAAACGAATACTATACAGCTGGGCTAATGTTACAAGAGTAATGCTTGTCAGGCAGCCAAAACCACTTTTAGGTGTGGATAGCAGGTATGATGTTTGCAGAGCAGATGCTGCTTATGTTGAGTGAAGCTGTCTCCAAGTGCCTCTACAGCAGAGACACAATCATCTGATTCAGCTGGGATTAGGACTGTGTAATTTAGTACCGTAGAGAGATGAAAAGATTTTTAATAGGATGCTGCCTGTAAGTGGAAGGGATAAATTGGAAGTGCTGCTAAAAAGCTTTGGGTTTTGCTTTGAGATACAGAGAAAGGACGCTATAGAGAGAATTAACCTCTTAATCTCTGAGTAGTAGAGAACTGGACACCTGACAGAGAGAATTAAACTGAATACTGCAGTCATTTAGTTACTATTTTGTCAGCTGAGGTTGTCTGGTTATCCAGAGATCACACGCATATTCTTTCTGTTTGTAAAAGCTTTCCTTGAATAATGCAGCCATGTACAAGCCTCACTCCAGGATACAAAAATATTTATAATTGTTTTTCTATGTTTCAAAATTTTGCTAAAACTTAAGAGTTTATATTTAAAACTTTCACTGCCAAAACATGTGCACAATTTCTATTCTCTGAAACAATTTGCCTGTTTGCAAGAAAGAGGGGTCAGCCTTGCTCAGGTAGAGGTTTAGGGCAGGGGTGGAAATGTGGTTGAAGAGCAGGGCTGGTGTCAGGATGTGCCTTACTCTCTCTGAAAATACCCCTGAAAGAGTGAAGCTTTTGTGCCTGATTTCATTGTGTGTGCAGAATGCTTACTATGTGTGTGCCTGTGGTGGAAATGGACATGGGAATGGGTGAGGGCAGGTTGGGGATGAGGAGGGAGGAGGAAGGACAGAGCCCTGTGGGATGAGGGCAGGGCTCAGGTGGGACCGAACCCCAAGAGACACAAGGTGCCAGGAGGGTTGAACCTGGCCTGAGGAATAGACCAGCTCAGGGTGCAAGGGCTTATCTTACTGCCATTGTGGAGTGTAGGTTCTTTTGCTAAGGAACCAGAGTGGCCATTTGCCATTGTCATCTTTGTGACACCTATGCAGAGGATTATTCCTGCCGCAGGGGCACTTCAGGGCTGCAAGCATGAAACCTGGGAACTTCCTAGCCCCTTCTTCACTCATCCTAAGGGTTTTCTTACAGCACTAGAAGGAGGTATGGAACCAGGAAAAAAAAATCAGTTTTCAGCTTGCCTGTGCAAAGCTGACTTTACAGTCCTGAATGGTAACAAGTGCAGTTTTGGGTTACCTGCTCACCCTCCACACACAGGGTTTTCCACAGTGTTGTAAATAGTTCACCGTACATGGGCTGGGGGATGTGTCACAGCTATGGGGAGAAACTGTTGCCTCCAGGACCTCTGCATTATTTGCTGTGGGAATTTGGAATCTGTGCAGTGAAAAAGATGGAACAAGAGTAAGTCTTCTGGGATGGGCTGTTAAATACTGCCCTGGAGAACTTTCTTTTCTTCCTGACTTGCCAGAATTCCACTGGGATTTAAATCACATCACTTCACTGACATTTCTCACAGGTGATGCCTGTGTGTTCTTCAATTTCTGGATTTCTTATCTGAGCCCTTCAGTCTGACTCATTGGAATGAAATGAGGAATACTTGGAGTTTCCAATGGAGACCAAGAAACTCTGCATTGCTGAGAAGTGTAGTGCAATAAAATGCCTGATTCCCTAAGAAAGTCAAACTATAAACTTTTGAAGTGAGTTAGCCCTGTTGACATTAATATCTCTCTGCCTCAAGCCTTTATTTGTAAAATGGATGTCAGGAAGTTTCCTCATTTCACAGGACATTTGGGACAACAAAGTTCATTGTTCTTGAGAAAATGCTCATGTGCTGAGGAGTGGTAAGGAGGTGGATAATTCTGTCTTACAATGGAATTTTAGTAGCTTTTGATAAGGGTGGCACTGGTGGAGAACTGAACAAAGATGGAAACAATACAGGGAGTTAACAAAGTATTTTGTCATTCCCCAAGTGGGGAATATCAGGTGAGCAATGCTGCCCTGTCTATTCTGTGTTAAAAGGAGCATGGTTTATGCAGTTAAAAGACAGCACAACACACGTGATGGAACCAAGCCAGGTCTGCAGGAGCACAGCCCTGCCTCAGCAGCTCCATGCTTGGCACTGTCCCTGGGCTGTGGATGTGCTGCACAGCACAGCACCCACTGAAAGGCACCAAAGGGAAGTGCAAAGAGGGTGACAACAAAACATGGTGTAGAAAAGCCAAGTGTGCTGACCCTGGGGTGCTCTCTGCCCTGAAATTCTTCTGCCCAAAGGGGCTCCTGCACTCAGAGCCAGCAGGATGTGGGAGCTCAGGTACCAGTGGAGATGCATACATGCGGCAGGGCTGAGGTGGAGAATTAATTTGCAATTCAAATGCAGTTACTGAGGTAGATAAATTTAATTATTTAGAGACATTCAAGCCAGATTTCTGAGTGCCACACTCATGTGTATTTGTCAAAAACAATCATTTGCTTCATTTACTCTGCAATGATTTTCGTATTTTGAATTGTCACCTCAGCTCTTAAAGTTGTGATGTATGGCTGGCACTGAAATATCTGAGGAACTCCAGACAAAGAGTAAATGCTTGGGAACGTGGCCGAGGCTGTTCTTGCTCCAGTATGACAACGAGCAGGCTGCACTGCTTAGTGCTTGCCATCAGAGCTAATGCACACCACCATCTGCCAGGTGTACTTGGGGAGAAAGCCAGATTACCATCGTGCCTGCATGTGTAACTGTGTGGAGGAGGCCAGGAACAAAAGCCATACATTACAGAAAATGAAGCCTCAGCAGATGAATTCCCCGTGAGGTAGTGGGAAAATCTCCCTTGCCTTATTTACTCCGGTGATTTCATTGAGGTGAACTTTCATGAGAAAGGCAGGAGGAAGCTCTGTTGGTCTGATGAGAAGACACAGAAGGAGTGTGCTTAAGGCAGAGATGGAAATTGCAACCCTTTGGTGGGGCAGAAATGGAAAGAAATTGGGAGAGATGTGCAGCAACTTTTCTGAGAGCATACATTTGATTTTACTCTTTTCAGATGCATCATTGTGAGCTGTACACAATTTTCAGTGCAGGCAGATCTGGCAGGAGCATATTTTAGAGGCTTTTCAAGTGGAGTGGCACACTGCAGCTTCAGGCCCTCTGTTCCTCATGATTAATGCATCCTGCTCTCTGTGTATGAGGAACCTCGAGCTGCACAGGTACATCACAGGCACATAAACGGGAAGAATTTAGAAAGGATTTTTCTCGCAAGCCTGGTGGCTGAAAAATACAGAAAATTTTCCTTCTTTTCACCTGACCTCATATCTTTGGTGAACTCCATCTGTCCCAAAATAAGAAACCTGCTTGTTTTGCATTTTGATGGATGATTCTGCTTTACAACATGACATTTTATGACTAATATAGAGTATTTCTGGAAAGAGTCTTATTGAACAAATCAAAGATATGCTTTTACATAATACCCAAAAATGTGGGACAATGTCCTTAAAAATAATATTTGTTCTATATTTTTATTTTATCAAATTTGTTTTCTACCTGCTGTACATCATTGTGACACATTTTTTTGTTGAAAGACCTCTAGAGGGAAATACAAAGTTTTCTTTCCTTCTATAATATGTGCTAAGATACCTTGACTTTTAAGACAAATCCACGCTCTGTTTTAGGGCCTAGACATAGATATTTTTGATTCTATAGGCCACTCAGGAATATATCTGAATTTGTTCTGTTGCTTAGGTTTACAAAGCACCTGGTACATGAAACTGTAAGTCACTCCCTCTGGCTAATCAACATGATTGTGTATTATCTGTCTTCCCATCCCAAACAAGACATACAGAGAAGCCTACAAGCCTGATGGCTCCCTATGGATCACCATGGCTCTAGTATCTAGACTGACGTCCAAATGAAGAATCATTAGGTTTTTGCATAGGCAAAATGGTCCTGAAGACCTGAGCCTGTTAGATTTCAGGATGTGCTTTTCAGCATTAGTGTTCCTGACTCAGGCTGATGCACGGGCAATGTGCTCCTCCCCATGTCCCAGCAGGCAGGCAGGGAGACTGGCAGCTGCTGGGAGCTGTGCCTGCAGTGTCCCTGCTGTCCCCTCCTCAGTGTGCAGCACCTCAGCTCACATGGTGGAAACCACATGTCTGGGAAGGAGTGGGGCTCCCCTCGGGCAGCTGCGCCCCTGGGGTGGGACAGGGCAGGGACAGGGCAAGGACAGGCAAGGACAGCCTGGCAGCCCGACCACCTCACTAGAGGGGCATGGGTTTGAGTGCCCCAGGGAGCAGGACTGGGGTGTGGTGCTGTGCTCTGCCCCTTTTACAGACCAAAGCCCCACTAGGGTTAAAATAAACTGGGAGATCTTGCACCTCTGAGATCGATGGGAAGGTAGGAAACAGTCATCCCCACAACCTCCAGAAACTGTCTGATCACCTGCCACCCCTTCTGGATTGTCATGGCCCTCATCAGCTCCCTGCCCCTCCTGGTGACACTGCGTGCCCCTGTGCTCATCCACAGCCCTCCACCACCATGATCGCACAAGTTTCAGGTCTGAAAGGAGACCTACTCACTCATTTGCTCCTGTGCTGACAACATTCAGGAATTGTCTAAACTGCCAAGAAATCTTTGAACAAGTTCCACTAGTGAAGCATTTATCTAACTCTTATGTGACACTATTACTTCCTTGTCTGGCCCCTGTATGCAGGTGTCTCATCAGACCCATCAGGTGGATGGATGGAAACATCACTGGGCCAAGAAACGTGGCCCCAGTGTGATGATTCAAGCATTTGAGTACTCACTTTATGTGATACGTTTTAAGTCTGAGATATTGAAATGATTAAGTTTGGCCTGCTCATAAATTTTTCAGTGTCCTTTGCAAAGGATGGGGGAGAGGCCAGACAGGCCTGAGCTGCAGTTGAAGGAAACAGAAAGTACCACTACTAATAGGTAGTGGAGAGGTGCTGATTCACTAATTTATTTGGTTTTCCTGTACCTCCAGTTTGCATTAGGTCCAATGACTTCATGAAATATGAATGAGTTTACAATATTTTTCAGGTAAGACCAGTCCTTGTGAAGAGAAAAAAGGAAAAGTAAGATGTAGTATTCAATTATGCAAGAATAGGGAGGAAGTACAGAGCAGCTGACTCAAGGCAAATAGACTGTGTTGGGCAATGGTGTGGTGCTGCCAATCTATTCTTTAATGATGATTTATTAAGAGCAGACAATATGGGAGCTCTCCCTCACTGCCTTCTCTTCAGCTGGATGCCAGCAATTCAGGAAGGCTAACAACAGTGGCTTTGGGGTAGACATATGTTAGAAGATGTGTTAGAGGCTACAAAAAGATGGAGAAATGGTGCAGGTATGCAAAGAGTATTGTATTTACCTTTTCTACAATGAAAAGAGCATGGGTTTGAATGCTGCTGTTGCTATTGATTCTCGTTGACTCCATTGAGAGATACATGCAGTCAGGGATGTGAAGTTTGATTTTATGTGGCTAAACATTTAAGCAAAGCTGTCAGTGGCTTTTCAAGGCAAAAATTCAATTACTGGGATTTTGACATCACTATCTACTTTCTCAGAATTATTTTAAGATCTGGTATCATCCTTGCCTTTTCCCGATACCCTTGTTTTTCTTCATTGTTTCTTCCTTTCTACTGATGGCATCTCTGTATTTCCCCTTTTTCTGCTTTTTTTCCCATTCCACTTATTTCTTTGACATTTCCCCCCTTCTTGTGTTAACCTCTTTTCTCTCCCTGCATGCTTTCTGTTCTTTCATTTGCCCCCTTTTATCTCCCCCATGCAAGCTCTCTCACTTTTACATTAATAGGCTAACCACAAGCAGTCAGATGTTTAAGCTGTCTTTTTATGGCAGTAAAGAGAATGAGCCTTTCCATTTGTGAATAAAAATATTCTTGATAACTTTGAATGACTTCATTTAGCAGTCTGAGATGGTGAGAGAGGGAGTCTGAGGTGAGCCTCTGAGGAAGACAATTCTGCAAAGGAAAATGCTTCTGTGTATATGGCATTCTGCATTCTGAAAATGTTAACAAAGAAGGAATTTGAAGGAGCTGGACACAGTAAACTTTTAATACAGTGTCTCTCCTCGTCAAGTGCTTCTAGCAACACAAATATTTCATTGTGTTCATTTACCAAACCCCTTAACTGTCTGCATTGAAGTAATGAGAAAATTCATAGAACTGCCTCTGTATAATGTGATTATCGAAAGATCTGACTGCATCTGGAAAAACAACTGCAGTTCAAGCTTTCCTTCCTATTCAGAATTTGCTTGCTGAAGGACCTTGCCGGTTCTCTCTCATCATTTGGCATTCTCAGTGTTTTACACCACAGGAACAGTGCCTGCTGTGTTAGCTGCTCTGTCTGGCATTCCTAAGCATCATGACAGAGGTGAATTGAAAGTTCTCCATACAAGCATTTAATTCTCTGTTCCAAGGAGCAGAAGGAGTTCCACAGACTGTACCTTCAAGTATGGTGGCAACTTCCTTCACATAGGAACTCTTAAAATGAGATTCAAAACTTAGGTCATAATCCTTTGCCTACCTGTTGTGTGCAAACCAAGTGCAAGCATACATGTAATACACAGTTGGAATGACCCTAAAGGTATTTTCTAACCTAAAGTATTCCATGATAATGTTGACTAAGAATGGCCAATGGAAGAGATAGGGAACACTAACAGCAGAAATGGGATGCCTGGAGAAGTGCTTCTTTTCTTTCCCCGGGTAATCTGGCTTCTCTTTAGCCAGTTAATTGGGAAGTGGGAGCTCAAGAGGGTCCTTAATTTAGCACTGGCAGTAATTCCCACTGACCAGCCCATCCAGATGCCCACATCAGATCCAGATGCTCAAATTAGAAGGTTATTCCCCTCCATGGCATCAGTGGACAGAGAGATATCCTGCAGAGCCTGTTGAAAGCAGGACCTTAACTCATCTTGAAGAAATCTTTGCCCTGAGGACAAGTAGAATTTGGTAGGACCCTGGCCACATGTAGGTGGTATGAAAAATGAATTGTGGAGCAAAGCAACTGCAGTGAAAACACACTCACCCAAGGCTGTATTGATATAATTTTGAATAATGAATATGTGAGAGGAAACCAATTTGCTTTTAGATATCCTACAAACAGAAAAAATATCAGATAAATTATTCATTGAGAATTATTTGCATAGACAGATAGGAACTCATTAAACACTGAAAGACTGATCAGCAAGAAAGAAATGAAGAAAGTATTTAATCTGGTATTTCTTGTCTCCTAAGCTCCCAATAATTGTCTATCCAACAAATTAATTTCTCTCTTTCTTCTGCTGTTGTTCTGTACTTCATGGACCCTTCTTACTGAATGTTTTACAGCAGAGATTTTCTGTGAGCTAAAGAGCTTGAATTTCACAGACACATATTAAAGTGCATCAGGAAACAGTCGAAGACATTGAATTTTCTCCACTTATTGTGGCTGAATTGCTACAAATTTTCAATTGCTGTACTTAAAAGTATTAGCTACAGATACATAAATCTCTCATTTTTTTGAACACATCCCAGCCTCCACAGGCCAGGAATCCAGCTTTTATGCTAAGTAACATGACAAGCAATTCAAGGTGCCTCTGTTTCTGAATACACAATCTGAGCCAATTTAAAGGGACATAGCTTGGGGCAACCTAAATTGCTATACCATACTTGAGATGGAAAACACTGGATTTTTGTAAAAAAAAAAAAGGGGCTGAATCAGTATCTAGGTTGTTTCAAGCATTTTTTTGTGTAACCTCTTCTTTAAACCCTGCTAAACATGGTCCCACAGCCAGCCTAGGCCTATTCCCAGTGCATGCCTATTCTTGGAATTAGGATATACAAATTGACTTATATTTGCTGCAAATTAAACTGATTGTGTCTTGTCCCACCTTCAGGGGACACAAGAAACATTTGATACCTGTTCTTACATATCCTTTTCATGCAGAAAATTGTTACTGTGGTTCTCAATTTCATTTGTCCTGGAACAAGCAGGCTTTCCTGAAGAAAGTGCATTTTTCTGACTCCTCATTCTCATTTAATTCCATAGTCTTTCCAAGGGTCATGCCCACAGTGTTCAGTTGGAGATTCATCTCCTCTAAGGAGAACAGAAAAAAAATGTCTTCCATGTCTTCTGTATGTGATTCTTTTAATAAATTGGGTAAGGATTAGATGTGGTGGCTTTGCAGCATTGCCACAGTTTTTATTCACTGTGAAGCAGTGACCAAGTGCAATCTCCGATACTCTTCTGCAAAATTGCTGTTTAATCAGTTTTCCCATACTTTATGTTTGTACCACTGATTTCTCTTTCTCCCCTGGACCTGACTTTTCTGAATTTCTTATAGCTGATTCCACATAATTCTTTCTTGCAATGGTCTGAGTGTGCTTTGACGCTGTTCTCAGCCTTCAGAATTCTGCAGTTCTTCCCAACTCAGGCGGACAGTGCTTTATTAATATATTCTTTTGTGCCCTATCCATGCTGGTAGTAGTGAAAACATTGAAAGGAGCTGGCCCTGAATAGCCCATGTGGGATCTCCCCCTCCAGTGTCTGCTAAGCATATCACTGAGTGCACAAAATGTAAGCATGCACACACATGCAAATGTAGAGATGGATTTGAAATTTGACCTCATATTTCCTATTGTACCACAATTACTCTGGGATTTGAACACAATTAAATTTCAGAAACACTTCTCTTTTTTCAAAATAGTGCCCTTTGACATTGTAATTGCTTTGCATTCAAAGCACAGACCAAAATTGCTACCACAAAACCCACTATGATTCTGTAACTGTTGTAAAAAATAATGATATGCCCTCTCCACTCATTGTGCGTACAATAACTCACAGCACATATTTTGTAAAAATTAGAAGCATGCTTGGCTTTGGTTTCCTCTGCAGTATTTTGGATATCTGTCATTAGATCATCTTTCTCTGTTTCTTGTGGCGTATTAAGGAAAGGGGAAAAATGATAATTTTGCCAGAATTGCGGATTGCTTTCCTTTGCCAATGGAAGTTGTGTTGGCTTAGGCCATAGGGGAAAGGGCTGAGATCAGCCTTTTGCACAGGAATCTCTCATGTGCGTGTCTGTGAGATAAATGAGGATGAGAGCAAGCGAGGAGAGAGGAGGGTGGCATTGCAGGAGGGCAAAGTGCCAGAGAACCTTGCTCTGAAGAAAGACAGAGATCTTGAAGTGCACATTATCACTCCCAGAGGAGAGGGGGACAGTCCTGCTGGAGGTCTGCAGAGCAGAGTCTTGGCATGTTACAGAGACCTGGTGGGGTAACTCATGGGTCCTTGGGCAAACTGGCAGGACCCGGCTCCCTGCAGAGCTGTGTCACCTCCCTGTTTTGAGGGCATGCCAGAGATTTATCAGTTCTCCAGCTGTAAATGGAAGACCTTTTTCCCCTTTCCTTTTTCCCCCAGACTTTGTAGCCGAGGGAGGAGCCCAGGAGTTAGAAACCCTTTGGTATTTCATTACCTGGCACGTTGCTGGAAAGATGCAGTCCTTTAGGCAGTGACTTAGTTAAGGCTCCTACTTCTGCAGAAATTTGGTGTTCCCACCGAGGCAGCTCCTAGCAGATGCCTGGTGAGCCATTCCTTTTCTCTCCCACAGTCTCTGGAAGGTTGTATCCCTCTCTTTGCAGGTATAATTCAATACAAACAAGAACTGTGTATTCCTTGCTAGTCATTGCCTAGTTCCCTAGGCACTGACCGAGTCATTACCTTCCCATCAGCCTCCATGGGAAGTTGCATAATACTGCAGAGACACAATGGAGAAAGGGATACTTTTAAATGTGTGCTTTATTTTTATTTTTTTAAACCTGTATAAATAAATACAAAATGACAAAGAGGTTCATGTTTACTAAACATTGCATTTGATTGTATGACATTACACAGTGTGTGTCACAATAGTTCACCTTGTAATTGTGTCCTTTGAGCTGTTGATGCATAATTCTATAAGTCATAGGATACAATTAGTCCTGAAGCTGCATCCAGCCACCCCTTTAGTGGAACCCCTGAGTACTTACAATTGCAAGAGTGTATTAGGGGAGCGCTTGAGTCAACTGGCCAAAAGTGGGGAATTTCATAAGAGAGGTCTGGCATAGCAAAAGGAAATGGTAATGGGAGGTGTAGGATAGATTCTTGAGAAAAAAAAAAAAAACAACAAAAACAACATTTGGGGCATTTTTATTTCTGTTTTTTGTCCCCTTTGTGGTTAACAGAAACATACTGGAATTAACTAGCCAGCAGAAACCACAGGCTCATTTCATGCTCACTGAGAGCAGGCAAATGGACAAACCTTGCATGATCAGTTTTTACCTGATGAGCTGGTTCATATTTGAAAAGGGTAAAAATATACTCAACCACTTGATGAAATGCTGATTCTCCAAACCACTTACCATCCTCACCCACTGAAGGTCAACTGCCAAGGTTTTATAGACATTCTCTGGTCATGATTCGCTTGCTTGCTTCTTTAAATTGCACTCCATATGCTTTTTCACATTCATTCTCTTCAAAAGGCTTGAATAGAGCTACTTTACCGTCACATTTTGAGCCTATAAAAGTACTTGCTGCAAACAATTTTTCAATTCTGTTTGGCCTGTTTAAAGCAAATTGTTTTCACATAGGTTAGAATTTTGTATAGATTTTTCCCATTTATCTGTGAAAAACTTTATATGTATTTTAGGAGTGGGGGTAGCTGTAAAGGATGACCTTTGACTACTTGAGATCTATGGCTGGCCACCTTAGTATGGTTTGTATTTGGTCAGTGACTGAATGTATATTAATGATAACTCATTAATATGTCTAAAAAGGATGATGATTATGTCTAAAAAACCAGCTACAGATTTGAATGAAGTGTGAAAGCCACAGATCTTTTGACCTTACAAATAAGCCATACAAGAAGTTAAAACTCATAAAAAGGTTTTTTGGCAATCTTTCCCTGACCTTATTTTTCCTGCATCAGGAGATTTTTGGTAACATTTAGCTGATTATGCATTCAAATCCGTATTTCCATAGAAGTTTAGCAATGTTTGCCATTGTTTTCATTTGCTACTGCCTTGATATCTTTTCTCAGCTCACGTCTGGCCTCTCCACTCCTGAACAGAAGTTTGGTATATGATTTTATGTGCGTTGAGTTTGTCAGACTTGAAGACTTCTCCTTTCAGAACAAAGGAAAAAATGTGAATTTTCTTTAAAAAGAAAAAACCCTGTCTTTTCTGCTGAAAATTTCAAATCCAGCAACCCTATTCAGCTCTCCTCCCCTTCCCAATGCTTTATTTCCACTGGGCAACATGATTTCAATGCAGCGGTTATACTCTGCTTGGAGTATAGTGAAAATTCATAGTACTTCTTGGCCTGGGAGTTGAACAGTGAGCACCTTTTAAAAGTTTGATACTGGAAAATGAGGCTCACAAAATTACTGGTAATTGAGCCTCACAAAACTAGCGGCCACTTAACTGAAATGATGGGACTTTTGCTTGCTTTCTCTCCTTCCCGCTGTGGCCACCTTCATTTCCAGATGTACCAACAGACAATAGAGATGGCAGGTGTGGAAACCTTCTGGGGTGAATAGAAGAGCTCATATTTAAAAATATTTGTTTGTTCTGAGCAAAGTCTTTTTCACCAAAAAGGTATCTCCATAAAGCTTGCAATATGAGAGTCAGAGGGGCTGTGTGGTGTGAAGCCAAAAGCTGAGGGCTGCTAAGATTTGGGGGAGCATAGGCCTAAGGATGCCTGGACAGCATCCATAGCACATCTGCTGCTTAGGGAAACCACACTGTACCACAGAGGCCAATTCTTCTTATAAGCTTTTAAAGTACATTAGAAATTGGACTGCCCTCTTTTGCACAGCTGTCTGATGGAGGAGGAACAATGCTTTGCCTTGCCATGGCTCAGGTACGGGTCTCCTGTTCTGGTCTGTGCTCGCCTCTGTGTCTCAGGTCCTTTGTCACTCAGACACTGTCATGGGATCATTCGCCTTGAAAGCAGACTGACAAAATGAAACTCACCCTTTGGCTTCCAGGGGAAGGGGAGAGCAGTTGTCTGAATGTGCTGGGTGGTGCTTTAAACAAATGTTAGTAGCTGTAACTCGTGAGAAGTCTGTGGAGAGGTGCTGATGAACACAAAGAGTAAGTACTTCATTGAAGTATTTTTCCCATAAAAATTTCCGTTTCTCCCCTACCCAGGTTCCTCACTTTAAAGCTCTGTCAGTTGTAGTTGTCAATAATTTAAAACTCTTACCTCATTTTTGATCTGCTGCTGGAACAGACCACCTAAAGAGCTCTCCAGGGCTGTGAGTACATTTAGGAGGTTTTCTGTCCAGGTTTTTGTGGAGTTCTCTACAATAAATCTAGGCATTTCTCATCTGAGTTGCCTTTTTTTGTCTCCCTTGACTTTATAGTTTCCAATATGTATTTGTCATTTCTACCTGTGAAATGTTCTCCATGAATTTATTATTTGCTTTTCACTTTGTATATTTTGTATTCTGAGATTCCAGCTTTGAAGCATATGCTGGGCAAAACCAAACCAAACCAAACCAACCCAAACCAACCAACCAAACGAACTCACTGATGTTAGCAATCTTATCCATAATTCTGAAGTCACATATCACTGCTCCACATTTCCCCTTTCTTAGCCAAATTCTTTTAATATTTCTCTATAAATGAGATTCCTCAGGTTTGGTATCACCACTGACTGTGAAGTGAGAACGCCTCCTTAGATAGAGAGGTTTGGAAAGTGCCGAACCAGCAATTTAATTGAGATTCTCTCTCTTTCCTCTCCCTATTTCTGCAAATTCCATACAATAAATCTGTCTTATAAACATCATCACAGATGGTGATATTAAGTATCATATGATGCCCTGACAGTGAGCTTTGGATGCTTCTCCTTGCTAGATCTAATAATGTTACGTCACTTGTGTATATCAGAGCCATGGCAGGTCAGCAGAATGTTGTTGGTTGTCCTGTGACAGCCACCCTTCCAGGAGGATCCAAGGTACTGACAGAAAGGCTCCCATGAGATGGGCTAATCAGCAGGAATAATCCTGAAATTATAATGTGGCCACTGCCTCTAGAGCCAGCACCAGGAGATGCTTGGCAGAGCTCCAGCTCTCTTGCAAAGAGGGGTACCATATACTGATGGGTCAAACTGTCAGTAGACAGGTCTGGAACAGCCTGCAATAGCATCCACAGAGCAAAGAAAAGAGAGATTCAATTGCAGATGGATGTTCTTGAATCAGGAACCACCTTAAGGGAGCTGGAATTTCCCACTTCTTGCTGCAGGTTATGTGCCTGAGGGCTCACTTCATCCAGAGAGAAAATTGATCGTATCTTCAAAAGAAAAGAAAGGAAAAGAAATCCTTCCAACACACGAGTATTTTGTCAGAAAGGTATGGCTATTTCAGAACATTGAAGTCAGCCGCTCTTCTCTAAGAAAGAGCTGCAGTAAAATAATGAGGGTCAATTTGTCATTTTTAAGTAAGTTATGAGCCAGAATCCATGACCAATCTCTTTTTCTGCATGATACTGTTTATATATCATGTTAAATTCTCCAGATCTGGGCTCCAGATTAGATTATGAATGATATCCTTCTTTTATTCCAAAACAATGAAGTACTGAACCTATATTTGAAATAATATGATTATGCAGCTGTGATTTTTTATTTTCCTTGTATGGACAGATCCTGTTTTTTATTAAACAGCCTTAATACAAATTACAGCTGCTAGTCTGACACACAGATGATTTTTCTCAGTCTCATACTAGCCTAGACCCTCCTTCCCTTTGCAACTCAGAAATTTTTATATAATTTCTTTCTCATCCTCCTGACACAATAAAACTTGAGTTTTATTGACAGCTCTGCATTTCTGCAGCCAGTTTCTTTGTTCCCAAACTCCTTACCAAACTTTTTTTGTTGCTCCTCCCCTGCTGATCCATTACTAATCTCAGTACAGATAAACTATTCTTCCTACCAGCTTTCAACTACATTTCTAGGTTGGCTTTTTCCTCCTCTTTATACAGAGCCAACTTCTGTTGGGCGTATAAGAAATACATAATTGGTGTGGGGGTGTAGGCACTATATATACATTAGTGGGGCATCTCATTTTCCTGAATATAGCTGACAAATAAAAAATCATTTTTTACTCATCAGGGAACAGATTGCTTATTATGAAATATAATCAGTATGTGAAGGCATATTTTTTACAAATTGTGTTTTCTGGCATCAGTTTGTTTGTATACATTTAAAATTTTGTTTCCAGCAAACTTCACCTGTGCAAATTGGTAATTTCTAAGAAGACAAATGTCAGTTTTGCTCAAAAGTAGGCCTCCTCACAGAACAGAGCATATTTCAGAGGATTCAATGTGGCCAGAAAGAATCAGAATGGAATATTCTGCATTCATATACAACATATGCTATCTATATTCTGGATACTCAGCTAAGGCCTTTAACAGGATTCTTACATTTCTCATATATATAAATTTTCAAGTGTACTTTTTTCTCTGTTGATGGACTGTTGGATGTTGTATTCCCTGGTTCTTTCTAGCTAGTGCTTGGCATACATGTCAGTTATATTCTGCCAGTAAACTGAAATCAGCAATAAAACCCTGTTCTTCTCAATGAGTTCCATATTGCCATTAACCTTTACAAGTTCAAGTGATATTTACAGGATGAATGTAAACATGAGAAACATGAGCACACTTCACTGTTCTGGGTCCACAATCCTGCCTAGTTTCTTTGTGCAAAATAGTTGTATAACTAAGGAAATGTAGTATTTGGGAGTGAAAATATTCTGACTTGTATGCAGCAGTGTAAGAATTGCATGTGGAATTCAGACATGCTGCTCACGAACATTTGTTGGGCTGAACTGTATCCCTTGATAAGCTAAAAATCAGATTTAACATGCCTTTATTTTGAGGATACACATACAGATGATTTTTCAGAATAAAATGTGCTGATTAAACATTTGGAAAGCCTGAATTTTGTAAATTAGATCAGTGGAGATTTGCAGGAAGGAGTGCTTGCTAACACAAATGAAGAACACCAGCCTGGTATGGGGGTTTTGCTTTTTTGAGTTCCTGTGTGATGCTTAGACATAGCCTCTCTTATATTACACTGGCAATTAGAAAAATTGATGTAGTTTGAGTTTCAGTTTCAGACAGAATTTCTGGCAACAGTGCTTCTGGATTCTGAGTTTAAGGCAATGAGATAGAATGGCTGAAAGGGACAAGGCCAGGAGCCATAACAGGTGACAGGAATTACCTCTAAATTCCAGACCCAAACTTCCCATTAAACTAAAGTGGCTGAAAGCCCATGGTAGCCAAAACCCCCAAACCCCTGCTATTTGTTGCAGTGACTTGGGATTGGATCTGGCTCACCTGTGTTTTGTAGTAAAGTGATTCATATCTCATTTCTATAGAGCACCTGTAGCTGTCCCCCTCATCTCCTGGTGGGGTGCTTTGCTTCTCCTTTGAAGCAGTTGGTCCAAATGGACCTGTAGGGATGTAGGGATGCTGCTTCCCATCTCCAAAACATTAGGAAAGAAGTGTAAATGGGTTATCTGCATGGGCATGGGAAGAAGATGATTGAACATCAGAAGATCCTGGAGCAGCAGCTGTGGTTCTGCTGGTGGCAGAGGTAAATCTCTCAGTGATGATGGGGCTTCTAAGTTTGTGCATGGTAAGGTCTTGGTAAGAAATTTTTAGTAGTAATAATTCTGTTCATTTGCAATACTTCTGTTCAACAGTAATACTTCAGGTCTACCTACCTACCAGCTCTCAGAAGGGCTGGTTCTTGTCTGAGGAAATAACCTGTAATTTTTGATCAAATCAGATTCAGATTTTTGCCTTACCTATTGGTTTGCCTGCCGAGGCTGGGGTTCTGCTGGGTTATCTAGAACACCCCCAGAAAGCACTTAGATCCCAATAACATGGAAATGAATGGATGTGGTGTTCCCTGTGCTTGCTGCTGAGCAGTGTCTAGCCTGGAACAAGAGGGGCTCCTGGAAAAGCAGCTTGCCCATTGTGCTGGGGGCATTGCTGGCTCTGTACTGAGCAGGGGCCCCTGAACTACTGCACCACCCCTCTCTGTGGGGACCTGGAGAGCCTGCTCATCCTGATTGTTTGGGTTAGGCCAGGAAAATCAGTTTGCTGCATCGGTGATGGCATGGGATTTTGGTAGCAGTTTGGGAGCACAGGAAGCAAAGAGAGAGACAGCCATTTTATTTTAGGCTTATGCTATACATTGAGATTCATTATACAATTTTCCCTAAATTAATACAAAAATAGTAAAAATAGGTTAAAAAAAGCCTAAACGAAAACCCCTGACATCTTGCAAGCCATTTATTTGATGCACAGATTAAGACTTCTTGGAGTTTAAATAATCTAGAATTGTTTCTGCCGATCTTTTTTTCTTGTTTTTCCCCAAAATCAAAAAAAGGTAATGACTTGCAGAATGCCAACAACATCAGAACAATTTGTGCCTGAGAAGCGGCTGCCCCAGGCAGGCGCGCGTGATGCTGAGGTGCCCTCTCTCCAAGCAGGAAGCTGTGCCAGGACAACAGGGCAAGGGGTGGCATGTCAGGGCATGCCGTTCTGCTCCAACCCACGCACCATGGACAGGAATTTGTGTTCAAATGCCCTCCTGGGATGCTTTTGCCATGTCTTTCTCAAGGAATCCCAACCAAACGAGAAGTTCGCCATTGCGCTTTCCTGGCAGTGGATGGGTTTCCCAGGGGCTTCCTGGGGGTTCATCCCCCCCACAGTTTGGAGTTAAAGCTTCTCCCTGTTCTCTAACAGGATTGGGCAGGGGGGACAAGGTTGCCCTCCCCACTCCACTGCACTGGGGTCACTGGGGGTGCCCTGCAGTGGTGGTGTAGTGCCTGGCCATGGGTGGAAGATGCTTCCTACCTTTGGGAAGGGGAAGGAGAAGGGGCTCTTCCCCTCCCCACCTCCTTCTTGACAGACTGGTGTGTACCCCAGAAAGGCTTACTTATTTCACAATATTGATAAGAAAATAAATGACAAGTACTTTTTGTGATAAATGTAGGGATAAAGCCATGGAAGAAATACTTTGTCCCTACTAGCTAAATTAGCTAAATTGTACAATCTGATTTTTATGGATCAGTCTTTTAACATGTGCAAAGGCAGGGGAGTAAAAGGCTCTGGGTAATTCTTTCTAAGCAAGAGCTTCCAGAAAGTGGTTTCCTACAGGGCTCGTGCCTTACCATGCAAGCACAGGTTCAGCAGAGCCCGCCAGCGGTGCTGCCAGAGTGAGAATCTTGAGGAGCTGTTCCTACACAGCAGCTGATGCTCTCTGCAGGCTGAAAACCCCAGGAACCCCGGGGAAGGGCTGTGGGATGGGGACAAGGGCAATGGCACCACCACAGCCCCTGGTCTGGCATCCCCAGTGCCCACACAGCAGTGCCATCCCTCCCCTCCCATGCTCCCATCCCACAGCTCCCAACCATGCCAGAGGAGCTACTGCAGCTGGAGTCCACAGCAAACCCAGAGCTGACTCCTATTAACTCGGCTTCCCTTCCCTGTACCTGTCTCCCTGAACATGCCATTTGCTTCCCAAGTTAACAAAATAGGAAAAACCACCACTCTGCTAAGTCTTGAAGTCACCAGGTCTTCTCCCACAACCCACTTGCTTTGCTGGCTCTGTTTTTCAGAGATGCCAGTCTTCCTTCTGGACTCCCCTGATCTCTGCCCAGTCGTGCCACCACTTAGTTTTGTTTCCCCTTTGAATAAAAATAAAGATGTTGGCTGATGTGGGATTTCATGGCTCACAGGAGGACAGTCGGCCTAGAAAAAAACCATTTAAAAGTACACCTTTCAATTTACAGTACATGTTTTACCTGAATTCAGTGCTGGCACAGAAGGCTTCATAGAGCAGATGTGAATCCTCTCATGACTCAACATAACCTCAGGCCACTTTGGTACTGTATTCCCTCCAGATTCATGCAGTTGACCACAATAAGTGTATTTGCTTGTCTTTGGAAAAGAAACTCTTTTTCTTTGACAGACAGGTTTTTCTCGATATTTCTTGCTCTAGTTTTAATCTAACTAGAACACTTCCACATTTCTGCTTTGGGCAGAAAATTCTGTCTTCATCAATTAATTTTTATGGCATAGTTATTCCAGCTATAACAAATTTTCTTTCTTTCTTTTTTTTTTCCCCAGTTAGAGTAATTGTAAATTGAAAGTGGACTTGTGCTAACACATCAGAAGTTATATTACAAGAAAACTGTATTGATCTTGAGGGCCATATGCAAGTAGGTTGGCTCTTTTCCCCCATGCTTACCCTGTAGTAAAAATATACTGTACACCATACTTTACTGTATGGGAATTTTAATGTTTGTAGAAGATATATGTGCTCAGTGAGCCATAGTCCTACATAGCCTTGTTAGCCTTAGCTAAAACTTTCACTGTTAGATTTTAGTCAGTGCCTGACAGTGTATAATAGTCTGTTCTACTCACTGAATTTATAAAAAAAATTGGATCATCTATATTGCAAACAAAACCACAGTGATACCTGGGCTAAAAAGCCATTTAAGAGTATGACAAAAACCTGCTTAAGCCTAGGTAGTCTTCCAAACTGGAGGTTCACCAGTAAGGGTAAAATCTTATGCACAGTTAGCCACTGGGAGTGCTTTGGACTGAGAGCAGAGGGCTGCATCTGCACCTACTAATCCATCGGCGCAGGGAAGTCCATTGACTTTGGTGAAGGTAACTGCTCCAGAGGAAAAAGTTGAAGGGGAGGAAGGCCAAAGTGGCTTAGCATAGTCTGAAACCTTGAGAACATGGTTCATGTTGAGGTATTCAAGCTACCTGCAGAGAAGAAGCATTTGGTGCATCCCTCAGACACATCAGGATTCAGGCAGAAGTCTCATGGACCTGGGCTTGAGTGCACCTTGGACATGTCTGTGGCTGCACCTTGCCAACCCTGGAGGTGGGGAACAGAATGGCAGCTTGATGTGAAACACAGTGAAAAATGTATGTGAGTTGGTTTTGGCTCTGTTCTGGGTTTTCTCTCTTTTGGGGATGCTCCGGTCTCCTGCCTGTCCTGTCCCTGTGTGGAGAGGGGCATGGCTCCTCTTCTCCATCCCAGTCTTGGGTGGCTAGCAGGAGTTACTGGTTACTGCAGAGGGTAACACGGCATTGGGGGAGAACTGCTGGGAGAGGAATCTGCCCTTAAAAAGACTTCTAGGAATGGGCTGGACAAACATCCTTCAGAAATTATTTAAATGTTGTTGGCTCTGCCCTGGGGTCAAGGGAGTGGACTGCATGACTTCTCACCCTGCCTTCTGTGAACGTTCAAGCCTCTCCTGCAGCACTTTGTCACAGGAATGCCTCCACATCCTTTTTCTGACAGCTTTGGAGATAGAGAAGTAATTTTATGCCTGGTTTTATCACCTTTCTTGGAGATCTCTGAAGGCCTCACATGGTGAGATTTAATAAGAGATCTGTGAAACTGCAAGCTTGTCTTTGGACATCTCTTTAAAGATGCTCCTGTCTATGCACTGCAATTAGATGTGAGGAGGTTTATGGTAACTATCTTGGCATGTGGTGTTTGCAAATGATAGCATGAGGGACAGCAGAGGTGTAAAATCAGTGTTTGCCATGTATTCCTCTTGGCAGTGTACAAACAACCTCTTTGACACGTCCCAGTTCCAAGTGTCCCACAAGTCAGTAGATTACTGCAGAGGAATTGCAATTCCATTGTAACTCTCAGCTAATTTGCTAATGCCGTCAGAAGTTTAAAAGCCACTGCAGCTGCCCATTGAACAGCCAGGGGACAGGGTGGCTGGTATTTAAACAGCATACTGACGATCATAGAAAATCTACACTGGAAGTATATTTAAGGAAGATTTTTTGGCTGGAAAACATAGCCCCAAGCCTGAGTCTAAAGAAAACAGGGGAAACAGCTCTTTTTCCTAGACTTACATTCATTTGGCTGTCTTCAAGGTGTCCGCCTGTGTTCTGCCAAGGCTGAAGTTGTTGTTACAGCTTCCCAGCTGCTACCGAAGCAACTGTTGTTTACTTAAGCAAAGAGCCTGTGCGTTCCTGGACACAGCTTCCTTTCTTCTGGTTAGGCAAGGGACTTATCCAGGGGAAAGCAAATGTTGCCAGCTGCACTGCTGACTTGTTTTGCTAGTGAGAATGTAACATTTTGCTTCAGGGCAAAATATCTGGTTATCTTATTTTCCGCTAGGAAGGATGCGTCAGAAGTATCTCTTTGCTTGAAAATTAATATTCAGTAGGTAGCATTTGCAGGTTTTGCACAGGGCATTTGGGGGTCACTGTGATTTGGGTGCTAAAGAGATGTTTCCTGCAATGAAGCACATCCTGGGTTTGTGACCATGGACGTCCTAGTGACCATACAGGTACCACAGGCAGCTTCCCGAGCCATGGTGCTCCCAGTCCTCCAAGCCCCATGGCTCCTGCAATGCCCCCTTCCCCTCCAGATACTGTCATTGAAGCAAACTTTGTGCCAAATACTGAAAACTTTTCAAGTACTCTTAGTTTCTTCATGAGCTGCAAAAGGGGGTCTGGTTGGAATACATTCATGTTGCACCACAAACAGTCCATATGAAACCACCTGACACACCAGGCCAGCTTCCTGCTACTGGGTTTTCACAGGCAATGTATGGTCAGAATACTCTCAGCAAAACCTACAGAATTGGCTTACATATTCCCACTGGGGTTCAACCACATGATGAAACCTTGCAGTAATGAGCCTGTCGCTCTTAAGGATGGAGGGGGCGGAGGAGGGAAGAGATGCTGCTTTATCTGTATTACTCCACATCACAGATGCTGACAGAATTATTGATTTAGAACTCATGGCTCCAAAAAGACTCAGTAATGTAATCTTTTAATTTTTTTTTCTTTCCCTCTCAGATGTTTTTGATAGGCCTTTTAGATACGGGCTCTTTGGGACATTGTTAAACTTGCTGCTGCCAAACCACGGTCCCAACCTTCGGTTTGTTCCACCCAACTCTTACTGTCTACTGTCTCCTGGAAGAGCCCATAGCTGCAAGGTCTATTGCTTTACAGGTACTCTAGGAAGAGTGAGGGATTAAGTTATACATTATGTAAAACTATCCACTAATCCTCTTAGTGTGCATTACCAGTGAATGGCCTGAAATAGGCTCTCACTAAAAGAGCCCTAACATTCACTTTCTTGATGACATTTTAGTATTTGAGGTTTGTATCATGGATTTTGGTGCTGAAATATTCAGTACACCATCTTCTGTCTGCTGCTAGATCCACTCACATGTCTTAGTAGAGTGCTAACAAAATTACAGTTGGTAAAGCAGATTACATGTTTAACTAGTAGTGAGACATGTATAAAATACAATGATATATTTTCTAGTGACAGAGTCACATGGATCTTTTTGTTCCTTTTTTTTGTTCTTTTTTGTTTTTATAAGAAAAAGAAACAGCTATAAAACCATGATTAAAAATGTTACAAGGGATGATTTCCATTTTAAAATAATGATACTCTTAGAAAAAAAAAAGTGATTCATAACATAAAAGTGTTTGGAAAGCACTTGGTTGCTGTGTACTGCCTTCTTTCCCAGTACAGTTTGCTATCTTTTATATAGTCTTGCATAAATGTTTAGATTAGGGGAGAAAAGAAAAATTAAATGTGATGGCAAAGACTTATAAGAGCTGACTCACTGACTTGAGTTATTGCTGTGCAGAAAGTTTGTAAAGCCTTTACATCCAGCGAACATTTAGTGCTACTTCAGCCTTGACAGTTGACCTTTCAACATGATTTGGTTTAGCCACAATAATTGCAGCATCTGCAGTACAGGCGATGCAGACAACTGCTTAAGAACCCAACTTCTTCCATTAGATCTTACTTTATGCATCTAAATTTTAACCTCTCTTTGCATGGGTGTGCAAATTCTCCCATATTACCTGTTATAGGAACTGAGCAAGGTACGATACCCCGGCTCTTTTAATTTTTTAAAAAATTTATTTTAAATTTCTCCCATAATTTTGAATATTCCTGGATTTAGCTTAGAGGAAGGAGGGGAAAACCTCTAATCTCCTTCCTGTCCCCACACATTTAGTCAGTACTGGTTTCTTTCTTTTTTCTCAGTAAGACCTAGTGTAAAAAAGCAACTGACAAATCAAGTTAGACTGTTGTAATTTGGTCAACCACTCGGGTGCTATCCATATCCACCATTTCAACACACTCTATTTCCTCACGGTTTTCAGGATTCTTCTTCTCTTTCCTCTTCTTCTTGGAGGGTGGCAGGAAAGTCAGTATCACAGGTAAAATGGCAAAGCAGTGAAAGAAGGTGACTAATGCTATTAAAAACAAGCACCTGAACAGTGTACGGGTCAGATTTGAAGGCACAGCTGCAAGAGGAATCAGACCAACAATATAGCAGAGGTAGCTCTGCAAAATAGCTACCCCATGCACTTCCAGGGCATTTTTCACCCATTTAGTTCTTGTGAACTCTTTGCCCAGGACAAAGGTTGATAACAGTGGAGCACAGTTGTCAATTGTATAATTAATTCCGTAAATCAAGCACAACACAGAAATACAATCTAGTTCCACTTTCCACAAGGTCATAAAACCTATAACTCCAAATTCAACCGAGGCAACAGTTAGAGTGAGCCAGACATTGATCAGAGAGTCTGCCACCAGGAATGCAGAGAAGAAGAGCAGAAATAAAGCACTAATGCAGGAGTTTTGTAAGGGGGCTCCCACTGAAGAGGCATAACGATCCATGTACACAAATGATGGATTGAAAACGATGAATTTCACCTTGGAGGTGAGCGAGAGCTTCCTCAGGGTCTCCAGGAGGTCATAAAGTTCTTCCCTCTTGGTTTCCATTGTCTTGGCCACCAAGAACATCCTGGAGGCCACAACATCAACTTCATTGTTGTATTTCTTGGAAAAGATGATATCCTCTGAAAAATGGGCAAACTGAGGGGTCTTCAGGAAGGAGTTCCTCAACATATCAGTGAAATTTTTCTTCGGCAATCCAGTAGATATGTTGAGTTTCCTAAGGTAATTTAAGTAGCTCTCGAACCAAGATATCCTCACAAAGCCCTTGGTGTACTCCAGCACGTCCTCCTGGACACTGGTGTTCCAGTACTCGATTGACTCATAGATGTAGAACCCAATGACCGGGCTGTAGTTGCTGAAATACTTCTGCTGGGCAGTTGTGTACTCGATGGTCCGAGTTGCAGTCGCTACGATGTTGCTCAGGTCTGACCCCTCACTGACCTGCAGGTAGCCCATTAAGGCAAAGGAAATATAAACAAGGTAAAAGAGAACTACAAAAGGCTTGACGTAAGTGTTTGTTATCCAGTCACAATAATAGCGTTTCAGGAACCACACCAAAAGATGACTCTCGTAAGTGTTCGTTTCCTCTGAATCATCCGTGTCCTCACTGAATCTGGCTGTCAGAAGAAACCTATACCATGCAGGCTTCTCTTGCAATACCTCTGGCTTTGGTACCTTTCTGCAGAAGATACTATGCTGGTAGTTGTTTTCTATGTAGCCAGTAAACACCAGGCTGGAACCATAAAAGGAGAGTACATAGAGGTAGTTGAAGAAAATTGCAATACAGGAATTGCAGCAGAAAATCCTGGCTGCTTCAATGTTAGTGAAGGGACTGGCACCTATTCCAAAAGTGACCAGGTACATGGCAGTGGTGAGAGAAAACGAGAGCATGGAGTCTGCAAATACAGCTGCAGTCCTCTCTTTAACGTGTTGGTCTTCTCTAGTTTTTCTCCAGGAGGACAACATTTCAAAAGTCCCATACAACCCATGACCTACAATAGAGAACAAAGGTAGTGTTTAAAGTATTCAAATCCTGAATTGCACAGAAAAAAGTAACGTGGACATGCTAAAAGGCTCAAAGGAGACACAGCTACCAGTGCTTGAAGGAAACGTCCTGTAGAAGAGAGAAGTGATTATGGAGGTGTAAACCACAGAAGCATGTTTGCTACCTTGCCTAGCAAACCTTACTGCCAGAGCTGGAGGAAAGTTCTGCACTGCTGGCACAGGACTCATGGGTTAAAGAAATAGGATTTTTTTACTCTGCTTGGCTGTTTTGTTTCATTATTTCCGAGTGCCTGTGATGGAAGATGCTTTCAAATTAGTTTTTTCTGGTGATTGTATCTGACCTGTGGTGAAAACAAAGAAATGCGACCTTGAAGTGCCTATGCTGGAAGCAAAGTATTAGTTGGCTGCTTTGTAGAAAATCTGTAAAAAATGAGAATTCCACATAAGCTGAAAATTATCAGTTAAATCAGTTACTGATTTCTCCGCTTCCTGTACAAATTTGCCATCAGGAAAAAGGAATCCTAGAGATGAAACAAACAAATAAAAGTACAAATGAATTTTAGAGAAGGAGAGTAGTAAAACTGATATGAAGCTGCTAAAGGCACTGGTCTTCTTTATATATCTAAGACCTCATAAAACCAAATACAGCCCTATATTTCTTGGCAATGTCTACATTTTGTAATGTATTTAATTGACTCTTAAAATGGATAGACCATTCACAAAAGAAAAAAAAAACATTGACCTAAAGTCCTGTGTTTAACCCCCAAGTACAGGTAAATTGGGAAAAGTACATCCTTTATTTTAATCCCTGGTTGGTCATCTTCCTCTTACAGTTTCTGTGTTGTGAAGATGCATTTGGAGAACACAAATGTGTTCTCTGGTAGTGAACCTGGGCTGGGAATGCAACCATTGACCATTTACCAGGTGAGAGGTGCTGAGGTAAACGTAGTTTGACGATTTACACAGAGACAAAGAGAATACAGTCTTTGTATCACACCTAAAATGTGAGATGGTAATATTTTCTTATAATAATTCATTATAATGTTCATCTTTACTTAAGTGATCCTTTTCATATAATCCCAGCCTCTCTGGTGCCTTTAATTCCTCCTCCTCCTTATTAGTTTGCTGATTTTGCTGTCACTTGTCTGCTTCTCTGGTCTGCTCTTGGATTATCTCCTGCAATTCCCAAAAGTCAGTCCATGTGTTTTGCTTTTACCCATCCTCTCTGATAGTACTAGATAAAATGATCAGTGCTAAATTAGCTCTGATAACACTGAAGTGCAATCACTGAACTTTTGAAGCTGATGCTCCCCTCAGGAAGGTCAAGGTAATTCACAGATCTCTCTAAGAATTTCAGGCTGTCTGCAGGGTACCAAAATTGCTGTATCAGCTCTGCAGACAATTTTCACTTTTAGTATAAGGGCTATAAATACAAGTCAAGAAACCCCAAGCAAATGAGGTGTTTTGAAGAACTGGAACCCCACAATATATATAAGGGATGTTGGAACTCACCGATCTTGAAGGTCTCTTCCAGCTAAAACCATTCTATGATGCTGTGAGTCTATAACCATGTTTATTCTTAAATGCCTTGTACAGGCTAAGTATTTAATTAACATGACAAAATAACCATTTTGTGGTCAGCACCTTTTACTATAGGGGCAGTTGTTGCTGATTCACTTCACCCTTCCTGAAATCTGTGTTTTGACAGATGGCAGAGCTGGTCACCCTGTTCTGCTGAAAAGAACAGGTATGGAGTACTTTATAAAGAAGTCACAATGCAGAGCTCGTAAGTTGAGACAATAGGACAGCTGGTGTATCTCCTTATCACCTGCTGTTTAGTGTAATGAAGTCCACATTCTCATGTATATCAGATATTTTACCTATTTTGTTATTTAGAGTCGTGGCATGGACCTCAAATGTCCAATTTGTAGCAGTATTACAGACCTGGCTTTGGCATTCATCTTAATTTTCCCCAACAACGTTTTACAGCTGCTTTCAGAGGCCAGGTCAAGACTGTCAATTTGATAACTAGCACTGTGCCCCCTCTTAAAGCTAATGGGGAATACTGGAACTCCCCAGACATAAAATGAAGCAAAAAGCACAATCAGTGACTGGCACCCTGTTGCTAATTATGCTTCAAATAGTTATGTTCTAGGCTCAGTAGGGAAAGCTATTAAGCTTGCTTTCAGTGTGTTCTTTGTAAAGACAGACTGACCTTTATTTAAATGTAACTGATCACTTGCCAAAGTCGGGAGTGAGAGGTTTAATCCATTTATGGCTCCCATGAGTCCTGCAGACAGGCTTGTCTGCGAATTTCACATGGCATCATACGTATTAGCATTGAGTGAGCAAAACAGAATAAAATGAGGTCATTGAATATTGCAAATTACTTCCATCATGAGCATTAGCTATAGCATGTTTTTGTAAAAAAAAAAAAAAAATCAGCATGAATAGGCTCTTGCCTAAAAATGCTCAAATAGCCATATTAATTTAGAGAACCTTTGACTCTGCAATGAGAGAAGGAAATTGGAGCTAGTTAAATGTGATGCTGAAGATGACGTTTTAACTGGTATAAGGCTTTGGATAATGCTTGATAACATGACTTCTGATACCACATTCCTTCTTTAAGCAGGAAAGATAGAACCACAATTTGCTCTTACATAATCTTCACGACTACCCTAACATGGAATCTGATTTAGAGAACTGCTCAAGTAAATGCATGAAGAGGCGTCACCACATGTGCTCTACAAAGTCAAGAGAAAAATATTTGGATACTCTCCTATTTTAGGATAGGTTCCTTTTGTTGTTTGCTACACAATCTGTGTACTAGGAGCTGGTATTTTCCTTCAGTTCTACAGTTTGTGATTTCTCTGTCCATTTCTTCAATAGCTACAGAATTAGCATTTACATGTAGGAGGACATGCCTAAATGTCAAAGTTGTAGACTTTTTGCACCAGTGGCACTCCTGACCTGATCCAATTTCCTCCGAGAAAAAAATTAGGCCCAAACTCAAGCACAAATTAGACTTGGTAGTCAGAAGATCAGCTGTATTTAACTAGGATGGGATTTACCTAACCTAATTTAACTCTCTAAATAGTGACTGTAAACACAACTTAGGTGACAATCTCCAACACTTCAACTTGCTGATGTTCATATAAGTCTAACCCACAAAGACTAGGGCAGATATCTCCATTGAGGCATTTTGAGAGAATTTCTTTTACTTTTCTGTCATTTCAGAGTTTCATTTTTTGTATCCCTAATCAATTTGCACCTCTATTTCTCTCACTGTTGCTACATCTATGCCATGTAATATTAATGCGATGAAGGCAATTTTTTCCTTGTAAATAAATTCTGTAATTGCTTCAACTGATTTTCCCTTTTTAATAGAGATTTAGCCACAAATCTGCAATCATTTAGAGCAACTTGTTCATTACTCACGGTCATTCAGTAAATAATGAACATGAACTCGAACAGCTAATGGGCTACTGGAGATCTTTTCCTGCTGACATTTGCTGTTATGATTCACCGGTCGTGCCCTACAGTCAGGCTGTACAATCATGAGCTAACAGAAAGATGGGAGTTTTTAAAGAAAAAGAGGTTCAGGGTCAAAGGAAAATGTTAAAGGGATAGGAGAAGTATTGGACAAAATGGGAATCAAACGTTTTTTTTTCTTATTCTTTTTCTGCTACTTTGCATTTAGGAGATACTCCTACCATGTGTTAGAGGACTGAGAACAGACATTCTGACTTTTGTAGCCAAAGAAAATGAAGAAGGAAATTACTGTTTATGCTGAGGATCTCACAGGTTTTTCAGCCTGAGATTGACTACCTTTAATTTTAGAACCTGGTAATAATAATAATACTACCAATAAACCAAATAAATTAGGTTTAGCTTAAATACAGCACTTTTATGAGTAGCCTGAAAATGTTATAAAAAGTTTAATTTGCCTCCTTCAGAAACAAGTCTTGCAATTACACATGCTCTGCAAAATCAATGCAGAGCATACCTCAGAAAAAAAGCACTTGTAGCATGTTGTGAAAACGAAAGCAAAATTTTCTCTTCCTTAAAAGTATCAAATAATTTAACTCATTTTAAAATACTACTTATCTGCAGGCACTGAAATGGTTCTTTTTAGTACCATTTCCAAACCAGAAAAAAGAAACGCATCTTTTCCCCTGCTCAGTGGTTGTTCAAGCAAGGGGCTTCATGAATTGGCACGGGCAGCCCAGGCTTAGTGTTGGCTCTGCTCCTGACTGCGAGACCAAAGCAGAGGGAGGAGAAGAGATTTAAGCAGCCCTAGAGCCTGTGAGAGGACAGCAAAGTGACCTTCTGCTCACTGGAGTCACAAACCAGTTCTCTGTTTGCTTGGCTTAACTGCTTACCTGGAACAAGGGCTGCTGCCTGCTTTTGTAAAACAAGTGAGGGGTATGTTCAATTTTGCACTAAAATCATGTGAAGTTTTGATCTTACTGTGGTGAGATGAGGCTTGGATATCCAAATAGAGAAATTTGGAGGAGAGACATTAAGAGGAATGACTGAGAAAGACGTTTTTGGTTCTTCTTTTTGCACTTTTACCCATCTATGAAAGTAGAGAATAATAGTACACTGTGGGTCTCATCTTTTTTTGTCCTTATTGTTTTGAAGGTTGTATGTGTTTGACACTTGAGTAAAATCTCTGAGTGAAACATCACTTACAGGTTTGATGTTTCAGCCTTCTGTGTGGAAGGTTGCATTTCAGGGGTATTAAGATTGTATTAATCCTATTTTAATGCAGAGGCACACAAAACACTAATAACAACAGATCTGCCCCTCAGGGAGGCTGAGTGCTGCACCAGGATGTATGGTGCCCATTAACTGCCACAATTAACACTGCCACAATTAATACCAATAAAGCATCAAACCATCTTCCAGGGGGAGCACACTTCACTAGCTGCAAAGCTGGGCTATGGGGTTTCTCCCTTCTCAGGCATTACTTCCCCTCTCCTACTGAAGTTTTCTGCTCCCATATGGCTACTAATTCACCTGTTTTATTCTACACTGGAACTAAAGGAATGTGGTGGGGATCAGAAAGTCGTCTTTTTTTTTTTCGAAGGTTACTTTTGAAACAAAATCTTTTCCTGATGCTGATGGCAGAAAAGACTGTCTGAAATGGGTAATGACTTATGGTGGGATATACGGGAGCCTTGTAAACTGGGTGGGTGAAAATTTGAAGTGGAAGCATGCTCTGATGGAATTTCTGAGGTTAAGTGTGGATTTTGATTTAAGGTTTTTGCTTGCAGTGTAATGGCTGCATCCCTGTAACACTATCACTTCAGCTGGACCACTGTTGTCCCATTCAGGTTGATTTAAGCTTGAAATCACCCCACTGAATTGGAGCACTTGTCTGCAAGAGGAATTTAGTGTCCTGTGAAGAAGTGTGTGAATGTACAGAGGGCAGACTATGTTGCACCAGCTTTCTTTGTGGATATCTGTGAAGCACAGCTTGATTCATGTTTCAAGTAGAGTGAAACACCATCCTCAGAGACAAACACCAGATGAATTAACACAAAATAGCTAGGATGCTGTAAATTCATATCCCAGCTTGCTGCCAATGCAGGCAAGGTCTCAAGAACTGCTCTTGTTCAAAAATAGTACATAGGAGATCAGAATCGTATCACAGGAATTGCCCTTTCCAAAACAGTACCTGCAATAACATATGATATAATGAAGGTGCAATGAATCTTCCTGGCTGACAGAATTAAAAATAACAATGTACACTGCTCAACTCCAGGACTGCTTTCCACAGTAATGTCAACAAAGAGGCTGAGATAATTTCCCCCTGCTGACATATTTTTTTCCAGCTAGATCAGTGATCTCATCAGCTCCTATCTTCTGACAAGCCAAGTGAAACCGCTAATCCGGACTCCCTTTGTCACAGGAGTTGCAATCCACCAGTTGTTGACTAAATACCCGACCATCCTCACGTGGCCTCTCCCAGCAGGCACAATTTCAGCCCAGAACATACAGCAGGCTCAAACTGCTACTGAATGGGACAGGCAGAGCAAGAATATTTGCATCCAGCTGAAGCAAACATCTGGTTTCATACCCTGTTCTCACTAAAATAATAAAATACTACAGCTAAATGAGATCCTTCAGCATGCAGACAGAATCAGCACCAAGCCTAATTTATACAACAATTTTCACTGGGTGGATAAGAATTTACCAGCAAGGGTTGAGCTGACCAGCTATACCATCACTAGCATGCTGTTGTAACAAACCCTAAGCAATGTCCAACTTTGTGGTCCATAAATGGTGCAATACTCCAGTTTTGCTGCATGAATGTCAGACCTGAAGGAGGGTGTGTTTTGCTGAACATCCCACAGCGCAGACTTGTCTGTCCCAAACATTTGTGCTGAGCTGAGAAAATGCACTGTGAATCCTACTTGCTTTTCCTACACTTGCCTGTCTGTGGGAGCCCAGTTCACAGTGTAGAGTAAAATCCTAGAGGATACTAACATCCTGTAAGGTACTCATCTAAACAACTGTGTTTCCAGGCAGCAATGCTCACCTCAGGGGACTTCTGACTAGGGGACTGCAGGCTGTGGGCAGCTGAGCAGTGTTAAATGCATCCTCTGTGGCAAAGTGATTGAAGTCCCAGCCACATAAGCACAGCCTGACCTCATTTCATAACTCCAAGCACAGGTTCAAAGGCTAAGTAAGCCTGAATGCTGTATGCAGGCATGGCACATGGATTCAGGACACACAAAGAGCAACATGGGATGGGATGTACCGGTATAAGCATAGGCTGTACATATTGTAGTGCTTTATTTGCCTCCTGTCACACTCCTGTCAGTACTGAAACTGCATTATGGATATGACAACATACCTCAAGAACGTGGTAACAGTACTGTTAGGTAGATTCAGTATTTGCAATTATTGTTTTAAAGGCTCCTAAGTTTTACATATATTATCACCTAAGATGTACTATGGCTGCAGGTACTAACATCTGACTTGGGATCTTCCCAATAGAGAAACATACTGAATTAGGTGAGCCTGTTAGGTATTAGGCATGAAACCATTTGATCTATCTCTGCTTTTGCTTTACATTTGATTATTAGCCATTCACCCTCAAGTGTCAGGCTGATCTCTCCAACTGTGTTTACAACAGCACTGGCCATCCCAGTCAGAAAGCCCCACGCCTGCCCAAGTATTCCTCAACTTATTACCAGCTTCAAAACCACAGTATCTTGGTGCATGCACACCAGATAAAAATCTGCCTCACTCCCTGGAAAGAGAGTTGTGTTTTGTGCTGTATCTACTTGGCAACAGAATAAGAGAGACCAAAATGTTTAATAATATGCTCTCAGAATCTGCTGTGTTTCACAGCTGTGGGCGGCGGTGCCCACAGAAGCGCACCGTGAAGAGCGAGTGTCCCCGTGCAGCACTCGCTGCCCGGGGTGGTGCGTGCAGAGAAGATGTCTTCAGCTGGTGCTCAGTGCCTCACACGGGGAGACCACAAGGACATTTTCAGTTGTAGTGTCTTGGGTTGACAAATGTAACCAAAAATGTGTATTCTATTTTCATCTGTTGAAGTCAGTTGGGAGATATTGTTCCTTATCTCTTGTAACTCTAGGGGGGGAAGAGAGGGATGCCTTCTGTTAATGGGACACCTGATAACACCAGATCAGGCAGTGCCTTCTTATCTCTTCCTGCACCCATCCTCCTCCGAGGGACATCCCCTGTGAATGAGCCATTTAAGGCCTCTCACATGACTGATAACATCAGCTCATTCCATTGGGAGATGCTCCACCCAGTGGGAGGAGCCAGAGCCTTTCCACCGGGATAAACCAGCAATCCCAAACACCAAGGGAGCCTGTTTCCACTGGATTCCCAGAGGACAACTAGCCCCTTTCTTGAGGATCATCTCCACTTCAACAGAGCCACATCTGTTACTCCAGGAGGACTTACTTCAGGCTGCTTCCAACACCCTGACCAACAGGGTGTCAGGTTTGCATTCTAACTCTGTCAGTGTTCCTTTGTACTATTGCATTTATCTTACTTTATTTTTTCTTTTTCTTGTTGTTTGTTCTCTCTCTATTAAATTGTATTTCTGACTTGGAGTCTCACTGGTTTTCACTTTCAAACCAGCACACGTAGATCCTGCTGAAAGACTCTCCGGGCCATTAAGCCTGCACTCCAATTGCTCAGTGCAGGGTCAGGAAAATGGGGTGTGTCTGGAAGTCCAGCACAGGGTTGAGGCCTTATTCAGGTCTTGTGCAGCACTCCCTGTCACAAAAGGGGACTAGGTTCCTCATCAGACTCGTACGGATCTGCTGCACCAAAGATGTTTAGATCCCAGTCTTCTGGCAATGAATATCTGCCCTAATATCCTACATTTTTAAGCTGAGCTTTTGGAAATGGAGCACTCAATCAACTCTCTGCTCTCCTGTGAAACAGTCTGTTTTGGTCAGGTGTAGCCCTTTCTGACCTATACTAAAAAGTACACATTTGCACAACGCAGTCCGTACAAAATGAAATCAACCCCTTGGTCTCACCCTAAATTGTGGGGACACAGCCAGCAATGCTTGGATGCATGCCAACTATAAACTCCCCAGTACTATTTTTTATCATGGCAAACAAACAACAAGCTAATGTTTTAGAAAATGGTACAAGTCACAAGCTAATTTTAAAACCATGATCACATATCATATATATATATATACACACATATATATAAAAATAAACCATGATGACAGGTTACTATTGAAATGCAAATCATTCTACATATAAATCTCTAGCTTTGAAGAAATACATACACATATACAATACACACATACACATTCTGTAATTTTTCTATCTGTATAAGAGGAAAAGAAACAAAGAGAATGAGAAGTATTTTAATTAAGTAGAATTAAACAATGCCTTAGTATTCATAGTCCTAGACTTCACCACAATCCCTAATCAATGGTGGTAACATGGTTCACCACTTTTTATTTTTGGAGTATATGTATTTTAGAGCTATTTGCTAATAAAAAAATCTTACTATTTAATATTGCTTTTTGAAAATATTTTTTCAAAATATACCAAATTCTGTTTAAATTAACAGCCTCCTATTATACTGATTATACATGCAATTTGGCACTTACATGGTTAATCCTGAATAGACCCATTGATTTCAATAAAACAACATTACTGATTTAGGTTTTGGGAGAATGATGGATGTTTTTCTTGTATCATCCTTTTTTACTTTTGAAACAATGTAATATTTGAGATTTTGTTGTTACAGTGATAGCAAGAATGTCATATCAACACATTTTAAAAACAGATACATTTGAGAGAATACTTGAGTGGCTCTTGTGTTTTGATAATCAAACTAAGTTATAGTTCAAAATCTACTTTTATATATAAAGAGAACATTTAATTCCACTTAAAAATCAGTAAAGGGTTGTTTTGGCATTTAAATAGCAGGCTGCCAGCTCTGTTTAAATGTGTCACTTGCTTTCCTCTGTTTTCACAAAAGACCTGGCAAAAGTTAAAAGTCATATTCCTTTCAGTGCAACAGGAGGAGCTGCATGTTAGTAAAATTTGGTTTCAGCTGCTGGAATATTTATGCCTGCAAGACTTGCTCATCTACTGACTCCCCAGACCTTTTGCAGATCTGAATCGAAAGCATCCGAGTCAAACCTGTGCCATATATGCAAGTCTGTGCTTCTGGAGCAAACAGCAGGGAGCTCCTGACTGTCTGCCTCCTAAGGGTCTCCCTGCCCCAGTGTCCTCCCAGGAACGTCTCTTCATCCTCTTTAGCTCAGGAACACCAGAAAATCCCCCAGGAAGCAGAGTGCCCTGTGTAAGCTGTTATTTGAAGAGGGAGGGAGAAAGCGGCATGGAGGATGATGAGAGGAGGAGGGCAGGGCTCTGCTCGCTACTGCTGCTGGCATGGGGTGCAGACCCCAGGGTGTGTGGGGACCCCAGGGTGTGGGGAGCCAGGACATCCTGTGCACCAGGGGGGCTGTACAGCATGGGAGAGTGCCATGCCAGGACAGTAAAGGAATGACAGGTGTAGCTGGCAAGATGAATTTCCCCGTGGTGCACGTAGCTCCAGCCTCACTAGCCAAGGAGGTGGTCACATGTGGAGTTAGTCTGTTAAGAAACTCATCTCACATATGACATGTTATGACTCGTATCAGCAGACCAAACTGAAAACTGATTTTCATCACTAAGTGACTTTGGACAGATTTTATGCAGGCTGTGTAAAAGAAGAACTTAAAAGAGAGAGCCTCCTGCATTTACCCGTGCTAGGTTAATGTTTACCATGTTACAGAACAGCCAAGTGACACACAGCAAACCTCCTGAAGATGGAGTAAGACACAGTGAGTACATTTAGGGCAAACATGTTTTAAATCTGCTTTAAATTTTGAAAGCCACAAGTTAAAATATCATTTGCTTCTAGGAGTGCTGTCCAAGTGGAACATGGGCCAGTAGAATATAGATTTGTTTACCACACTTCAAATTTCTCCTTTTCTGGCAAGAAAGCTACAACCGCAACATCTCAGGCATACACTTAAATCCTCGTGTTTTAGTGATGTTTGTCACTACTCTTACTCATAATATATAGATCAACCATATGTGAAACACAATGTTCAGAAAGTTGCAAAAATTCAGTTAAAGCACATCCAAACTACTATTTTTACTGATAAAAAAAAATACAAGTTTGGAACTCAACTTGGACTTTTCACAAAGCATCCATACTTATTCCAATTTATTTAATCCACCTCTGGATTCTCCACCAAAGG